>NC_065579.1:119768372-120076392 GCF_024542745.1 Macaca thibetana thibetana
TACAGCCCCTCTCAAGCAAAGCTGCACAGAAGCACATAATTTTGCATATAATTTCAGGGAGTCTTTGAAACCTTCACTAATGACCCTCAGAAACCCACTCTATTGGGGCCTATATATAGTCCTTAAGTTAAATCATCCTTGTCCAAGTATATGGCTATACCATTAGAAGCAATTCCTAGGGTGAGATTTACTTTAGCTAAGTTTTTATTTTCAGTAAGAGCAGCATGTAAGTAGAGGGGACAATAAGAAGGATCAAATAGAAAGGTAAAACTTGCATTGCTTACTTCGCCTTCTTTCTTGGAAAGATCTAAAAGACACATCTGAAAAAATTATGAGGAGAGGAACTGTATTAAAGAACACAGGTAATTTTCAGCAAAAGTGCTGCTCCCTGAAAAAAGGAATGTGCCTTCTAGGCCATGCTTTTATTTGTTGGGGGTAGTATGATGATGAGTCAAAACAGTAAGAGATCATCGAGGCAAAGTCGCAATGGGGTGCAGGAAAGACAAACTGAGAACAATCTGAGACTTCCCCAGCCAATCAGAATTGAGGGTTATTTGACTGCAATCCAGTGGTTCTAAACAATGAACATGAATGGCCAGCAACCCTTCTAAAAAAAAGCCATCTGCATCATTTCCTGCCAACCAGTGTTTTGTTTTCTTTGTTTAATAGAGAATATATAAGCCATGAAATAAATTTAAACTGCTCTCTCTGTACCAATAAAATGCTAAGGACAGTCCAGAAAACAGGAAAAGGTACATTCAGCCTTCACAGTTTCCACTGAGGGCAGGAAGGAAAACAGGCAAAATTCACTCACTCATGTAACCAAACTGTGCTGACAGCCTAGGAACTGGCATGAAATAAAGCAATGAGCAAGACCTCCAATGAGTGCTTTCACAGCACTCATACTCTGTGGGGAGACAGAATAAACAACTTAGCAAATAATTTCAGAGAGTGATAACTTCTGTGATGAAAATGAAGCAGGACAATGGAACAGGCTGTGCCGGGGACGCACAACTACTTTATGTTGGGTGATCATGCAAGTCTTTCTTGAAGAGACCGTATTTGAGCTAAGACCTGAAGTATGAGAAGGAACCAGTCATGACATCATTTATTCATACAAGATCTGTTGAGCTCTGCCATGCGCCTAGCAAAGCATCACTAAGAGATGAAAGTAAATTAGACAGGGCCCCTGCCCTGGAGGAGCTCATAGTCTATTTTAAAAGAGAAAAAGCAAAGCAACAGTTTTATAATTCACAGTGGTAAGTGCTATATGCTGGGAGAGAAGGGAGCACTGTTGCTTTTAGGAATACAGAGAAAAGAAATCTAATCCAATATGAAGAAGGGGGCAGAGGGAGGAGCTGAAGTGAAGAATGGCTAGCATTTAATCGTGGGGTGGGGCAGTGGGTGGGAAACACATGCAATGATTGATGCTTGAGTGAATAATGATGATAAGCTTTTGTTGTTGTTTTGTTTTAGCTAAATCGGTGTACCAGCATAAACTCAAGGCCAAGCTGAAACCAGAGTACATTTTTACTGAAGGACTTTATAAACACTATATATCACAAAATTGAATCCATAAAAAGGAATGAAAAAATGATCCTAGTTTGGACATGTTTGATTTTTTTTTTTTCTCCTTCTTCTGGCTAAATACCATCATAATCCCGTAGCGTAATTTTTCAATACAAATATGATACCAGCTGCCAACAACATAAGTATCAGATCCAATGTCTCCAAAAAGATGAAGACATTCTTTCCTTTGGGGACTTAATAATCGTCATTATGAAGTATTTTGACCATCATAATTTAGAGAGATGGTTGGACTTCAGATGTCTGAAATAAGTAGCTCCCAAGGTAGTGTCAGCTGGCACTTTGTGAAGAAGATTAAGAACATAGTTGTATTGGTTTTACAGCTACAGAGAAGTCTGCTTCAATTACACAGTACACATAGTCTAATAAATATGTCCCAGGAGAAATAAATGGCTTGCAAAGCTGGTGATTGCTGATGGCTTACAGAGCCTTTCACCTCAAAGTCACAAGCCTTGAACTGGCACAGGTAAGAGAGACCTAAAGTCATTAATACCTTGGGCTCCTCAAAGACCTAGGTAAGATAGATGAGTTGTCTTCGTGCAATTCCTGAGAAATAAATGGTCACTCCAGAGAAGGTGTCATTGAAATGACATGGAGGATCCTATTGTTGCTACCCTCGAAAACATGTGAAGTATACCTGAAGGGTTGAAAACTGAGTGCAAAAATAACTAAAAAGTATTGAGAGCCTGTCTTTGACATAAATATATTCTTCATGCCTGTTCTCTAAGTACTAATATCTTCTCATTTGCAGATGAGAAAACCAAGACACTGATGGTCAAGTAACATGGCCAATGTCACACAGTCAGTTGACTAGCTGGGGATACTTGGTCTAAAACCAAGCCTGTGCTTTTAAATATTAAACTACATGCTCTCATTCAAAGGTTCCTTAATTGTTTTGGTTTAGAGCCTGCTATGATAAGATGAATCCTACAGCCATTCATATATACCAAATGCATTTACAGAAAAATTTTAATACAGCTTTATGAAGTACACGGACCTACCACTGACAACAGCTAGGTCAATGGGTCAAGGTATCTAGAACTCGTAACTGCGACATGCATTTCGGAAGACAGTTCTTTTCTACAGATAGCAGAGGAGTCTATTCGCAGTCAATCAATTTCTTAACACATCCCTGATATTTTACTCCAAGTCTCAGTACCTAAATCACTGGTCATTCAAGGCTATACATGCTAAAAATATAACAAGATCAGTCTCTGATTTGGGACAATGAAGGACGTCTTTAAAGCTACACAACTAACAGGTTGGCTGGCCACCAGACTTTATGAAATTCAGTTTCAAAGTGGGCAGGAGCTTTTCTAGCTTGCAAATGTTTCCTGACACTACCTAATAACAAGATTTCTTTTCTTTTAATGGGCTTAGAGAAAAGATATGGAATGAGTCAGAAGTAGCGTGAATTATGGCATCTTCTCTCCAGAAGGGAAAGAAAAAGAATCGTCAACTTAACCACAAATTTGTCAAGATGTACCTATCACGAGGTCAATCTTTCTACCCTAGGGAATATTCCTACCAAGATCTACTTTTTAAGGGTAGAATTAAGCTAGTTTCTCATATGGTTCTAGGAAAGCTCTCTAACTTTGTGTAAGTTAAAAACATCTGTAAGTGTGGCACTTAGAAGTTGGGTCTTGTCTTCATCTAAAAATGCTTCTACCTCTAAAGAAGATTTCTTAACTACTATACCGACAACCTGATGCTTCTACTACCTATATTTCAAATTTGAATTGCTTTTTATGCAAATACTTAAGGATTGACCACGTAACCCACTCCTCTTATCAACAGCTCATTCACAGAGGTCTCCCTAAGACAGGTGAAACTATGGTGGCCTGATAGCCCCATGTAGTTCCTACAAATTTGAAAGTGTGATTTTTAACTACATAGGATGTACGGGGGGGATTATGAAACAATAGCTCAAAATAGCTCACCGAAAGAAAAAACTGATAAGGATTCCTTTTCTGGGTTGGGAAAACAGGATGCTATGTGGGCCTTTCTTTTAAGGTCACCGGCCCCAAAGGGAAACCTATCACTGTAATTGGTGCTGAGAAGCTTATAGGTTAAAAAATACATGCTGAGGCCCTTTTCTTTTGCATTACTGACTTTTAGGTTGTTTCTTATCCCAACTGCTTATTTTTAGCAATGTAAATTAGGCTCAGGACCAAGACAGAAACCCAGAATACTAACCAGGCTTTTAACCTTATAGGACCCCAAACCCCTAAAACCTAAGACTCTGCCTGAGGCTTCTTTTTCTCTCTCCCACCACATCCGTCTCCAAATACATTCTCAATCCATCCGAGTTCATCTCTACTGCCACTGCCTTCTCTTGCCTAGATAACCACTTGAGTTCAGAAACTGGTCTCTGCTTTATTGTTTATCCTCTTTATTATCCGCACGGAGGCCAGAGACAACTTTATACAGCAGAAATCAGACTGTACCGTCTCCTGGCTCCATGTCCCTATGGCTTCCCAACACCATTTCAATTAAAGACAAACTCTTTGTTCAGTGTCCCACTAAGCCCTCCTGGATGTGACCCTTCCTATCTCTTTCATTTATGTCCTCCTCCTGGACACACACTCCAGCCAGGTCGGCACCCTCCACTGCGGAACTGCTTCCTTGCAATTATCCAGGCATCTTCTCTGGCTGCTCCCTCGGCCTGGAACTCTATGCCTGCAGATCTATGTGTGGGTGCCTCCTGCCTGTCACTCAGGACCCTCCTCAAAAGCCAACCAGAGATCCAGGCAGGCTACCAGCAGATCTGAAGTGGCCCTTTTCTGACCCACTTTATTCACAGAATCCAGTTTCTTTGTTTTCATTGAGCCTATCACTCTCTAAAATGACCTTGTTTACTTATCTATTATTTATATTGCTTATTGTTTACTTATTTATTGTCTCTATTTCAGGGACCTGTTCTATTTTATCAGTCTATCCCTAGAACAGTATCTGGTCACCAGTTCAATAAATACCTGTATCTCTCAAATGCATGTATGAATGTGCAGAGCTCATGAAATGAGTTTATACCTTGAAAGCTGCAGGAAGAGCTGATGAGGCAAAGGGGAGGAGCTGCTTGGCCTTTCTTTTTATTGCCATCATCGTTGCAGTGACTGTTTAACAGCTCTTGATCCTTGGTCTGTTCCTTGATTTACTGGTGAGCTGCCAGGTTCGGCTCAACTAACAGCTGCCTCACTCAGCACAGAGAACAAGGTTCCGCTGTGCCACCTTGTGTCCTGACTTCCCATCACAACAGATGAGCTTTGGTCTCAGAACAAACTGAAAGCTCAGAGGGAAACACTAAACCCTATAAGCTCCCCACCCCAGCAAATGGGTATGTTCTCAAGGATTCTTTGAGACTAAATCTTCAGGTAAGGATAGCTTCATATCCTTACTTACTAAAGCAAACTTTTATTACAGCACTGGGTTCAATGCCTCTCAATGCCTCACCCTTCCCTACAAAAACCAAACACATGCTGATGAAAAAAATATATATATCAGGTCCTTTTCTTAGGGCAAATCCATGAATGTCTTAAGCAGTTTCAACAGACTGATTGATGTGATGGTCACTGTTTTGTCACAAGATACTTCTGCAAAATAGGGAAATTTTCCAACTTGCTCTGGAAGGGTATATATTATTTGGCAATTTCAATTAGCTTTGTAACCAAACTGCTTAATTGCAATGGAGGCAATGCCTGGTACCACATCAAGCTTTACTCCAATATCTTACATTTAAGAAATCATATAAGCCTTAGAAAACACAGGTCACGGTTAACAATAGCAAGACGATCAGGCTTCAAGTCCTGCAGCACTGCATTATTCAAAGTGTCTGCAAGTCAGACCTAAAGAAGCCATTTACTGAGGGGTCAGGTTTTTCCACAGAGCAAGGACATAGAGTGAGCAGCCCCAACCATCTCCCATGGAGATATTAAATGTCTTCAAAATCCTCTTGCTGAAACAGTATCTGAACTGGTCTAAGTGATTATGTGACTTAGAGGGGAAAAAGTTGTTTCTTTGACGAAGTCAACTTCTAATGAATTGCTGCCCCATATAGTTATGAGGGGCAAGAGACACTCGGGCTTTGTTCAGCTATTAGATTTCAGGTTTCGGTGAGGCAATGCTCACTGTACCAACCGGATTTGCTTAAAGGCTGAGTATAGGAATCAGTTTCACCCACATACACCCCAACCCACACAATATCCCAGTTAGGACAAGTCTCAATTAGAAGTAACTTTTATAGGTCAAGTACATTGGAGATGCAAGAAAATGCAAGAACTGCGAGGCCCTTGAATGAAATATTTCAGCTGGGAACAAGAAGTATAACAGAGAATTGCATTTATAGCAGGGAAGAGTAAGTACAATGGAAATGAAATACATGTTGACTCAGTAAGCACTCAAGTCAACAAGTTTCTCACTGTGGAAAATAAATGCCAAGATCCTTTTGCTTTCTCTCTTGTCTGATTCTGGCTGTCTGCTATCGTTTATTTATTTTTTGGTAAATGAAGCTCTAATCAGGCTTAGAGTCAATGCAGATGATGATCTTAATGCAAGCAAACACAACTTGAAATGAAGTTTTTAAAGCTGTCATAAAGTTTCTGAGACTGCTTTTTACATACAAGAAATCAGCCACGGTTATTTTGGGGTGCCCCCAAGCATACTAAATATGCTCGATTCACCCAATTTTTGTCTTGCTCTTGGATTTCACTTCTCTGGGTTACCCTGATAACTTATATAGGACAAAAGAGTTTCATAAAAGGGTGCGACTAATAAATGTTGTATTACATAAGAGTGACGAATGTAACCCTGGCCTTGAATCTAAACTCTTTCTTCTTGAATGAAGAGCTGGGGGAAGCAATGATAAAAGAAAGAGGGGAGCTCCCATCTGCTCTGCCTGAGGTTTGGATGCCAGAGCCCCACTCACACATTACTTTGGAGGCTCTGCTTTTGTATCCTGTTCTATTCTCAACCTCCTCTGGGCCTTTCCCTATAGCGGTGATTCCTGGATTCTACATTTCATAAGACAGCAGATTTTGACAACATAGAACTGAGCAATTGATCCTAAGTTGCCAATTCTTTCTTTTGTGAACTAAGAACATTGAAAAGGAGGAGATAAATGACAACAATCTTTTCATCAGAAAAAAAAAGAGCCACAGGGCGTGGTGGCTCATGCCTGTAATCCCAATACTTTGGGAGGCCGAGGCAGGCAGTTCACCTGAGGTCCGGAGTTCGAGACCAGCTGGACCAACATGGAGAAACTCCGTCTCAACTAAAAAAAAATACAAAGTTAGCCGGGTGTGGTGGTGCATGCCTGCACTTCCAGCTACTTGGGAGGCTGAGGCAAGAGAATCCCTTGAACCCAGGAGGCAGAGGTTGTGGTGAGCCGAGATCGCACCACTGTACTCCAGCCTGAGCAACAAGAGCAAAACTCCATCTCAAATTAAGAAAAAAAAAAAAGAAAGAAAGAAAAAGAAAAAGAAAACAGAAGAAGAAGAAGATCATTACCTAAACAGGAGAATCTTTCATATTGGAAAATCTTCACTTCGTGAAAACCTACTACTCCATCCTGGTTCTTCTCATCATTGTTTGCTGAAGGAACATGCTGTCACAGACCAAAAGGAACACATCTCCTACCACCTTTCCCTCCAGGCTCTTCCTTTTCACCTTCCCTAATCTTTTCTCTACTCCAGACAACTAAGTCAAAGGTACTGAAAACAGTAGGTCTGCTTCAGCCTCTCCTCCACCTCTTTTCTCGTAAGCCCCATTCAGTGTGACAGAGCAAGGGGCCAGAAAATAAGAAACTCTCCATCAGAGCAGGGCAGTGCTGAAGGTGTGACAGGCCCTCATCTTATTCCATCCTCTTGACAGCGCTGAGAAGGGTGCAGTCCTACTCATACTTCAGATGATAATCTGGAGGCTCATGGACATAGCCCAGGGCTGGCTCAGGCTACACTGCTGGCTGATAGCAGAGATCATGCTGGGGATCCTCACAGCTGACTACATGGCCACTCCATTACTGAGGAGATACAGATGCGACACTAAGAAGAAGTGGGGAATTCTCCAATAAAATTTCTTCAATCCATATTCAACAAAAAATAACCCAGAAGTGGATTTCATTTGTACCTAAAAAAACAGAACACAGCGTTTCTAACAAGCCAAACCAAATGGGTGTTGAAGGGGTTAAAGCAGTGGTTCTCTAGCACATCTGGTTTTTCTCTTTACAGGACATTTGGCCCTGTCTGAAGACATTATTGGTTGTTAAAACCGGGGAGAAGGGGGTCCTACTGGCAGTTAGTGCTAGGTTATAAAACAGCCTTCTCTTCCTCCTTCAGTTGCCAAAGTCTAAGTGAAGTTGCTTTGCAGATGCAGACAAACTACATAAACATAGAATCCCATTAATTCATGGGCAGTGCTGTTATTTTTTTCAATGCAATCATCTGCCATTTTGGTAAGTGGTATCTATGGCAAAAGTAACTACAGAGAATGTAAGCCATTTTTAAATTTAGAAACAACAAAAATACCTCAGAGCATGCAGACCTAATTCCAACTATCTCCAAGTGATTTTTGAAAACAAATTCATGTTTATGTAACTATAAGAAAGTTTTTAAAACACTGCTTTTACACAGGTTCATCATGCCAAGACCCCCTTTGCGTACCGATTGCAAAAATAAAAGCCTAATTAAAAACTCAGGTTACTGAATGAGTGGAGTTGACAGCCAATGCTAGGGAAAGAAAGGGATTCCCTCCATCACAAAGTCATAACTGGTCCATTTTTTTTTTTTTTTTTTTTTTTTTTTTTTTGAGACAGAGTCTTGCTCTGTCACCCGGGCTGGAGGGCAGTGGCCAGATCTCAGCTCACTGCAAGCTCCGCCTCCCGGGTTCACGCCATTCTCCTGCCTCAGCCTCCCATGTAGCTGGGACTACAGGTGCCCGCCACCTCGCCCGGCTAGTTTTTTGTAGTTTTTAGTAGAGACGGGGTTTCACCATATTAGCCAGGATGGTCTCGATCTCCTGACCTCGTGATCCACCTGTTTCAGCCTCCCAAAGTGCTGGGATTACAGGCTTGAGCCACTGCGCCTGGCCTAACTGGTCCATCTTGCAGCTTCCTAGTTATGATGACTGCTATTCTATGACACAGTGGAAAAGAAACTTTAAACAACCTTGCAACAAATACAAAGTTCACAAAAATGGTATATTAGAATTTTTCATGGCAAAGGTAATACATCAAATGAGATTTCCAGAAAAAGAATGAGGCCCGAGACAATGGGGAAGCTGTGATTAACCACACTGTATTTTTGATGTTTCCTTCATGGCACTCCTCTATAATGAGAGAAAAGCACAGTGCTAAAGTTTGTTGAATGAATGAATGAATGAATGAGACTTATTGCATATGGTGAGAAACCGAAAACGTTGAGAACAATAAAATGCAAAAATGAACACTATTAACAAGAGTCTGAAATAAGCCCAGAAAACAACTTGACACACAATAAAGGGCATTCTCCATGTTGCCAGTGGCAACATATTACTCCTAAGGGCTCCAGGCTATTTTTGAAGACATTAAGATTCTACCAGCAAGATGTTTGAACCAAAAAGGATTATGTTCACAAATAGGTGACATGATTAATATTTAAGCAGAAATACAAACAGAGGAAATACCAGGTAAGGTAGAAGTTTTAACTTTACAGGTGACACAGCAAAGACAGACTCAGTAAGCACCATGGCAAATACTTCCCTCCAGATCGTGATAAAGAACATGTGATTTCATTTGAGGAAAATGAAAGAAGGTGGGAACATTTTACACAAGGTAAACTCTGTCTCAGATAACGGTTTTGAAAATGCTCAGAACTAAAAAATGCTTCTAATAGAAGTAGGATGATATCTCTTGCAATAAAGAGAAGCTCAACAAAGTGAGGCTGCAAAACCGATATAAGGACTGGGGGTGAGGGGTGGGGGACGGACAGCGTACACTGGGGCTTGTCAGAGGTGTAGTGAGAGCATCAGGAAGAATAGCTAATGAATGCTGGGCTTAATACTTAGGTGATGGGATGATCTGTAGCAAACCACCATGGCACACGTTTACCTATGTAACAAACCTGCACATCCTGCACATGTACCCCTGAACTTAAAGTTGGAATAAAAACTGATATAAGGGAGGATGCTATAATAATAATATTCCTCATAGCAAAGACTTTTCAAATGGGAAACGCTATCCAAAGTTGCTGACAACTAATTAATTTTCACATGGAACCAAAGTAAGGGTAGGAAACAAACTCCAAAGTTAAGGGCAGAAATGTCTGATGATATATGGTTTCTCTTTTTTTTTTTTTTTTAAGCATAAATTAAACAAAAAAGAAAGGAGAAGTTACCAGTTACTGGGATTTTGAGATGGTGGTGAAAAGAAATTCCTAGGAAATGGTTCCACAACAGGCCTGCACATTCATGCATGATATCCATGCCTTTCTTGGTGTCTTTGTGTATACTGTCTTTCAGTCTCAAACTCAGTTGCCTTGTGGGCCACAGGTACACAATGGGCAAGAGTAAGGACAGATGCAGGAAATAGCAGGCCAGGGCGAAACTGGGATTGTTGGCTCCAGCTAAATGCATTCAGATCTGAAAATACTTTTTTAAAAGACCGATTAAAAAATACATGAGTGGGTCATGTCAAATACTGCCCAAGGACCAGTTGGTAACTTTAAATCCTTCCTACATTTCAAAGCACTGCTTTAGTCCAGGTGTTCTTAGCAGAGGGCGACTTTGCCCCTCAGGGAACATCTGTCAATGTCCAGAGATGTTTTTGACTGTCACCATTGGAGAAAGAGGGCAGGTATATGACAGGTACCTACTCAGTAGAGACCAGGGATGCTGTTAAACATCCTGCAATGCACAGGAGGGGTTTCCACAACAAACAACTGTCTGGTCCAAAATCACAAACTGTAGAGGCTGGGGCACTCTGCTCCAGTTCAAGTAGACTCTGTTATCTGTCCCCGATCCCCCACCATTCACCTCTTATCCAAATATGTTCAACACTGACTCAGACTACATGTTACTGCTGGTAAAGCTCACTTGTTAGTCTTGCCTCCCTAACTAGATTGTGAGTATTATTTTCTCCTTATTTCAGAACTGTGCACAAACAGTATCCTCAGTCCTCCATGAACAAGTATGGGTCAAATGGAAAGAGGCTTGTCGCTATTATCACTAGGACTATGAAATTAAATAGGAAAGCCTCAAATAAATAGAAATTTCAATAGTTTGCTTTTAGAGGGAAAAACAATCATCAAATCTAGTTCCATCTTCTGCAGTTTACACAGACTAACTCCAAGGCCTACCCCTTCTCGCCTATGTTGCATCCCATCTTCCTCCGCTTCTTAAAGACTTCACTCCTGCAAAGAGGGAGTGCAATGAATCTCCCTTTCTCTTCCAATCATTACTTTCTCCCTGTCTTTTGAGTCATCCTTATCCATACACAAGAATGCTATAGTATCTCCCATCTTCAAAACAAAACAATGCTCTTTCCTTTGACTCCACACCCCTCTTCAGGACTTGTTCCACTTTGCAGCAGATCTTCTTGAACGGCTTACCCCAATCCCTATCCCACCTCCTTCCCTCTCCAGCCTCTCCAGCCCAACTGCATTCGCGGCCACATTTCATGGGTCCTGCTCTCAGGGGACGCCAGCCACAGGCAGCGTTTTCACCCTTGCAGGCCTCCACTCCTGGCCCACGAGTGCTGCTAGAATCTCCTTGTGACACTGTCTTCTCCTGGGTTCTGTGATACGACGCTTTCCTGTTCTTTCTCCTATCTGCACTGGCGGTTCCATCTTTACTGGGGTCTCCTGCTCAGTCTGACCCTTGAATGGTGATGTGCCTCAGGGTTCTGTCTTGCACTTTTTCTCTCTCCTTCCCGCTCTTTCCCTCAGTAATCTCATTCAGCCCCATGGCTCTAAATACCCTCTGATTCTGACTTTTACAAACTTAAGTGACTATGGTCCACAATGGGAAATACATACATGTGTGTATGAATGTGTTATAAAATGTATTTCCCATTTTATGAAACATTTGTGTGTGTGTATGCATGTATGCATGTGTGGGTATACACACACTGTAAATGTTTCATAAAAAAAGGACTTATCTTCAGTGAGTGTGATATACTCTGATGTTTTCCATTTCACTTCCAAGAAAAACACTGGGTATAGCCCAATACATTGATTTCACAGCCTAGTAATAGGTCACAGCCCACAGTCTGTAGAATACTCAGTGAGACGATAATGCTCCATAAATGTGTATTTCTCCTGACCTAACCTCACAACCACCAAACCCCAGATCCCAGACAACTCGCCTACATTTCTGTTTCATTCAGTTGTCAAATGGGCTTTCATAATTAACAAGTGTGACAAGAAACCCTTGATTTTACAGCTCAAGTCCTACCTACTTCTATCCTAGGATCCACATCTCAACCAAGATTCCTCCCAGGTCAAAAATTCTGGGGTCATTTTGGCTCCCTCCCTTTTCCTTTCCTTCAGTTGTGGTCAGCAAATATGGCCCATGGGGCACATACGGTTTTCTTGGAACACAACCAACCCATTCCTTTACATATCACCCACTCCAAGGGCAGAGTAGAGTAGTGGGGACAGAGACTGTAGGGCCCACAAAGCCTAACATGTCTACCCTTTGGCTCTTTATGGAAAAAGTATGTCCCCCCATTCTACAGTCAACCTATGGAGTCCTGCTGACTATTCTTTAGGTGTCCCAAGTCCCCCACTGCCATGATCCTCTGTCTGCCCTATAGTCCAAGCTGCTAACACTCTTGCTTGAACTACTACAAAAGCCCTCACAGGTCTCCCCTTCCACTCCTGCTCCCCTAAAATACATTCTTCACATATATGCCACAGGGACTATCTGAACATGTTACTGAGAGCCTGTCCCTTCACCGTGTGAATCTGGACCTCCCACTGCAAATGGAATTCGAACTGCAGGTCTGGCCTCCAGTCTCTGACTTCGGCCATCCCATTCCCTGCTCCCCTTTCTCCAGGCACACAGGACTCTGTTCCAATTCTTTCTTGGGGCCTTTGCACTAACTGTCCCTTCCTGCTGGAATACCGTTCCCTTCTCTGTGGTCACTCAAGTTTCACCTCTAATCTAGAAGAGCCCCCTCACCGCCAGGCCTGCCACACCTGTTCACTTTACCTGCTCTGATTTGCTTCACAGCACTTTTCTTTAGCTGACCTGATTTTGTTCATTTGTTTATTTTTGTGCTTCCCCCCGCTTCCCCTAGAATAAAAGCCTCATGAAATCAGGAGCCTGTTTGTTTCATTTGCAGGTGATGTTGCTCTATTCCCAGTGCCTAGACGATGACAGGCATGTGATGTTAATGACTTTGTCCCCCAAAAAGAGACAAAAAAGGAACTTCTTTATATTCAAATTCCGCACTTAAATAAAAGCACAGCACAATAATTCTACAGCCTGCCAGCCAAGGGAATGAAATTCTACCACTCTTCCAGAAAGGGGAAGGGATGCCACCACACCTTAATGAGAATTATAAATCACACATGAACACATTTGTAATAAATAATGCATATAAGTAAGTAACTCAGTGCATTAAGTTTACCTTCAAGGAGAATGAGACATTGTCTTGTAGAACAAAAGTTAAAAGTTTTAGGTGTGCCAACCACTTTGCATTATGAATATAACAGAAATAAAACTCAAATCATCCAGTAAAGTCTGAGTTGCATACAAATGTTAAATTTACCAAAGCTTGCTTAAGTTTAAAAACCATGAGATCAAAAAACCATAAAGAAACCAGAGTTCCTTAAGATGTGAAAGTGAGGAATAATTTTTATGCATTATGTAATGAAAGACAGAATCAAAATAGAAACATTTTTATATTTATCTCATCTCTTGCTGTAAGTCATCTCAAATATAAATGTGACCTATCAGTCTACAAAGAATTCTCAAATAAAATCCCTGATAACTTTAAACCATGGCAATAAATCAAAATAGCAACTTAAAACTGCATTATGAATAAAGGCCAGAAGGCTCCTTTAATACCAAATTGGAATGCCATCCTGTTTAGCATGGTGGAAGTGCTAGGAAATTTGCTAATTTTAACTTGAACAACTTTTAACAGCTAGGAGATGTTAGGCAGCACGTTGGATGTGACAAGAGGACTCAACTTATAAAATTATTAGAAAATACAAGTGCCATAGATAAGTGGTGAGTGAGGTCAATTAGTTTGAGATACTTAATCAATGAATCAGATAAACACACCAAGGAGACTTCAAAGTCTCCTCTTTGAAATAGACTTCTGACAAACTGTAACTTGCTGATAACTCATATGGCAGATTATACATATTTGATATATAAAAATTTTAGTTGTGTTTTTCTTGTGTTTTGAAGTTTCTTCCATTTTTTGGATTAAAGCTACTTTAATGAAATCATTTAATTTAAGCTCCTTACATAACATCAGTCTAGTATAAAAGCTGAGATGCTTCCCGGCCAGGTGGAGGTCCTGTAATCCGCTTATAAACTTAATGACACCATGCCAGGATAGAGAAAGTCGAGATTGCCCCCAAGCACTTATACTTTACAAGTCTTAAATCCTCTGAGTGTCAATTCCTTGCATCCCCTAACATCCAGTTAACACATATAAAGAACTCAGAGCAGTGACTAAACATGGAAATGATGTAATAAACAGGACCTATGTTTATTACTCTCTGCATAAAAAGAAATCCATTAACCATGAAGGTGCCTTCAATTCCATATTTTTCTTCTATTCAAATGTATAAAAACAAAAGAAAGGGTAAAATAAAGGATCTCGGCCTCTCACTTCTGAGGGTGAAATAATTAAAATCTCTAGAACTGTGCTGTGTAACAGCACTTCCAGCGACAGTGGAAATGTTCTCTATGTACACTGTCCAATACTGTAGCCACTCGCCACATGTGGCTACCGAGCTCCTGAAGTGTGGCCAGATGGACTGAGAAACTGAAATTTAAATCTTACGTAATTTTAATCATGAGATAGTGGCTACGTTACAAGATGCTGGAGAACAGGCTTTGGAACCAACATGATTCCCTGACATGAAGCTCCCATATCTTGGCCTACGGACACAATGAACAATGCATCTACTAGTAGTTCAGGGCAGCCTGTGAACTGAGCACACAGCTATTGCAAGCAAACAGACCTGGGTTCAGAGCCAGGATCTGTCACCTTTTAGCTATGTGACTCGGGGGTGGTCAGTCTCCCGCTGCCCATTTCCTCAGCTATTATAATGCTCACACCTCAGAAAGTTCTCTCAGGATTAGCACTTACGAAAACCAAGGGTCCTGCATTAACTCATCTTTTCATTCAATGCAGACGATTTTCTGAATACTTATAATGGGCTAGGCACCGTTTTAGGTAGCAGGGATAATGTAGTGATTGCAACGAAGTTCCTTCTCTCAGGGGGATCACAGGTAGGTATAGTGCCTAAGAAAGATCACGAGAGCAGACAGCGATCATGGGAGATGCTGCTTGATTTACAAAGAATGGTCAGAACAGACTTCTCAGATGAAAGGGGATGAAATAACCTCTGAGCCAAGGCCTGAAGGATGTGAGTGAGGAGGTCCTGTGGCTACCTGGGAGAAAAAAATACAGACAGAGGGAGATGTAAGTGCTAGGGCCCTGACACAGGACTTTGGAGTTCACGCTTAATGATGGGAAGCTATTCTGACATGAGGACTGCCTTGATCTGATGTACTTTAAAGCACTGTAGCCGGAGGGCAGACTGGAGGAAGCACTGAGACCTGTTGCCAGGTCACTGCAAGGCCAGGTGCCCTACAATGGGTGGTAGAGGCCAGGGAAGGGGTGAGATGTAAACAAAGTCTGAGTACACTGAGAAGGGAGAACTGGCTGATGGGAACATAAAGGGTATTTGCTGATGGGAACATATAGGGTTCCAACATTATTAAGATATCACTCTATACACAACCTGAATTCCCCTTTCTGGGGCCCTACAGCTCAATCTGAGACATTGTGGCAGTCAAGCACTTAAGCAGTACAATGCACAATTCATTCTCTGGTCCAACACCAGAGGGCAAAGAGGAGAAGTGCCTGATCACCTGGGTTTAACTCTCTGTGCATGGCTCACTGTGGTTCTAATTATGATGGTTTTGTATCATTTCAGAAACACACATGTGTGCATGCACACACACACACACACACACACACACAGAAGAGCTAATGCTAATGATGCACTTAGGTAACGAGATTGGATACTGCTTTCTCTGTTTGGATCGATGACGATTTAATGAACTAAATATCATCAGTAAATTCTGATGAGAATTAAGAAGCATCACTTTGCCCATAGACTTCAGGCTTTACTCATTTCTTTATGCATAAGATACAGTCCTCAACAATTATGGTACTGGAGCAATTTCTTGCCTGTAAGGCAGGAGGCTGTTGGGCAGAGTGGTTAAGCACTGTCTGGAGCCAGAATTTCTAGGTTCCAATCCCAGCTTTGCCACTAACCAGCTAATTTGGGTAAACCACAGAAACTCCCTGGGCCTCAGCTTCCTCTTCTCTAAAATGGAGCTAAGATTGTATTTACTTCAGAGGACTCTTATGAATTATGATATGTAAAATGTCTAGAAGCATGCCTGGCACATTGTAGAAGCATTTACTGTTTTCATTACAAATTTTATGCAGGTTTTCCCAACTAAAACAGAATTTTTCTCCTTTGCTTTATACTAATTCATACCAAATTACGCTGTAGGGTTTCAGCAACTAAAACAAAAACAATTCCTTCTTGTATTTTGTCCTAGCATAGAAGTTAACAATCACTGTCTTCATTTCACAAGGATCCAACCCATTATCACATTGCAAATTGGTGGCAGTTTCAATGTGGTAGCAACAATGAAGTCTTGAAAGGTTTTATTTACCTTCTTGGGCATCTGTGTGCGCATGAATGTATGTATGTGTACTGCATGTATCATGGTAACATAGCTGGAACATAGTAAGTACTCAGGAAATGACAGTAGTAACATTATCATTATCATCACCACCACCATTTTCTTATCTAAGTTTTGCCTTTTAACTCATTATCATTTTTCTAGAGTTATGAAGTGTGCTTATAAAGCTAGAGGATTAATCTTCTATTGTGACTGGTGGATCAAGTTTAATTTATTCAGCTATGATTTACTGAGACCTTATCGCTTGCCAGGTTCCCCAGGAAGTGCCAGGGACACAAGAGTAAGAGTCAGACACACTACTGCCCTCTAGGAATTTTAACATTCCATGAATTTATAATCAGACGCTGAGGCCGGGCGCGGTGGCTCACGCCTGTAATCCCAGCACTTTGGTAGGCCGAGGTGGGCGGATCACAAGGTCAGGAGATCGAGACCATCCTGGCTAACACAGTGAAACCCCGCCTCTACTAAAAAAAAAAAAAAAAAAAAAAATACAGACCCTGAAATTACTCAGTGGCCTGACCAAAGTATTCAGTATATATGGTTTGTGCAAACTAGAAAGGAAAATATCACTTCCATTACTGTTGTGATCAGCAAAAGCCAGTGGGAGATGGCACTCTAAACGAGCATCTCCAACAGCCAAGTCCCCCTTCTATTCTCCTTGGAAATATAAAAATGTAGAATGTGGGAGCTGAAATGGACCTTAGGAAAGACTGAGAAATCTGTCACTTACAAAACAGCCTTAAAAAGATGAACATTACTCAGAAATGAAAATATTAAATAAGCTTTATAAACTTATTTTCATCCAACTTATAGGTCAAAGAATCAAAACTAGAAGGGACCGTGGAGGCAGAAGCCTAACATTTTTTGCAACTCTGGTTGTACATCAGAATCACCAGTGGTACCTGAGCAACACAGTGAGACCCTGTCTCTACAAAACAATTTTTTAAAAGAGATTAGTCACACATGATGGCGCATGCCTGTAGTCCTAGCTATTCAGGAGGCTAAGGCAGGAGGATCACTTGAGCCCAGGAGTTTGAGGTTGTGATGGGCCATGATCATGCACTCCAGCCTGGGCAAAAGAGCAGGACCCTGTATCAAGAGAAGATGAAGAAGAAAAAAAAACCTACCAGTAGAACTTCTTTAAAAAAAAAAAAAAAAAAAAAAAAAGATGCCTGAGTATCATACAACCTGTATGGCCCAGCTAGAACTTTTTATAAAAAATAAAATACAAACAATCCTTCCCCACCCAATTGCTACTATTGCTTTATCATGTGATGACTACTATGTCAGGAACTGGCACAAATGCTACCTTATTTATTTAATGTACATCATGCCCATTTTTTTCAGAAGTCTAAGCTCAGAGAAGCCAAGTGACTTGCCTAAAGTCACAATGCAAGTAACGCAGGAGCAGGATTTAAACTTGCATCCTCTGGCTCCAGAGTCCTGTGGTCTCTCCTCTATACAGCAATAAGGTCATCCCATGCATAAAATTTGAGCCAGAAAGGAGTGCCTGAAAGATTCTCTAGCTCAAAACATTCATCTTTTAGATTAAAAAAATAAGTGTCAGGGTAGAAGTAGTACCCTTCTCAAGCACATACAGCAGCTTATACAGCAGCTTACGGGCAGAGTTTGTACTCAAGGTCAGCTCCTGACATCCCGGGTTCAGTTTTCTTTTTAATACATGCCTTCTTTCAAAAGTAAAACATAGGATCTTCACTTGCATACAGTGTTGCCAAATCTTTTCTTGAAACACAGTGTTGTGACTCAGCATGAAATTACGTCTTAAAGAGTGTCACACCTACTGATAGGTGTGAATTTGCTGAATATCCAAAATATTTGACACAGAGGGGCACAGGTAGTTATGCTATCTACATGAGCCTTCTTTTAAAAAAGTAAAAAATCTTTATGGGACAAGTTCGATAGCTTTTACAAATTAAAAATAAAAATCCACAAACTAACTTGATTTTCCAAACACTTCAAAGAAGCCTCTACATGCACACTGGTGTCAGGTGACAGAATTTCTGAATGCAGATGCTGTGTGCAAAATAAAAGGATAAAAAGCACTTTCCTGACTGCACAGCAGAGGGGGAGGAGTAAGGACACACAATTGGAAGAGGGGAACCAGACACAGAAAGGAGCTGCCCTTTAAAAACCTGAGTGATCGACTGGCAAGCAGGGAGATGTTGACGAAGAGGAGATTTGTAAGCAAATCAGGACTGGTCCTGGCTACTTGGGAGTATAGATGAACACTGCACAGCAGCTCTAAGCCTGACTGAGGAAACTGACCCTGGACATTTACAAATGATATTTCAACTTTCAGCTCGATTTCCAGATGAGGGAAGGGGGATGGACTAAAAACACTAAAAATGAAATGTATTAGATCTTGACAAGAACAAATGTCAAAAACAAGCTCTAGAGATTAGGAATTAAAATGGATGCTACAAACATAAAAGCCAGTTCTGTCCCAAAGTAAAAATGGCCCGTTCTTTAAAGCACAGAAAGCTACAACCTCATGACAGGAATGCCTGAGACTCGTGGAACAGTGTAGATGAGTTTATCAGTCATCTTACTAGCAGTTACAAAATAAATTAGATTCATTAGAAAGAATCAGTGAAGTGGTCATTTACTTTCTCATTCAACCTAGCTGTTGTCTTGTACCTTCATCAAGCCTCCTCATTACACCCCTGCTATACAGAAGAGATGATTAAACGTCAGCTCTGATTCAAGCAACTAATGTATGGCAGAAACAAATATATTTATATGCCTTCCAGAAAGATTAATAGTATCTGGCGCTAGCCTGCCAAGTGCAGATGTACAAACTTTCTATCCTATACATAAATCAAACACAAGACATATGGTGTATTTTAAAGACTGCTGATGTCACAATGATTTTAAATTACTCATGTTCTGAAATAAACTATGTAGATGTTGATGAATATGGTGATATATTCTGGATTTTTCATATAAATGTTATAAAATGTAACAGCATTAATAAGAAGATGGCATTGGGAATTAAGAAGAGAGAATGCAAACATATTTAAAATCAAGGAGTATAGTCAGGCATGGCAGCTTATGCCTGTAATTCTAGCACTTCGGGAGGCCGAGGCAGGTGGATCCCTTGAGCACAGGAGTTCAAGACCAGCACGGGTAACATGGAGAAATAGTTTCTACTGAAAATACAAAAATCAGCCGGGAGTGGTGGCATGCACCTATAGTCTCAGCTACTTGGGGGGCTGAGGCAGGAAGATCACTTTAACCTAGGAGGTTGAGACTGCAGTGAGCTGAGATGGCACCACTGCACTCCAGCCTGGGTGACAAAGTGAGACCCTGCCTCAAAAAAAATAAAATAAAAAATAAAATCAAGGAGTATGTTTCTATAATCAGTTGTTTGCTGGCTTAGGCAAATTCATTACAATATGGTTCATTAAGTGTGTAAGTTAGTTGGCTATAATGAAACTTTATGTTTGGTGTCCTTAGAAGTGAATCTAAAGAGATAATAAACTTAACACATCAATAACAGAAATGAGAAAGCAGATAGATGAGTTTGGAGAACAAGGTGGTTTGTGTCTGTCAAATGAGCAGTGGCTGAAACAGAGGTGCACCTGATGTACCAAGAACCATTTGAAAGTTTCCAGGTTGTCAGTCACAGTATTAAGCAACTATACAAAAATCAGTGTCACTCAGTTAAGTGGGACAGAACATTGGACTGGAAACCACAGAGCCAGGGTGAACAGCTCAGAACTACTGTGGGGTGGCACCTTCCTACTTCACAGCAAAGTGACAAATATCAGAGGAGAGGTAGGTGGAGGTATGAAAGTGCTTTGTCTATCACTGATTCTTCTATAAGTGCCAGGTTTCACCATCACCATCATCATTATTGTCATAATCGTTCTTATACCCAAGTCATTTCCCACTACATACATCTTGGCTACTGTTTAAAACCAGTTCTCTGGGCAGTCAAGTGATCTAGGTACAAGAAGAGACTTGAAAATTAGTTAGTGGAAACGACATTTAGAAAAATAAAATTTGCACAGTGCCTTTTGTAACTGCCTAAGCCAGGCTCATTGAGCATTTCAATTCACGTAGATAGGTGCTCTGTATTTTGGGTTTCCTTCAAATGACCCCAGCCATTCTGATCGCAGAACACACAGATTCACGAAAACATGAGAATCGGGCTGCTGTGACACAAATGAACTCCTCAGTTGCAACAAACCAAAAGGAAATAAAAGTATGGTTCTTGATCTCTTTTCAAAAGGCCTGAATATGTTGTTCATGAAACAAATCATGGTGACAAGGATCAGGGAAACAGCTATTCTCAGGCCCACTGTGTGAAACTATCAGTCACGACTAATCACATATATGTACGTATTCCAAGAGCAAGGCATTTCAATATGGTGGAAAATATTGCTCAGTGTGAGGTCCTGTGTTTTCTGGTGAAGCAGAGGGTGGGATGTGGACTCAAGGAGAAAGGAGGAAGTTTAATGCCTCAAGATTTAGAATAACCCAGATCTCTGAGATCCTCAACTACTTCATTAAAATGTGAGCATGTTGACGGAAGTGTTTAATATGATTAGCAGACCTCTTGTTTCTGCCAAATAGAAATAATCACACACCTATTCACTTAATACCTATTCATTCATAAATACCTAAAAGGAGTCAGGTGTTGTGTTAAATGCTGGGGACAACAGCTGTCCACATGCATACACGGGCCCTAGCTTTATGGAAATTTATATTCTCATGAAAGACAAACACTAAAAAATAAATAAAAGCATGAAATAATGCCTTGTGCTAAAAAGGTGATGATGATCAAGGTTACGAAGAAATGTGATCAAGATTATATGGAAGTGTTGGGAGCTACTTTAGAAAAAGTGATGGGAGAAGCCCTCTCTCAGAAGGAGACCTAAATGAGACTGAGCCAGCTGGGAAGAGCTGGGAAAGGACCATTCCAGGTAGAGGGGACAGTAAGTACAAAGGGCCTGAGGCAAGAAAAGGCTTGAAGCATTAAAGGAGTTCCATATAAGCAGCCAGTGTGGATAAAGCACCATCAGATGGAGGAGAGGAACATGAGACAAGTTTCGAGGAGTGATCATAGCCACATTTTGCAGGCTATGCAGGCCTAGTTCAGGAGGCTTAAAGGATACAGGCTATTATTACTATTTTTTATTTAAAAAGCACTTTTTAGAGAATGGGGTCTTACTATGTTGCCCAGTGTGGACTCACATGCCTGGGCTCAAGTGATCTTCCCATCTCAGCCTCTCAAGCAGCCAGGACTACAGGTAGGTACCACCACACCCAAGTTAGGTTTTTTAAATCTTAACGTTTTAAAAAGGCATAATCTGATTTCTGTTTTAAAGTACCACTCTAACTGCATATGTCTGCCATAATGTATAAACCATAATTTTTATGTGAAAGAGGTTAGTATTTGGAGAAATCAGTAGGCATTTTGAAGCATTTAAATAAAAACGAACTTAAAGGAATACACATTTAAAAAGCCCCCAGTGGTCATCTGAAGATGAGTAAGTTAAGCAATGAATTTGGGACTAAAAAAAAAAATTCAAAGAACAAAACAAACCTACTTACCTCCTCGTTGCACCAACAATGTGACCTCACTT
This sequence comes from Macaca thibetana thibetana, assembly GCF_024542745.1. Lineage (NCBI taxonomy): Eukaryota > Metazoa > Chordata > Mammalia > Primates > Cercopithecidae > Macaca > Macaca thibetana. Next base: position 119,790,509 of record NC_065579.1, read on the forward strand.
CCCTTAGGACACTCAACCAGCATATCCACCACTTGGTTGTGAGTTAGGGCCTGCACGTTCTTCTTATTAACTTCCACTATGAGATCCCCTTCTTTCAGGCCTCGGCACCTTGGGCTGTCAACAATCTGTTTCACTCTTTGGCCACCCCCACCAGGACTGTCTGCGATAGTAAAACCAAAGCCCATTGGCCCTTTGACAATATGAACAGTTATGAGTTCTGGCTGAGTGGCTATGGAGGAAGCCAAAGAAACAGTGTCATTAGGATAACCATGCGAACTATTTGAAGTCACGTCCGCTGGGCTGCTTGGCCGGGCATCCTTCATGCCATTGACTTTGCCTGTTTTACTACTGTGGCTAGCTGGTGAATCATAGGTCTCTTGCCCATTCACAATAATTGGTTCTTTATCCAAAATAGCTACCGAGGTCACTAAACTTGTATTGGGGTCATCTGGATCAAAAGGCAATGGATAACCTCGGCAGAGTTCAAGGTCCACGCTGGCACCAATGGGGATGGACTGGAAGATCTTCACAACTTGAGCATGTGTGTGTCCCAAAACACAGGTGTCATTCACACTGACAATCACATCCCCTGTAGAAGGCAAGAGTGTGGGGGTTAAGAAAACAGCACCCATAAAATTGCCATCAGTATTATAATATATTCCACTAATATGAAACTGAACTGAAACTGCACATGGGTGTGATACTATAGGGCATAAACTGCTTCTGTTACTGATTTTAACAGCTAATAAAGTGTTCTTTCAGCACCTAGTATCTTCCCTGCTAATGAGAATATAATAATCCCTGAAAGAACATTGGAGCTTTCTCCTAAAAAAAAATCTCACTGCAGAAATCCAAGTTTAGAATTCATTTATTTAAATGGGGATCTACATTTTTAGTAACTTATTGCTTTACTGTAGTCACACAGTTTCCCAAAGTTAAAATGACTTCACAGGTTTCAATCTGCCCCAAGGGATGAATTTATATAATGTGGAGACCGGGCTCATTCTCAAGGTGTTTAAAGGTATAAACATGTGCAATCATGACGCTGTCTGGTCTTGCTCAAACCAAACAATGTCATGATTGCACATCTTTATGTTCTGGGTTGGAGTCTCACCACACAGAACACACTAAGGCCATGTGGACGCTACCTGTTTCCATCTTGCCGTCCAATGCAGCAGGACCATCTAGGACCAAACTCTTGATCTGCAGAAACTCATCAGGTTCATCCCCTCCAACCACCGTGAAGCCAAAGCCACGACTGCTTTTCCGCAGCTTTGTGTGAATGAACTTGCCTTTCAACTCAGAAGGATTTCGTGTAAAAAAGGGTTTGCCTGGATTAAAATAAGAAAAGCATAAGGAATGTCACCATTGGTGAAAAGGAGAATTTAACAAGATTTGAGACAACATATAGATAATTCTTCAAGCTTATGCCCTAGAGCCTTTGGGCATATAGCATCTTAAGAAAGTCCTCTCTTAATCTGAGGAATAAGGATGTTCCTAGGCCCCAGTGTTGATGGAAGGAGGTAAAGCACAGAGTATGTCAACTCCAGGGTCCAAAAGCAGCTATAAGAGAGGGATGAAACTAGTCCCTGTCAGGTGACATACTTCTTGGTTTCCATTCATGCAGTTTGACAGGAACTGAGCTGCTACAAACCCCTTCACAGCAAATGGAACTGGTCTGTTTTATGTCTTTTGTTTTAATTTTATTTTGCTATATGGCTTCTGATGTGCTGCTTTGGGCCTGGCTTCCACTCGAAAAATCAACTGAACAAAAACTTTAGTTTTAATCAAACAGAAAATCCTGGCTGAAAATGCACAGATAATACCAGAAAACATATTAGAGTCACAAATAATAATTTGACAAAAATGTAGAATGACTATTTTCAAAATTAAGGGTCAATTCACTTTGAATTGAACTCCAAATTCAACTATTTTTCCTATTTATTTGCACCTTTTATTAAATTTATGAAATAGCCAACACATGTCTACGGCTAAGATTTACTGTTTAAAACAAGTTTAGGATATTTGTTTAAAAAACACAAACCAAAAAACAAAGAAACCCCACCAAAAAAAAAAAAAATCCCTAAACTAAGTAGTTACTAACAGTAGCCATACAGCTCCGAATTCAGCTGTCTTATTTAAAATAAGTTAGGCTGGGCGTGGTTGCTCATGCCTGTAATCCTAGTACTTTGGGAGGCTGAGTCAGGTGGACCACTGAGGTCAGGAGTTCGAGACCCAGCTGGCCAACATGGTGAAATCCTGTTTCTACTTTAAAAAAAAGAAAAAGAAAAAGAAAAAATATATATATATTAGCCAGATGAGGTGGCGGATGCCTGTAATGCCAGCTACTTGGGAGGCTGAGGCAGGAGAATCACTTGAACCCAGGAGGTAGAGGTTGCAGTGAGCTGAGATCATGCCATTGCACTCCAGCCTGGGCAACAAGAGTGAAACTCTGTCTCAAAAAAATAATAAAAATAAAAATAAAATAAATGTACAGATAGAGATATAGCTAAATTACTCCCAAACATGCTACCTAAGGTTTTATTACGTTTTCTTGATACATTCACAAATAACATTTTGAACATAAACCAAAACGTTTTCTTTTGGGTTTTACTAGGCACTTCTCTGTAATCGAGAAACTTATTGGAACTTCTCTGATTATCCCAACTAGTAGACCTAATTTCATGAGCAGCTTCTTTCATCTCTTCTAACTGTACTTACTTCTTATACCCTGTTCTTGCCACACATAGCTTCTCCATCTGCCCTGTTTCTTTTCTATTAAAAATGTTATCCAAAACAAAAAGAGAGAGAGAAAGAGGGAGAAATTAGTTCCCTACACCCCTTCACTAGGAGCCTGGCACCTAGGAAAGAAGTTATTTTTGGTTAGTTATATCTAAAAGGGCTTAAAAGGTCTCTGGGCATGCATACAATTTTTAATTGCATATTTTAAAAGTTTCTGGCTCCTGCAAAGAAGGCTCTTTTAAATGGCCGGCAATCGGAGGTCCTTTCGCTAACCTGCTCTCTAGCACAGTCCTAAAGCTTATTGGAAGCCTGACAAACTACAGCCCTGTCACAGTGGCTAAAGAAAGGCAGGACTTAGAAGGATTCGCCAGGCAAAGTCATCCGCTAAGGCATCGGGAGGGTGGTGTCACTTGTACTAAGAGCTTTGGGGAGACAGCTGCCAAGATAATTATCAGATGGAAATCGAGGTGAGGTAAGATAACCCCCAAAGTTTACTTTAGGGGGAGGAGGGTGAGTGGCCTACACTCTTGCAGCAGGTGCTGCTAGGGCATTCCAGGCGCCCTGAAGGGAAACACATTTCAGTTACGCAGAGACATCATCAACAGCCATTACTTTCGCAGCAAGACCTTCCCTAACCACCTTGCTAAAAATTGCAGCACCTCCAACATACATTCCCAATCCCTTTTCCCTGCTTTAGTTTTGTCCTTAGCATTTACCACCTTCCAACAGAATATACATCTTACTTACAGTTTTGGTTTTCTTACTATCCCCCACTCCCATGCATGAGGGGCATTGATACGCAGGTACATAAAACCACTAGAATGTTAGCTCTATGAGGATTTTTGTATTTATATCCAGTATCTAGAATATTGTCTGGTACATTTTACGTGCTCCAAAAATGTTTGTTGAGTGAGTGAATGAATGAAAAAATAAAAGCACATAGAAATGATATTTAACATGTCTTTGAGAAGGCTGAAAAGAGGTGTTTGGGTGTTGGAGCTTTTCACTCTTATTATAGGCTAAGTTAGAAAATGTGAAAATGTGCCTGGCAGTTTATCTAAGTAAAAAAAATGTATGAACATATTTTGTGCTGAGAATGTTAACTTAATAAAGACAAGAGCAGAGCTTTGAAATTATACAACTGACTTCCTTTTCCAATGTTTAACAAGGGAGGGAAGATCAGAGGGTTTCACATTTATGCACATTTTATTCCTTTTTACATAGGGGTGGATCATTAGTTAATGCAGCTTTTGGAAAGAAATGCTTTTCACGCCACAAGCAGTGGAATTTGGAGCTCTCAGCTGCAGCCCTGTGGTACATGTAATTTTCTAATATCCTAACCTCTGTTTACCAGTCACCAGTGGTAAGGCTTGGTTGTGTCTTACCTAGGGAAAATCACCTGGGTAGCTTTTAAAAATGTACCTATTTTCAGCTCCTTCCTTAGACTCACTGATCAGGATGTTCTGGGTCTTGCCCCGAAACTCTGCACCTGAATGAACCTTAGGTGCATGTTTCCCTGCCAGGCTGAGGGGAGGGGAAAGAAATGTCACTTCTTGACACTACTGTTTAAATACCCTAGACCAGTACTGTCTAATGGCACTTTCTGTGATGATGGAAATGTTCTGTGTCTGCACTGTCCAACATGGCAGCCACTAGTCACATGTAGCCACTGAGCCCTTGAAATATGGCTAGTGAGACTGAAAAACTGATTTTGTTTTATTTTTTAACTGTAATTTATTTAAATTTAAATGGCAACATGTAACCAGCGGCTTCCATACTGAACAACATAGATTTAGACTACACAAATGAGGTATCACACAAAAACCAAAACAGCCAAAAACCTTTCAACCAGAAGTTAAACTATTCCTCATGAATAGTGTTCAAATCTGTGCTCTGCTACTTAGTGGCTATATGGCCTTGGGCAAGTTACTAAACCTCTCTGCCAGAGTATCACAGACATAAATGGAGGTAATGATGATACCTATTTCATACGATAGTTGTGAGAAACAACCATGGCAGATAATGTAGGTAAAGTGCCTTAGGAAGGTACTTGGCACATAATTAAGAGCTCAATAAATGAGTTATTGTTTTGAATGTGGTGGTGGTAGAGTGAGCGTGGTAGAGGGGTAGCTGCAAAAATCTCTCTCCAAGCATAAGCTTGAAGCTAGAGAGTTTTCATAAGAGCAAATCTCCAAATTATCACTTGCTGGGATTAGAAGTACACCCTTGATCGGGGAGAATTTAGTTGGCCTGTGAACTTGGCAAAATTACTACCAAACAATCTAACCAAATTAGCTATATGGCTTCTTCCTGACAGTCTGTCAACGCTAGATACTGCTCAAGATTAAACACTAGATGGCTAATCAAGACACTTAACCAGTAGGCAGGTAACCCAGACTTATAACCAATGAGGCTTAAGTCTAGGTTAATGTTTATTGAAATCACAACTTGGAGTCAAATGGTATGGATTTTAACTGGTTTCTTGGGTATCAGTTATATTCCAAAGATTATAAAGGTGCTTGAAAGGTGTGGATCAACAGAGAGACTACACAGTAGAAGGGTTGTAAGAATAAATGAGTCAATCCCAAGGAAAGTTCAATGAGCTTGAACATTCCCAGACACTGTTGAATGGTATTTAGAAGTGGGGCCTTTGGGAGGTGATTATACCATGAGAGTGGAGCCCACATGATGGGCTTATTCTTATAAGAAGAGGAAGAGGACTAGTCCTTTCTCTCTCTACTCTGCACCACGCGAGGACACGGTGAGAAAATGGCCGTCTGTAAACCAGGAAGTGGACCCTCATTGGACATTGGCTCTGCCAGCACTTTGATCTTCGACTTCCGACTCTCCAGAACTGATAGATAAATGTTCGTTGTTTAAGCCACCTAGTCTATGGCAACTTGTTATAGAAGCCTGAACGAAGGCACCAGTGGATGTCTTAGTCAATCATTAGATGACTAAGGAAATAAGGAAGAGATATAAGGAAGTAAGGAAGAAGAGAAAAAAAGAAAAAGAAAAAAAGGTTGAGTGAAAGAAAAGTAAGAATCTGAGATGAAGTGTCTAATACAGATAAATACCATCTCAATTCTTAGTTGGTGCACTAAGCATTTGGCACCCAGAACCTGAACCTTTATAGCTTTAATTTACTTAATTTCTAAGATAGTTATGTAAGAAAGTCTGGTTGGCTATTCTATATGTATATGTGGATGGATGGATAGATAGATGGATGGATACTGTTTCACTCAATAATGTCATGAGAAATAGATACCAACGGATTATGCCTTGTTTGGGATTATCTCACAGTGAAAACACAAAAAACAGAGAACCACAGTCTCTTGTCTCCATAGGATTTAAAGTCTAATGAGGAAACTATTTTTAAATAATAGCACATAAATGAACACTAGTTACAACGGTTAAATTTCATAAATGTGAAGTACAGGATGGTTAAGAGTAAACATGGTAGGGGAATCTAGCAAAGACCTGAGGTGAACAGGAGTTAGCAGAGTAAGAAGTAGGAGGAAAAGAAAACTGCAAATAGAAGGAACAGCCTCTGCAAAGGTTCAGAAGCGGTCCACAGTTTTGCTAGTTAAAAGAACTGAAAGGAGGCTAACTTACTGTGAGAGAGGGGAAGGTAAGAAGGCATGAGCCGACAGAAGGAATTTTATATTTACAAAAAACCCCACAAAACTGAGGAATCCACAGTCATACTGATATTAATCAACATATTATTATCTACTATATCCTATCTTTATTAAAGCCATTATCACCATTAAAAAGTATATTCATGCCGGAAATTATTTTACATAAATTGATATTAATTCTAATCTCATGACAATGTCAGCTAGCAGAGAAACAATTTCTTTCTTATGAAAATTATAATGAAGGAATTAAAATTTTAAAAATGAATTATTCTACTTATCATTTTATATCTAACACAATTAAATCTCTTTTAAAATGCAGAAAGGAAGGAAAATTTTATAGTATTTTTATTGCTTCTGTACCACAAACATTCCCCAACTCTGTCAAACATGATGCTTGTTTAAAAGAAAAAGAAAACTAAACACAAATATTTTCTATAATTTAAGAGTAATGAGGCCTGAAAGTTGCAAGGTTCTGGAACTTCCAATTTTCAAGAATAATCCTCTATAAAGGCCTCATCCTATGTGTGAATGTAAACAAACAAGATACATTGAAACGTTGTAAACATGCATAAATACCAAAACTGCAGCAAGAATAGGGAATGAGAACTGAAAACACAATATCAAACCATTTGCATTTATAGGAAAGTCTTAGACAAAACCTAATATGTTGGCTAGAATCTTGAAATATCTAATGCTGAGTTTCAGATTTATCTTTTTTAACATACTATTAAATATCTGTGATCTCTAAATCAGTGATTCCTATCTCTGGGATGGGTTTGCTCCCCAGAGACATCTGACAATGTCTGGGGACAATTTCCTTGTCACAATGAGAGGTGGGCTGTGTGCTACTGGCATCTAGTGGCCAGGGGACATCTCACAATGCCCAGGACAGCCCCACACAACAAAGATTTACTTACCCCAAAATGGCAATGGTGCTGACATTGAGAAACGTTGGTTTGAATGATCATTTAACAAGTAGTCTTTATTTTTAAAATATTACAAATAGTTGGAAAAAAATTATTCAGGAAGATTCCTAATTTTTCTTGACAAGTCTAACAATACATTTATCATTGCTTTTATTATTTATGGTTTTCACTATCAAAGGAATGACTTGGGGGTTACAAGATTGCACTTTTTAAATACCTTTAAAAAAATTAGATTTTGAGCTAAAACCATAACACAATTAGAAAAACAAGTACTTTACCCTGAAGTGGAGCTTCTCTGGCTGGCTCTGGATTGCTTGGCGGGTGGTTTGGAATAACAGGAGGCACAAGGGCTGAGTGATCTTCTGTCCATTCTATGAAAAAGAAAAGAAAGTTTCCTATTTTTCCTTCAAATGGCTCATTGACTTCCTTATGATTCCCCTTATTATTAATAATATCCAAAGCAATAAACCAAGGGCAGATAGCTTAGATTAAAAAGAAGTTGTTATCTGACCTCACTGTATGAAGCTCTTTTTTTCTTGTCTAAGACGTTTTAAGAAAGAAATATTATGATATAATGAATAAAAACTCCAGTTCTCTCTGGCTGGAAAGTCCAAAGTAACGTCAGTTAAAAACTGTCAGGAAAGATATACAGCCAACTAATGGCATGTGTATAAGGGAGAAATTTCTCTAATGTGATTGAGACATGAGCTGGGCTGCTGAGGCCAGCTTGGCTTAGGTAGAGAGGAAGATGAAGGTAGATTTCAGCAGATTGCTAATAGTGCTCTCTTCTGCTATCTCTGAAATCCAAATGAGACCGATTACAAATATTCCTGGGTCCTAATTGTAATCTTATTCCCCTTGGAAGGCCAGACATAACTCACAGTGAGTGACCCTTGAGGTGGCACCCCAGAATCACTTCCAGCTCAGCTAACACTTTCAATTGTACATTCTCATTTGCAAACGGCACTTTCTAACACTACCAAGTTTTATCAGCTCAGAAAAGATACATTAAAAAAATTCTTTTTAGACAAAAAATAACAGATGTTGATAAGGATGTGAAGAAAAGGGAATGCTTTTTTTTTTTTTTTTTTTTTTTTTTTGAGACGGAGTCTCGCTGTGTCGCCCAGGCTGGAGTGCAGTGGCGCGATCTCGGCTCACTGCAAGCTCCGCCTCCCGGGTTCACGCCATTCTCCCGCCTCAGCCTCCGAGTAGCTGGGACTACAGGCGCCCGCCACCACGCCTGGCTAGTTTTTTGTATTTTTAGTAGAGACGGGGTTTCACCATGTTAGCCAGGATGGTCTCGATCTCCTGACCTCGTGATCCACCCGCCTCGGCCTCCCAAAGTGCTGGGATTACAGGCTTGAGCCACCGCGCCCGGCCGAAAAGGGAATGCTTATACACCGTCAGTGAGAATGTAAATGACTGCACCCTCTACAGAACTACCATACAATCCAGCAATCCCACTACTGGGTATCTACCTGAAGAAAAAGAAATCATTCTATCAAAATGATACCTACACTTGCATGTTTACTGCAGCACTATTCACAATAGCAAAGATACACAATCAACCTAAGTGTCCATCAGTGGATGACTGGATAAAGAAAATGTGGTATGTATGCCATGGAACACTACTCAACCATAAAAAAGAGAATAAAATTATATGTCTTTTCCAGCAACATGAATGGAACTAGAGGCCATTATCTTAAGTGAAACAACTCAGAAACAGAAAGTCAAATATCACATGTCCTCACTTATGAGTGTGAGCTAAATAATGTGTACTCATGGACATGGAGTGTAGAATAAGAGACCATGGCAACTTGGAAGGGTTGGAGGGGGATGAAGGATGATAAACTACTTAATGGGTACAATGTATACTATTTGGGTAATGGCTACACTAAAACTCCACACTTCACCACCACTTAATATACCCATGTGTCAAAAGCTGCTTTGTACCCACTAAATGTGTATGAGAAGAGTTCTTTTTAGCTAAAAAAGAGACTAAGGTAGATAACATTTCAATGGGTGAATATACATAGACATACATACCTACTCTCTCTAAACTGTACAGTCCAGGGCAGTGGTTGGCAAACTATGGCCCACTAGCCAATCTGGGGCCAATTCCTGTTTAGATATAGCCTGTGAGCCAAGAATAACTTACATTTTCAAATGGTTGAAAAGTAATAAAAAAGAGAATACTTTGTGACATATGAAAATGACGTGAAGTTCAAATTACAGTGCCCATAAAGCTTTATTTGAACACAGCTACATCTATTCATTTATGTATTGTCTACAGCTATTTGTATACTACAATGGCTGAAGTGAGTAGTTCTAACAGAGACTGTATGAATCACGAAGCCTAAAATATTTATTATCTGGCTATTTACAGAAAAAGTTTGCCAACCTGTAGGCTATGGTTTACATTTGTTATATTCAATATTATAGTAACAGAAGCACTACACTTGATATTCTGTTTCATATTCACATATTATATTGAGGAGAGTATTAAGCCTATGATTCCAAAAGATCAGAATGAAAAAGTGGGAAAAGCCAGAGTATCTAGTAATAAACGAATGGCTAAATAAAACAGAGGCATTCATAAAATGGAACATTATGTAACCATTAAAAAGTATAAGCTAAATCTATATTAGCTAACTTTGAAATATGTGCAAGAAATAAAAAGTGAGAAAAGAGGTCTCACATACATACTATATATGTATAAATTATTATAAGATTTTTGTTAAAATATGCATATATGTATATCCCTAGAAAATTTCTGCACAGGGCTTATCTCCAAAAATGGGAAGGGGGCAAGCAGGGGAGAATTTAATGTTCTATACTCCTGAACTGCCCATATTTTTACAAACAGCATGAATTAGTCTGTAATTTTTAAAAAGCACCCCAAACTACCAGCTCTTTCTGATTCTTTGCATGTAATGTTCCTAAAATTAAAAGTTAGTTTCATGCCCAGTAACTCCACTTAAAGTAAAAATGCTAAAAGTGGTTTGGATTTAGCTACCAGTTGCAATGCAAATACTGTGGGGGCGAGAGAACAACTTCCCCAAAGTTCTCTGATCTAACGATGCTCCTTTCTAAATTAAAGGGGAGATTTGGGTGCCTTTGAATTAGGATCTCCACTTTGGCCATCCAGAGGAACATGGAGATGGAGTTCTCTTCCTCCCCACAGGACATTAACTCTTCAGTGTGGCAAGAGAGGACTCAATCATCAAGGCCAGTTCTGACCACACGAGGGTGTCAGCGCTCAGATTTCGCCCCATGCTCCCCTGCTCAAGAAAAAGCCTCGAGGAAAGAGGCCAACCTTCTGTCTGCTGTTGCTGCTGCTGCTGCTGCTGCTGCTGCTGTTGCTGCTGCTGTTGCTGCTGCTGCTGCTCAAGCTGCTTCTTCCGTTTGGCTTCAAGAACTGGGTTCTCATATTGCGTCTTCCTGTTGATGTGGCTGGGGAAGACAGCAAATAGTATTCAGCTTGAAACACTTCATCCCACCAGCAAAATGCCAGTCAGACCAAGTCCCTGGATTCAAACTGAGCAAAGCAGGTGGTCTGAGATGCTAACCCTTGTGTGTTAAAATGCTCAGTTAGAAAGAGGAAATAAAAGTGAAAAGTTTCCATTACTGACTGCTTATATGCACTAAGCACTGGCTACTAGTTTTATATGCATTTTATTTAAAACTCCTCAGTAAATGCCAGGAGGTAAGTCCTATTTTTATTCATATCTTATGAATAAGGAAAGTAAGTGTCTGGGCAGTTAAATAATTCATCTAGCATAATATAGCTAGTAAGCAGTAAACAGGCATGCAAACTCAGGGTTTTCTGCTTTCAAATCCCAGGATTTTAACCACTGACCCCCTTCCAAATGTCCAAGATACCACCTGACAGGGGAAGCTGCTTTAATTCAACAAGAAGTAGATTAAGGAATTATTGAAAAATAAGATTAACGTGGCTGTGTGACACTGTCTATAACATACAATGCCAGAACTGCTGTGTCTACAGTAGGGTTCACAGAAGCATAAGCATTCATCCAAACAATGAAGTTAAACAAAGAACTCGACTCACATCTGTTAACTATTTTGATCACTAAACATGGAGGCACAATTAAAAGTACAGGCCTTAGGCAGAGAGACTCCAAATAAAGTTAACTAAGTAGACGTGATGTGCTCAAAATGACAAAGATCCAAACACTTAGATGGCTACAAAACTAATTAGGCCCTGCATGGCAAAATGAAAAATACACACACACATACACACACCTCTATATATGCATACATATACAAATTTTTTTTGCTATGGCCTTATTTAGTGTATGTACACGTGTGTGTGTGTATACATATATACATATGCATACACACGTGTGTGTGTATACATATATACATATGCATACACACGTGTATACATATATGTATACACACATATGTGTGTGTATATATATGTATATATGTATATGTATATATATGTATATATACACACACACACCATATATATGTATATGTGTGTATATATACACACACACCATATATATGTATATATACACACATATATACACCATATATATACACACACAACGTAAGCATATACATATATGTTTTTCTTTTTTTTTTTTGAGACAGAGTGTCTCTCTGTCACCCAGGCTGGAGTGCAGTGGTGCGATCTTGGCTCGCTGCAACTTCTGCCTCCCAGGTTCAAGCGATTCTCCTGCCTCAGCCTCCCAAGTAGCTGAGATTACAAGTGTGCATCACCATACCTGGCTAATTTTTGTATTTTCAGTAGAAATGGGGTTTCACTATGCAGGCCAGGCGGGTCTTGAACTCCTGACCTCAAGTGATCCACGTCCTCTGGCTTCCCAAAATGCTGGGATTACAGGCATGAGCCACCATGCCCGGACTTATTTTTCTTAATTCAAAATAATAGTTTATTAGAAGTTTAGAAGCATACTATTATGATTATTTAGAACTCTTAAGGTTTTTAAAAAGCTAGGCTTTATTTTTTTAAGCAGGTTTGTCAATAGAATGGATAGACTGATTGCTCTTAATTTCTATTAAAGGCCTACATGTTTATTTCCTAATTCTTGCAACAATTTCATTCTAAGAAATGGTCTATCATTAACAGGCACATAAGTCTGAAAAGACACAGGGAGAACTGCATGGTAAGATAACAACTTGTGTCTTCACCCATCAAAGCTTTTGTCATCTGTTCCTGCTCTCTCTTAATGCATAAACTAGTTGAGGGACAATTCAAAATGAGCTTCATCTAGTAAAAACCCCACAGTACATCTGTGAGAAAGATGATCTTTGGGGCACACGATAGAAATATATTTTCTGAGGGTCAGAGGGACAGCCAAGTTTGCCTCTCTGATGCCCCATATTACCAATCCCTCTTGTCAGGCAAAGTGGAGGTGAAAGTTAGTATTGGCCAAGGACACTTGCTATATTGAACTCGTAATTTTTACAATAAGATGCTGGGCATCTATTTTATGGCCTGGCACTTTTTTTGTCTTACGTTCTTATCACCAGGGTATTATACAAATGACTTTTCATCACCAGCAGCAAAAAGGAAAGAAAATATGATAGTTACATCTTCAGTGTGGCAGGTAGGATTATGTTTCTACAACATTTATATGGCATTCGCTTCTTTTGAAGGAACTTTTATTTGTTACCTCTCATTTTTCTCAGAGGAAGTTATATAATACAAAGCTTTTTTAAAATTTTTATTTATTTATTTATTTTTTTCAATGGCCTAACCTTTGGTTTCTTTTAGTATCATCCTATCAATCAATAGTTTTGATGAAAGGAAAAAGTGGGAGCCCAATGCTAGAATAAGGCACACAATAAAGAAGTCACGAGGATTTTAGACTTTTAAAAATGGGAAACAAGAACCTCAGGCAAGAGAGAAACAAAGAAACACACAAGGTCTGCATCCTAGGCTAGTTCTCCATTTCCTCCTCAATCCTGGCAACATTTCATAAATTACCTGGCTGAACCTTTTGGAATGTATGAATGAATAAAGAAGTAATCGCTAAGGAGTTCAGATCTGGGCAGAGCAAAAAGTAGACAAATCAGATACTCCTTGTAAAGATAAACAATCCCTCTTCATCTGGTCTACTGAATCCTGGCTTTTCTCATTCATTCATTCAACTAATACTCATCAAGTACCTGCCATATGCCAGGACCATGTTGGGCCTCTGTGATGCAGTGGCGAACAAAAGACATGGATCCTGCCCATGTGAATTTAATAATATGATTTGCTATTTTCAGATTTACTGAATATTTTCTCATTCATTAAAATATGCATACATATTTTCATCATAAAATTAACACTGTTAATTGATTTGTGCCTTTTAATGATGTCAGGCTGTACTTAACACAAATGTACATAATTATAGAGAGGTATAAACTAATGTGTGGATTGTGAATGGGCACTTACTCTACATAGTAGATACCATAGACAGGGTCTTCAATCTTTTCCCAACCAGCAGGCAGTTCTGAAAAATAAAAGAACATTTACGGCAAGAAGAGCATATTATTGAAGAGCCTGGGTATTTTCAACAACTGAGTTAGGCAAAAAGAGAAAGACTCATAAAAATGCTTTAAATCCAATTAAAACTGTATATCCTAACCAAAAAAAAAAAGTATCTATTATTTTATCAGTGTATTTTTCTACATGAAGAGCAATTCTTCATCTACTGACTGGTATTTTAATGCAAGAAAATAAAATTTAATAAAATGCAGCCCCGGATGCCTTTATTCTAAATCACTATTAAATTAGATTTTAATGAAAATATAGGTTAAACTTGCCTTGAATGCATAGTTCCTATCTTAAATGTTCACAGTTTTCTCATTTTGTTTCTAGGCCATCTTATTACACAAGCAAAAATGGATGAAAATTAATGTTTCATTTTCAGTACAGTAGTGTTGCTTTGCTCTCCTTGAAATAAAATAAAATCTGCATCTTATTTTCTCCTTGTTCCTAATGAAAATGTAGTTGGGTTTTTTAACTGCACACATCTATCACTCAATTGCTATATCTAGGCTGGCCCATCGTTTCCAGCACTTAACCTGTGAAAGCAGTAACACAGCTCCTGATCCCGGAAAGCTCATTATCTAAGGTGGACGATTTTATTTCTTTAAATGGGGTGGTACCATCACACTAGGGGATGTATGTGCCTTTCTGAAAACTCAACCACGCTCTACAGAACTTCCTAAGGTTTCATATCAAAGGCCAAAACTTTATTAAACAGGTAATAGTTCTGTCTGAACAGGAATCTGTTGTGGAAAGGCCCACTGCACCACATTATTTTACTTGGTGAAAGAAGGGACTAGGTTGTGTTTTTTTGTCATTCAACAACCCTTTCAGGTAGAACAACAGTTATTCAACTTAATTTTAAAGCTTCCCTGATATGTAGTCAAGGCAAACTTACGTAATACCACACTCTAAAGTGAATAATTAGTCCTAGAAGTAGGTATTAAGACCAACTTTGATAGAATACTACAGACTTGAAATATTTGAAATAGATTTTTGTTTAATTCAAGGAATCATGTGGTCACTAATTTAAATAATGATCATGTCATCAGGGCAGAAGGCTTACATATGCTACAAACAGTTCCAGACTGAGGTGGAGCCATGCACATGCACACAAACTTATACAGACTAAATACTTAAAGTTTATGTTTTGTTCAGATTTGGCTGCACATCAAGAGACATTAATTTCATGGTTTTTGCTCCACATGTTACTTGTTTGCAAACAAAGAGACAGGTTTTCCCCTCTTTTCTTCTAAATTAAAAAGAAAAAACATTTAGCAGGTTTTAAAGAAGTCTTTGACTTGTAGGACACATAAGCTACTAAAATGCAAGACAGGTCCAATTTGCAGTTGTTGATACAACTCGGCATTTTTATATACTGAGTCTTGCAGACTGATGCAAATTAAATGCCTGGGAAATGCTTTCCCCTTACAAAGCTGGAAATTACCATTTAAATGAAAATGAACCAGGAAAATATTTCCAAAGAGTTGGGAAATCGAAGATTAAAAAAATGCAAATTGGTGCACAGTCATATATTTGTACAGGGCAGAAGGGTGGGTGGGTGTGAGGAGACTGCATTAAGTTCCACAGAAACACCATCTCTTTTCAAAATCTGCAACCTGAAATATGTGGCCTGATTATCTTTAGATAAAACAGGGGAAATATTAAGCTTTCAAGTTACTCAATTATTAATTTGACAAACATTTGTTGAATGCCTACTGTTTGCCTGAGGGTATGTTAGGCATCAGGGACACGAAGACAAACGCCAAGTGCATCATCTAAGCAGAAAATTCAGCCACGTGGTAGTGCTTTGATGGAGATCCGAGGAGAGTACTAGAAAAGAAGGTACCCGTGACTTCTTTCCTAGTGCCTAGTCAACAACTTAATATTCTAGAGTTGAAAGATGGGGCCAGTCAACTAGCATCTCTGGACACTCGTTAGTTTAAACACATCTTTTGGAACAGATGAGCAAACTCCAGAAACTGAAAAGATAGTTTCTCACTTCCAATGTGGTGATTAACTTAATCATAGAAATTAGTCTCCTAATGCTTAAAATAGAAATGGGTCATCGATTTTAAATAGGAAGATGTTTGTCCTAGAATTTGCCATTTGGTTCTAAAAAAACTGAAAAAGGTAGAAAATATTTAAGTCCAGAAAATAATGACATTATAATTTTTTAAGCAAACACTCTAAAGACTCTTAAAAAGGAATCTTCATATGACTAACCACAGTCAGGGAGCAGATGAGACTGCACAACCTATCACAGAGATTTCAGGTGGCTAAGATCCTTTTGGCATTGCCCAGATATAAGATTGAGCCTTAGTTCTTTCATTTAGGCCTACTACTCTGTGGCTTCGGGCTACTTACTTAACATCTCTGAACCATATCTTTCCCCTGGGTTTACCTCAAAAGTCAGTAGTGGATTAAACAAGGATACTTCTAAACACTTAGCACAGTTCCTGGTACATAGAAAGTGCCCACAAATCGCAGCTGCTCCAGGAAAGCACAAAAGGAGTAAGACAGATGTCTGTGGCCGGTGTACTTGCTACTCCTGCCTCTGAAAATCTCATGCTGCACTATTTTGTCTTCACAGAGCAAATATTGAGCAAAGGTTCTAATTTCTTTTCAAAGAGATTTGTCTGTGTATAGATTGAAAATCATGTTCAAAACCAGAGATACATTTCAAAACTGTGACTTAGTTTTGGTTGGGAGAAGAACTTATTTTCTTGGCTCTATCCCCCCTAGTTGGTTTCACCATACGAACACCCTATAATTCCAAAAGAAGGTTCTGCAGGTGCTTTTTAATTCTGGGGAGATGTCTGCAGAGGATGTGATAAATTCTGCAAACCAAAGTACATAATGGAGCAACTGACCCAGCTCAAACAACAGAGTTCAGAAATGACAACTCTATAATCAAATGATCTGTGTCCAACACCCAAGCCAACTGCCCACGCCTCTCAGAGGCCGATTACAAAGAGGGTTTCCTTGTCACATCTGGAATTGCATTGTTCACTGAAAACCTGACAGTTGCTATTGTTTGAAATTAGGACCCTCTTATTAAGAAAATGAGCAGTGAGCTTGTCAACAGAATCTGAAGTGAATGCAACAGAAAACAGTGTGTGCGCACGTGTGCTACTCTTTACACAGTGGACATGTGCAGGCAAAAATCAAAGGTTTTTTTTTTTTTTTTATCTCTACCCTTCCTACAAGAACACATTTGGGTCATTTCTATAGTATAGAACACATTCCTCCCTTGCGCTGTGTTAATGGATAAAAGTACCATAAGGAAGTATGGAAAAATCCAAGAAGAGGGAATTAGGTAATAAATAATAAAGCTGCAAATAGCTAATAGCATGTGTTGATCACAGGGACAAATAATAAAACACACTTTCATTAAATCACCTCATAAGGACCATGGGAGCTCCTGTTTCGGCCCCTCTTTATGGATAAGGAAAGGGAAGCTAAAAGAAGGTGAATAGCTTCTCAAAGTTTGCATAGCCAGTAAACAGGGGAGTCAGACAGCTTGATCTGAACCCAGAGAAAGCCAAGACAACTCATGTTTAGAGTCTTTAACAGCATAAGCAAGTCTCCACGATATCACAGTTACATATGGGTAAAATGCAGAAACATCTTTCCTGAAAATTTCAAATTCAAATTTCCAGAGAAGCAAATAAGGTTGTGCCCCTGTACACAGCTGTGCTATCTCCACTGGCTGCCAGCAGACAGCAGAGCGATCTCTCACACATATTACTCAGGTAGCAAGAGTAGTTGAAATCGGCTGAACAAATGATTAAGACACTCATTTTGTGTCTGGAAAACCTATTTCTGTCTCTTTCAATTACTTTAACTAATATCATTGGATTGACAATTTCTTTTTTCGATCAAATTAGTTTCAAATTGTTCTATCATTCAGGGTGAACCTTAAGTCATTCCTCTCACAATGACCACAAAGACAACTTATTAAACATCTTTAAAAATAGATCGATCAATAGTTATCGACCATTGTTGGCATGTGCATCAATTACAACAGGTACGTTCCAAATGTTACAAAAAACAGAGCTTGGTTCTATTCTATCATAATTCTAGCCAACCAAGACAGATTATCTTTATCTCATGTAACAAAAATAAAGAAAACCAAATGAATACAATAATCTGTATTAAATAGATTTATATTTTCAGGTCTTCAGGCAATCTCAAAAATGCCAGGCAGATTCAATAATCTTACTACAGTTCCACTCATACTGATGTTAAACAATCTTCTACTTAAACAATATTCAATTGCTAAAGAATCTTCCCATCAGCCGAGGCTTTCATCTGCAATTTAGCTGAAATTTATGCTTTCCTATCTATCCATCAGTAAATGTATCTGATGGAATGCAAGCTAATTTTAATGTTGTTCAAGGTTGAACATAAAAGGCCTGAACTTAATAGCGAACATAATTCAATATATTCCAATAGCAAAGAAACAAGAATTTGGCATCATCTGCTAGCATGAATTATTCCTAAACAATAACTAGAGTAGTCAAGACTTGATTTGTATTGACACAACTCGAAGGCAAACAGTACATATAGGTGCTGCATCACTATATAAACAACCACTCACTATAACGGCAAGGTCAACAACATGTGGTCTGTGATGTAATAACAACATGATCCTAAGTCTTAAATATTCAATTCCTCAGTGACCTTCTTTTATTGCAAGTGCTCCTATAATGCTCCTTAAACTAGTGTTAATAGATTTTTGTTTGTTCTGCTTGGCTTTTTTGTATTACCCAAATAACCATCCACACTAAACAAATAAAGAAATAAGACTGAGACAGGTTACGCAAAAGTTCAAGGGACACAGCAAGCATCTCTTCGGTTCTTTCCCAATCCTCACTTTACAAGACTACCTATTACCAGTTTGCTAACTCTCGTTCTAGTCTCTGTTCAGTCAGACATTTTATTTGTAAACATGATATATTACAACTCTGCGTGATGCCTGCAGTCAGACACGCAGGTTGTGAGACTGACCTTTCCTGGATAAACTAAAACAAAAATCATAACTGGAGGAGTGCAAACTAAAGAAACAGGGATTAAGCAATTCACTGGGGAAAAAACCATGCAGGTCATGTCATGCACGTGTCATGCAGTAGCAGCAGGCAGGAAGGGTTTACCTAGTTCACTGTCCAGCTCCTCGGTGTGTACCCCTTCTTCTCCAAAGGAATAGCAGGAATGAGACAGAAAAGAGAGAAAGCAAAATTCAGACACCAGCACCAAGAAAGGAAATCTCCTCAGGAAAACAGCAGCAAACACATCACTCTAGTTCGTCCTTACCTGCATTGTGGCTTATTTCATTGGCTTGGATAGTAAACTCGCGACCTCAGTGTAAATCACAAAACAGGAAGAGCTGATATTGGCAAAATAATTATATGGCTCATTTCCTTGCATGTCAAAATAGGATTTGATTGGTTGTAAAAGATGACAAATACCTTTGCGGTTTCAATGTTCTTAAGTGGGAAGTCACTTATTACAGACCTTATTGGGAGTAAACAAAGCTGTCAGACTTTCAATATCAGTCCTTTTAATCCTTCAATAATCCTCTAATCAGTGAGGCAATTATACTCACAATTAAAGCATTATTTAACTTACAAGTAACAGTGCTGCTTGAAAAATGGAAGGTGAGGTCAAATTGAGTGTGGACTATACAATGAGCTAACTTTGATGTCTTTCAAAAAGGAGCTGGAAAGATGAATTATGTCAAGATAAAATATATCAAGGAAGAAAGCCTTGAAAACTGCCCTGAAGGAGTGTTGGGAGGCATTTTATTGGTTTTGTGAGAACACATACACACGCGCGCACACACACACACACACACACTTTCTAAGTCAAGCAGCTCAGAAATATTAGAATTAAAATGTCCTCAAAAATGTCAGTGAGCAAAACAAGTCCAAATCCTTTCCATTCTTGACCTCCTCCTCTTGCTGTCAGTAAAACATTTTATTACTGAGAAGGAAACACAGGAGAACACACAAAAATCATTTCATACCTAATGTTTCCCCAGCTATAGGGCAAGTGGCTCCTATAAGCTTCACAAACACAGGGATCGAGCCTGTTTTCACCACCACAATAGGATCAATGCCCAGTGTAGCTTTCTGCACATGTTAGGTACTAAATATTTGTTGATGAATGAATGAATGAACCAATCAATCAATGATTGACTTAAATAACCAACATGGGCCTAGACACCTTGTAAACTCTTAATTTAAAAATGATCCCAATGCCAATGGTAAGTTTTGATTGGCACTGTTTCTTAAAAGGAGAATCTAATTTACACAAAGTTACCTGTGAAAATGCCCACTTGTATATTATCTAATGTCTTTGGGAGCATTTGTTCACTTCTTCAGTAGTTATTTATCAAGACCTATGATAAATAGGTCTTGCCAGTCACTATGCTAGGTGACATATCAAAATGAACACAATCAGGGGCCAGCCATGGTGTCTCACGCCTGTAATCCCAGCACTTTGGGAGGCCAAGGTGGGTGGATCACCTGAGGTTGGGAGTTCGAGACCAGCCTGGCCAACATGGTGAAACCCCGACTCTGTTAAAAATACAAAAAAATTAGGCATGTGGCGCTCACCTGTAATCCCAGCTACTCGGGAGGCTGAGGCAGGATAATTGCTTGAACAGGGAGGCAGAGGTTGCAGTGAGCAGAGATCATGCCACTGCACTCCAGCCTGGGTAACAGAGCGAGACTCTGTCTCAAAAAACACAATCAGACATCTCTGCTTTTCCAGAATAGGAGACAAATCCAAAGCTCACACGAATGAAACTAAAATTAAAATCATGATAAGTTCTCAATAGAGTAAGATACATGAGTGATCTAATCATATCTTTGGGGGCAAAGTCATGGAAAAATTCCCTGAAATATAACCTGAAGGATATGCATACCTAGGATGCACGTGACATATAGAAAGTATTCAATAACTATTGTGAAATGTAAGAGTATAGTGAAATGTAAGGGTATTCTAAGACAGAAATGCACATTTAACTGACATGAGGCAGGAACTCAATGAGGACTAGTGGGGATGAAGAGCAGAGAGCAGAGAGCAGAGAAATAGTGTGAGAAAACCTAGAGAGGTTGACCGCACAGGGCTCAGAGAAGCAAGCTATGGACTTGGCATTTCCTAAGCAGACCCTGTGGAGGTTGTCACTGATAACATCATCACATTTACATTTTAAAAGATTGCTCCGAGTGCAACACAAAAAGGAGAGTGAAAAGAATCTGTATGGGAGATGAGCATGACCTCAGAGGAGAATGGTAGACGCGGTGAAAAAAATAGTGAATGGATCCAAGAGATATTTAGGATGCCAAGTGAATTTAGCTGGTTCACAGGTTAGAAATAGGTGTGAAAAAAAGTGACAGATCAAGGGGGAATTTTGAGTATGCATAAATTTACCAGGAATGGAGACAGGAAACACTTAGAGAGGACCAAATTTTGGGGAAAGATAATCAGTTTTAATGGTTTTAATATGACTGAGTCAGAAGTCTCTTTGAGACAACCGTTGACACTATCCATCAGGTGGATTAAAATATTGGCCCGGAGTTCAAAGGCAAGGTTGAGGGCTTCTAACTGAACTGGACACAACAATGACAGAAGGAGTCATTCACTAACATCAAAATCTCAAACTAGTTTCTCGATTTTCTGAGATAGGAAATATTAAATCTATGTGATTTAATATTTAATTAAATATTAAATGAGATAGAACATATTAAATCTTTACAATAATTAAGTATGATGCTATACTGTTACTCCCCATATGTATGACCTACAGAGAACAGAAAGAAATACAGGGGCAATATTTGCAACCAATATGCTTTTCTGCTTTGTGTTATAATATAAATAATAACAAGGCAGCTTTGCGTTAACTGGCAACAGAAAACGCAAATTGATACTTATCATAATCTGATTATATATTTATACTGTTTGTGTGTACAGGCACACAGATACACATAGAATTTCTACTAGAAACAGAATATATGAATTCTAATATTAAAGAGATAATTACTAAACTTATTGCATTTGGTATGAATATATTCTTGTTCCAAAGGAAATAACATTAATACAAAAAGATAATTTTAAGAATTAAAAATTACTAGATTTGGTAACAAAAATGTCAATTCTATTCAATACTTTTAATCTATGTACAGTTTTTCTCAGAAAAAGCTATTGCAATATTCTATCATTTATAATATTGTATTAACAGGCATTTTCATACCTTCCCAGAATAATTACAGAAAGGATATTGACATTGAAGACCCTATGATAATGACTGCCTAAATTGCTTTCAAAATCATAAGGCATCAAATGATTAAATTATTGTTCCACGAAGTTTTAGGGTTGAATGTGTTTTATGCTCCGATCTTTGAAAATTGGTTATTTATGTGCAGGTTGAGTATTATCCAAAATGGTTGGAATCAAAAGGGTTTCAGATTTTGCCTATTTTCAGATTGGGAGATACTTGTGTAATATACTTACTGGCTCAGCATCCCTAATCTGAAAATCCAAGATCGAAAATGCTCCAGTGAACATTTCCTTTGAGCACCATGGTGACACTCGAAACGTTTTGTATTTTGGAGCATGTTGTTGTTTTGTTTGTTTCTTTAAGACGGGGTCTCTCTCTGTCACCCAGGCTGGAGTGTAGTGGCACAATCACAGCTCTCTGCAGCCTCCTACTCTTGGGCTCAGGTGATCCTTTTGTCTTAGCCTCCCAAGTAGCTGGGACCACAGGCACATGCCAACACGCCCAGCTAATTTCTGTTTTATTATGTGTAGAGTCAAGATCTCACTATGTTGTCCAGGCTGGTCTCAAACTCCTTGGCTCAAGTGATCCTCCTGCCTCAGCCTCCCAAAGTGCTGGGATTACAGGTGTGAGCCACACCATGCCTGGCCAATTTTGGAGCATTTTGGACTTCAAATTTTGGGATCAGGGATACTCAACTGGTATTATATGTTAAACAGAATACTGAAATAATCAGTACAGTCCATTATCTCCCAGGCATGCAAAACACCACAGCTGAATGAACCTGTTCTATTCCTTCTTCAGGAATGAAACAAAGCAACCAAAATAAAACAAGCATCTTGGTCATGCCTCCTAAGTTAGAAGGACTTTTGTTTCCATTTTAAGTAACTCAGATAAATACCGACACAATAGTCTACGTCATTTAATGTAATCTGCAAACCATGTATAATAGAAGGATTGTGGAGTACAAGGTTTTGACAGTATCATACTTTACTGCCTTGCATTTTCAAAAAATCTTCAAGTTTATATATACAACAATTCTGTACTATAGGACAAATTAATAACGTTCTGTTATCTTACAGTAAAATACATATTTAATATTTATACTACTAATTCACATGCCAGACTTGAATAATGAGTAGCAAAGCAGAGCAAAGCAAACCATTTCCCGTTTCATTTTTCCACATCAAAAAATATTTTGGTAAAACTTGGGATAGACGTTGGTGTACTGAAAAGGGACACAGTAGCTCTGTTTTAATTTTTTTTTTTTTTCATTTTGGAGAAGTAATTAAAAAACCCAAAGCCTTGAAATGAACTTTTTCAACTAAAGCTCTTACAGCCCGTTAGTTCATTTCCAAGATTAACAGGGAGAGTGGTGCTCTAGGTAACACCTCAACCTCTGTCTCAAAAGAATACACTTACTACGTATTGTGGGTATACTGTAAGTTACACAGAGATTCTCAAATGTATCTAGATCTGTTTCCCCTACCTCCAAGACTAGGGAAGTATGTGAAATAAGTAGAGTTCAAGAAAAACTCCCAACTTTTTCCCCTAAGACTTTTAAAAGGTAGGGTTAAAGCTGAGAATGTGTGAGTGACCAGAGCATCTCTGATTTCTTTATTCCTAGAGACTTTCTAGAATTTTCTCTAAGTTCCTGAAGACAGAGGATGTATCTTCATTTGAACAGTTTGACTGTTCTGCTCCTAATGGAGATATTAGTATGCATCTGTCTTCATGTGTAAACAAATTCTTCTCTTGAAACAACTCTGACTTTCCTCCTGGCTTTTGTAAACCACAGTCCATTTAGCAGAAATTGGATTACCTTTTAAAAACTCAACCTAAGACCCGACTGACCTGGCTACGACTCTTTAAAATTTGCACATGTGAACAGTGCCCCCAATTCACTTAACCCAAGACCTGCCTGGCCCCTTACCATCATCTTCACACTCTTCCAGAGGCTTCTGCTGCTTGTTCAGGCACCGAGGGTCTAACCAAGATGTTGTTTTCGTATTATGGCTGCAATCCAGAAACAAAAATAAGGAATTTGTTTGAAAAAAACAAAAAAAAAAGCAAGAAGCCCATGACGGAATTACACAGTCTTGAATATTTCTTCCTTAACCACAACAAAGATACTTTCTAACAGCAAATCCAAACCAGAAGACGGCCTGAGTTTAGAATTATAAAATTGCTTGGGGAGGGTCTTAGGTAGGCTTTTTACTTACCTAACATATGATTATTCAATTACTGAAAGCTTAAAAAGTAATACCAGTTTCATTTTTGAAAAATGAGTTGCAAATGATACCCCTTGCCTATACCATCTACCCTTGTCTAGATTATTTTAGACTTCGCATTTGTCACAGAGAAAACTTCAATTTATTTTAAATTTAACTATGATTTGAATCTTGGATGCTGAAACTCACAAAGAGGGCTGCTATTTCATTCATTATATTACATAAGAATTCTCCTGACAGCATGAACTACCTCAATTCACATAAATGACTCAAAACTGCCAATATACATCATTAAATCACAGTGTCCTAAGTTATGCTTTGGACATAATGATGGCAGCCCCCAATTACTCGTCATAAATAGAATCTGGGCTGAGGATAAGCT
The DNA here is from genome assembly GCF_024542745.1 of Macaca thibetana thibetana. Classification (NCBI taxonomy): domain Eukaryota; kingdom Metazoa; phylum Chordata; class Mammalia; order Primates; family Cercopithecidae; genus Macaca; species Macaca thibetana. The sequence goes on from NC_065579.1 coordinate 119,815,244, forward strand.
TGGAGAGGCTAAATATGTCACTCAACTGCCTTCTAAGGAGTATAGTTCAATTCTAGATGAAGTATTTCAACAGATGGTGACTGGGGCCCTGCAGATCTGAAAGTATACAGACACATTCCCAAAGATATCGTCATTCAATCATGTTAGAAATGTCACCAGAATGGCTGGAAGCATTCAGCCTTTGTGCTTCCCAAAGTAGTGGCTGGGAAAGTTCTGCTTGAGCCCCCAGGGCACTATGCAGCTAAGGGGGTGAGGCAAACAACTCCAGTCCAGTAGTTCTGGCTACAAACTAGACATGAAAACAAGAAATTTTTTAAAAATTAAGTTTAGGCAGTAACTTAAAACTTTGTTTGAATTGTGACATTTCGGTTGTAAATTTGGGAGTTGGCAGGGCAGAGGGGTTGCCAAAGTTCTTTATTTTTGATTCAAATCTTACTAATTGTTAAAAAAAAATACACGGCTTAAGAGAAAAATAGAATCTGCAAATGTAAACACGTCATATCAACTGTGTTAAAATAAAAATTACAAAAGGTAATATAGCAACCACCACCATCACCACCACCAATCCTACTTAATGTGACCACATATGACTGCCAGAATCTATTCTTTTACATGTTAAAATTTATTTAATCCTTACAATAACCCTATGAGAGAAGTATTATTAGCATTAAAATTATTGCTTCCCATATTACAAATGAGAAAATTGATAACAGAAAGGTAAAGCAATTTGCCTAAGGACACCCTGCTGAAACATCACAGAACTGGGAATTAAACCCAGAGAGTTTTGCACTAGAATCCATAGTCTGCACTATTCCTATGCAGTAAGATAGTAACAAGAATCATTGTTAGGAGAGTAGATTATGCAGGATTAAGAAAAAAACTGTGTTTGAAACAAAAATAATTGTAGATTCACATTCAGTTAAAAGAAAGAATAGAGAGATCCCACACGCCCTTTACCTAGAACCCATCAATAACAACATCTTTCAAAACTATAGTATACTGTGACAACTAGGATACTGATACTGACACAGTCAAGATACAAAACATTTTAATCATCACCAGGGTCCCTCATGTTGCCCTTTTATAGTCACATCTGGTTCCCTTCCAACCATTCCCTTCAACCCTCTTCTTAATCCCTGGTAACTATGAATCTGTCCTCTATTTCTATAATTTTGTCATTTCAAGAAGGTTATATAGCACTGGGCCTGGTGGTAAGTGCCTGTAACCCCAGCACTTTGGAATGTCAAGCCAGGCAGCTTGCTTGAGCTCAGGAGTTCAAAACCAGCCTGGGCAATGTGATTAAATGCCATCTCTACGAAAAAATACAAAAAAAATTTAGCCAGGTGTGGCGGCACACACTAGCCAGGTGTGGTGGTGCGCACCTGTGGTCCTCGCTACTGGAGAGGCTGAGGTAGGAGGATCACCTGAGCCCAGGCGGCAGAGGTAGCAGTGAGAAGAGATTGTGCCCCTGCACTCTAGCCTGGGTGACAGAGTGAGACGCTGTCTCAAAATAAAATAAAAATAAAAATAATTTTAAAAAGAATGTTTTATAAATGGAATCATTATATGTCGTATTTTATGATTGGCTTTTTCACTCAGCATAATTCTCATCAAGATTGCTATATATATCAATAATCAATTATTTTTTATTGCTGAGTAAAACTCCATGGAATGAATGTATCACAGTCTGTCTAACCACTCAAAGACATCTGGATCATTTCTAGTTTTTGGCTATTTGGACAAATGTACTATAAACATTCATGTACATGCTTTTGTGTGAATTTATGTTGTTCACTTCTCTGGGATAAATGATCATGTGCGCCATTGCCGAATGGTATGAGCTGCACGCTTAGTTTGTTACGAACTGTTTTCTAGAATGCCAGACGATCCCACCTGCAATGGATGTGAGATCCAGTTTCACTGAATTTTTACTATCACTTAGTGTTGTCACTATTTTTTACTTTAGCCATCTTAATAAGCAAATGATATCTCATTGTGGTTTTCATTTCCATTTCCCCAGAGCTAATGGGGCTGAGCTAATTTTTTCATGTGCATCTCTTCCTTCTATATACCCTTTACAGTGAAATGTCTGTCCCTCTCTCCCTGTCTTCAGTTCACATTCTAACTGAATGGTTTGATTTTTTTTTCACTCCGGAGTTTTGAGAGTCCTTTGTATATTCTACATACCAGTCCTTTTTTAGATGTGGAGTCTGTAAATATTTTCTCTGTAGTTTGTCCTTCCATCCTCTATCAGGCTCTTTCACAAATCAAAAAATTTTCATTTTAATGATGTCGAATTTATCATCTTTTCTTTCTCAGGGATCTTGCTTTTGATGTCTCTTTGCCTAGTCCTGTATTTCAAAAATTTTCTGGTTTTCTGTTTCCCTAAATGTTTTATTGCCTTATGTTTCACATTTCAGTCTCTGATTTATTCGGGGTTAATTTTTTTGTATGAAGTGTGGGGTTTAGGTGGAGGTGAGGTTACATGCCTCTGGTCATCCACTTGCTCCTGGACCATTTACTGAAAAGGCTATCTGCCCTCCATTGGATTGCTTTCAAATTGAATTGCTTTTGTCAAAAATCAGTTGAGCACACTTGTGGATCTACTTCTGGGTTCTACCTTCTGTTCCATTAAGTTATGAGTCTATTCCTTCACCAACACCACACAGTCTTTATTATTGTGACTATATAATAAAGCCACAATAATATAAATTAGTACATTTGATATCAAGCAGACTAATTACTATGACTTCATTCTTCCTTTCCATAATTGTTTTAGCTATTCTATTTCCTTTGCCTTTCTATTTATATTTTAGAATAAACTTGTCTGTATCTATAAAAAGACTGAGATTTTAACAGAAATTACATAAAACCTGTATATCCATTTGGGGAGTAGTGATATCTCTATAAATTCTGAGTCTTCCTGTCTGTCCATGAGACATTGTCTCAAAATAAAATAAAAATAAAAATAAAAACAATTTTAAAAAGAATGTTATATAAATGGAATTGTATGTAATACTTTATGATTGGCTCTTTCACTCAGCATAATTTTCATGAAGATTGCTGTATATATCAATAATCAATTCTTTTTATTGCTGAGTAGTATTCCATGGAATGTATGTATCACAGCCTGTCTAACCACTCAAAGACATCTGGATCATTTCTAGTTTTTGGCTATGTGGACAAATTTACTATAAAAATTCATGTATATGTTTAAGTACGTCTCTCCATTTATAAGGAACTTCTTTGACTTCTTTCATTGGCATTTTATAGTTTACAGCATATAAGATCCAATATACATTTTGTTAGATTGACATCTGTATTATTTTTTTGAGCAACTTTATATTTTATTTTTGATTTTGGTGACCAGGTATTCATTGCTAGTATATAGACACACACTTGCTATTTATTAAATTTTAAATTTTTGTGGGTATATGGTAGGTGCATAAATTTATGAGGTATAGAAGATATTTTGATACAGGCATATAATGTATAATGATCACATCAGGGTAAATGAAGTGACCACCTCCCTCAAGCATTTATTCTCTGTGTCACAAACAATTCAATCCTATTCATTTAATTATTTTTAAATGTACAATTACATTATTATTGATTACAGTCACCCTGCTGTGCTATCAAATACTAGATCTTATTCATTCTTTCTATTTTTTTTGTAGCCATTAACCGTCTCCACTTCCCCCTTACCATCACCCCACCGCCCGTCCCAGCCTCTGGTAACCATCATTCTACTCTATCTCCATGAGTTCAATTGTTTTAATTTTTAGCTCCCACAAATAAGTGAGAACATGTGAAGCTTGCCTTTCTGTGCCCGGCTTATTTTACTTAACATAATGACCTCCAATTCCACATAGGTTGTTGCAAATGACTGGTTCTCATTCTTTTTTATGGCAGAACAGTACTCCACCGGGTATATGGACTCCATTTTCTTTATCCATTTATCTGTTGATGAACATTTAGGTTGTTTCCAAATCATGACTATGATGAACAGTCCTGCAATAAACATGGGAGTGCAGGTATCTCTTCAATGTACTGATTTCCTTTCTTTTAGGTATATACCTAGCAATGGATTGCTGGATCATGTGATAGCTCTATTTTTACGGCTTTTTTGTTTGTTTTCTATTTCTTTGTGAGGAACCTCCAAACTGTTTCCCATAGTGGTTATACTAATTTACATTCCCTCTAACAGTGTGAGAAGGTTTCCTTTTCTCCACATGCTCGCCAGCATTGGTGATTGCCCGTCTTTTGGATAAAACCCATTTTAACTGGGGTAAGATAACTCACTGTAGTTTTGATTTGCATTTCTCTGATGATCAGTGATGTTGAGCACCTTTTCACGTATCTATCTGCCATCTGGAGTCTTCTTTTGAGAAACGTCTACTCGGATCTTTCCCCCATTTTTCAGAGTACTAGATTTTTCCACAGAGTTGTTTGAGCTCCCTATATATTCTCGTTATTAATCCTTTGTCAGATGGACAGTTTGCAAATATTTTCTCCCATTATATGGGTTGTTTCCTCACTTTGTTTCCTTTTCTGTGCAGCAGCTTTTTAACTTGATGTGATCCCATTTGTCCATTTTGCTTTGGTTGCCTGTGCTTATGAGGTATTATTCAAGAAATCTTCGCTCGCTCCCATGTCCTAGATAGTTTCTCCAATGTTTTCTTTTAGTAGTTTCATAGTTGGAGGTCTTAGATTAAAGCCTTTAATCCACTTTGATTTGACTTTAATATATGGAGAGAGATATGGGATAGTTTCATGCATCTGCTTATGGATATCCAGTTTTCCCAGTGCCATTTATTGAAGAGACTGTCCTTTCCCCAATGTGTGTGCTTGGCACCTTTGTCTAAAATGAGTTCACTGTAGATGTACGGATTTGTTTCTGGGTTCTCTATTCTGTTCCATTGGTCTATGTATCTGCTTTTATGCCAGTACTGTGCGGTTTTGGTTACTATATCTCTGTACTATAATTTGAAGTCAGGTAATGTGATTCCTCCAGTTTTATTCTTCTACTTAGGTTATGTTTGGCTGTTCTGGGACTTTTGTGGTTCCATATAAATTTTAGAATTGTTTTTCATTTTTCTGTAAGGAATGTCTTTGGTATATTGATAGGGATTGCATTGAATGTGTAGACTGCTTTGGGTAGCATGGACATTTTAACAATATCGATTCTTCCAATCCATGAATGTGGAATACAATTGCTATTTATATGCTTATCTTTTATCTTGCAACCTTGCTGAACTCATTTATTATAAAATTTTCTTGGTACATTTCTCCTGATTTTCTACTAAGGTAACCATATAATCTGCAAACAGGAGTAGTTTCATTTCTTCCTTTTCAATCTGTATGGCTTTTACTTCTTTATCTTGAATCATAACCCAGGCTAGAACTTCCAGCATGATGTTGAATAAGCGTAGGAACAGCTCAGCACTTGGGGTGGCTGAGGCAGGTAGATTTCTTGAGCCCAGGAGGTGGAGATCAGCCTGAGCAACACAGAGAAACCCTGTCTCTACAAAAACTACAAAAAATTGGCTGGGTATAGTGGCATGTACCTGTAGTCCCAGCTACTCGGGAGGCTGAGGTGGGAGGATTACCTGAGCTCAGGAAAGTTAAGACTGCAGTGAGCTGTGTTCACACCACTGCACTCCAACATGGGCAACAGGAGTGAGACCTTGCCTCAAGAAAAAAAAGAAAAAAGAGTGGGGACAGCTGACATCCTTGACTTGTTTTCACACTTGCAAGGAAAACATTTCATCTTTTCACTATTAAGTATAATGTTGGCCATAGGTTTTCTGTAGATGTTCTTTATCAAGTCAAAGAAATTTCCTTTAATTCCCATTTTTCTAAGAAGTCTTAATGTGAAGAGTGCTAAATTTTGTCAAATGCTTTTTCCACATCAATTAATATAAGCATTAATTCTTTAGCCTGTTAAAATGGTGGATTACATTGATTGATTTATTTGAATACTGACACAGCCTTGCAGCACTAGAACAATTCCCACTTGGTCATGGGAAATTGCTGATTACTACTTACTAATATTTTGTTAAAGATGTTTGCATCTATGCCTTTTTTGTACTGTGTTTAGTTTTGTTATCAAGGTAATATTAGCTTCACAAAAATAACTTCCTTTTTTATTTTCTGGAAGAGATTATGTAGAAATAGTGTTAATAGTTCAATATTTCTTTTTCAGGAGTTCTTAAATATACAAATTCATTCCTCATTATCTTTTTTTTTGTGTGATGAGTCACTCCTCATTTAAGCCTGGGAGTACTACTTGCATTACTTATTTCTTCTTCTTTTTTAAAAAAATTTTACTTAAGTTCGGGGACACATGTGCAGAACATGCAGGTTTGTTACATAGGTATACACATGCCATGGTGGTTTGCTGCACTCATCAACATGTCATCTACATTAGGTATTTCTCCTAATGCTATCCCTCCCCTTACCCACCACCTCCTGACAGGCCCTCCAGTGTGTGATGTTTCCCTCCCTGTGCCCATATGTCCTCATTGTTCGACTCCCACTTATAAGTGAGAACACGTGGTGTTTGGTTTTCTGTTCCTATATTAGTTTGCTGAGAATGATGGTTTCCAACTTCATCCATGTCCTTGCAAAGGACATGAACTCATTCTTTCTTATGGCTGCATAGTATTCCATTATATATATGTGCCACATTTTCTTTATCCAGTCTATCATTGATGGGCATTTGGGTTGGTTCCAAGTCTTTGCTATTGTGAATAGGGCTGCAATAAACATATGTCTGCATGTATCTTTATAGTAGAATGATTTATAATCCATATCTTTATAGTAGAATGATTTATAATCCTTTGGGTATAAACCCAGTAATGGGATTGCTGGGCCAAATGGTATTTCTAGCTCTATATCCTGGAGGAATTGACACACTGTCTTTCACAATAGTTCAACTAATTTACACTCCAACTAACAGTGTAAAAGCATCTCTCCAGCATCTGTTGTTTCTTGACTTTTTATTTATTTATTTTTTGAGATGGAGTCTTGCTCTGTCACCCAGGCTGGTGTGCAGTGATATAATCTCGGCTCACTGCAACCTCTGCCTCCCGGGTTCAAGTGATTCTCCTGCCTCAGTCTCCTGAGTAGCTGGGACTATAGCCCCATGCTAACATGCCTGGCTAGTTTTTTTTATTATTAGTAGAGATGGCGTTTCACCATGTTAGTCAGGATGGTCTCAATCTCCTGACCTGGTGATCCGCCCAGCTGGGCCTCCCAATGTTTCTTAACTTTTTTTTTTTTTTTTTTTTTTTAAGAAGGAGTCTCACTCTGTCACCCAGGCTGGAGTGCAGTGGCGCAATCTCGGCTCACCGCGAGCTCTGCCTCCCAGGTTGACATCATTCTCCTGCCTCAGCCTCCCTAGTAGCTGGGACTACAGGTGCCCGCCACCACGCCCGATAAATTTTCTGTATTTTTAGTAGATGGGGTTTCACCATGTTAGCCAGGATGGTCTTGATCTCCTGACTTCGTGATCTGCCTGCCTCGGCCTCCCAAAATGCTGGGATTACAGGCATGAGCCACCACGCCAGGCCTGTTTCTTGACTTTTTAATGATCGCCATTCTATCTGGCATGAGATGGTATCTCATTGTGGTTTTGATTTGCATTTCTCTAATGACCAGTGATGATGAGCTTTTTTTCATATATTTGTTGGCCACATACATGTCTTCTTTTGAAAACTGTCTGTTCATATCCTTTGCCCACTTTTGGATAGGGTTGTTTTGCTCTTGTATATTTGTTTAAGTTCCTTGTAGATGCTGGATATTAGCCCTTTGTCAAATGAATAGAGTCCAAACATGTTTTTCCATTCCATAGGTTGCCCGTTCACTATGATGATAGTTTCTTTTGCTGTGCAGAAGCTCTTTAGCTTAATTAGATACCATTTGTCAATTTTGGCTTTTGTTGCCATTGCTTTTGGTGTTTTGGCCATGAAGTCTTCGCCTATGCCTATGTCCTGAAAGGTACTGTCTAGGTTTTCTTCCAGAGTTTTTATGGTTTTAGGTCTTAAGTTTAAGTCTTTAATCCATCTTGAGTTAATCTTTGTATAAGGTGTAAGTAAGGGATCCAGTTTCAGATTTCTGCATATGGTTAGCCAGTTTTCCCAACACCATTTATTAAATAGGGAATCCTTTCCCCATTGCTTGTTTTTGTCAGGTTTGTCAAAGGTCATATGGTTGTAGACATGTGGTGTTATTTCTGAGGGCTCTGTTCTGTTCCATTGGTCTATATCTCTGTTTTGGTACCAGTACCATGCTGCTTTGGTTACTGTAGCCTTATAGAAGAGTTTAAAGTCAGATAGCATGATGCCTTCAACTTTGTTCTTTTTGCTTAGGATTGTCTTGGCTACACAGGTTCTTTTTTGGTTCTATATGAAATTTAAAGTAGTTTTTTCTAATTCTGTGAAGAAAGTCAATGGTAGCTTGATGGGGATAGCACTGAATCTATAAATTACTTTGGGCAGTATGGCCATTTTCACAATATTGATTCTTCCTATCCATGAACATGGAGAGTTTTTCCATATGTTTGTGTCCTCTCTTATTTCCTTGAGCAGTGGTTTGTAGTTCTCCATGAAGAGGCCCTTCACATCCCTTATAAGTTGTATTACTAGGTATTTTATTCTCTTTGTAGCAGTTGTGAATGGGAGTTCACTCATGATTTGGCTCTCTGTCTACTATTGGTGTATAGGAATGCTTGTGATTTTTGCACATTGATTTTGTATCCTGAGACTTTGCTGAAGTTGTTTATAAGCTTAGGACTTTTTAGGCTGAGACGATGGGGTTTTCTAAATATGCAATCATTTCATCTGCAAATAGAGATAATTTGACTTCCTCTCTTCCTATTTGAATACCTTTATTTCTTTCTCTTGCCTGATTGCCCTAGCCAGAACTTCCAGGTGGTGAGAGAGGGTATCCTTGTCTCATGACAGTTTCCAAGGGAATGCTTCCAACTTTTGCTCATTCAGTACAATATCGGCTGAGGGTTTGTAATAAATAGCTCTTATTATTTTGAGATATGTTCCATCAATACCTAGTTTATTGAGTGTTTTTAGCATGAAAGGGTGTTGAATTTTATCAAAGGCCTTTTCTGCAACTATTGAGATAATCATGTGGTTTTTGTCATTGGTTCCATTTATGTGATGGATTATGTTTATTGACTTGCATATGTTGAAGATGACTTGATTGTGGTGGATAAGCTTTTTACTGTGCTGCTGGATTTGGTTCATCAGTATTTTATTAAGGATTTTCACAACAATGTTCATCAAGGATATTGGCCTGAAATTTGTGTGTGTGTGTGTGTGTGTGTGTGTCTGCCAGGTTTTGGTATCAGGATGATGCTGGCCTCACAAAAAGAGTTAGGGTAGAGACCCTCTTTTTCTATTGCTTGGAATAGTTTCAGAAGGAATTATACCAGCTCCTCTTTGTACCTCTGGTAGTACCTGGCTGTGAATCTGTCTGGTTCTGGGCTTTTGTTGGTTAGTAGGTTATTCATTACTGTCTCGATTTCAGAAGTTGCTATTGGTCTATTCAGGAATGCAACTTCTTTCTGGTTTCGTCTTGGGTGGGTGTATGTGTCCAGGAATTTATCCATTTCTTCTAGATTTTCTAGTTTATTTGCGTAGAGGTATTTATACTATTCTCTGATGCTAGTTTGTATTTCTGTAAGATCAGTGGAGATATCCCCTTTATCATTTTTTAATTGTGTTTATTTGATTATCCTCTCTTTCAGGGATGCCCTGTGGAGAGGAGGAATCTCCACCCCTTATTATCTTGAATGACTTTAGGGTCCATAGTGATTCCTTATTTAAATCCTAATATTGACAATTTGGTCTTCTCTCATTTTTTCTTTCTCAATCTTATTAGAGGCTCTTCAATTTTTTTAATCCTTTTGAAGAATTGGCTATTTCTTTCATTGATTTTTGTCTATTGTTTTTCTGCTCTTGATAGCATTGATTTCTCCTCTTATCTTTATTATTTCCTTCCATCTTTTTGCGTTTCAGTTATTCTTCTCTTTCCAGGTTCTTGCATTGCAAGTTTAGATTGTTAATTTGAGACTTCTCCTCTTTTCTCATATATATGTTTAGTGCTATAAATTTACCTCTCATCACTGCCTTGGCTGTGTCCCACCTATTTTAATGTGCTGTATTTACATTTTCATTCAGTTCAATTTATTTACTTATCTTTAATTTCCCTTGAGACTTCCTCTTTGACCCATAGATTATTTAAAAGTATGTTGTTTAGTTTACTTCTAATTCATTGGAGATTTTCCTACTGTATCTGACATTAATATGTCAACTCTTGCTCTTTCGATTAACATTTGCAAGATATATTTTCCCATCCTTTACTTTCAACATACCTATATTGTTACATTTGAAATAATGCGTCACAGATAGCACACAATTAGGTCATGCTTTTTAATTCACTTTGCCATTCCCCAACTTTAAATTGTTGTATTTAGTTCACTTTATTAAATGTAGTTATTGATATGTTAGGGCTTAAGTCTTCCATTTTGTTTGTAATTTTCTTTTTGTTCTGTTTTTCTTTCCTCTGTTTTATTTTTCTGGCCTTTCTGTGGGTTACATGAATATTTTAGAATTCCATTTTTATATATCTACAGTACTGTTGAGTATATCTCCTTTGTATAGCTTGTAAGTGGCTGCTTTAGATACTACATTACATATATATGCACACATTATATATATATTATTTATAAATATATTTAATATATCTTATAGTCTACTGGCATCATCACTTTACCACTTTGACTGAAGTAGATAAACCTTATCTCCATTGATATTCTTTTACCCTCCCTCACTTATAATAAATTATCTTAAATATTCTCTCTACACACATTTAGAACCATTGAACAGTATTATTGTTGCTTCAACACTTAAACATAATTTGGAAAATTTAAAGAGAAGTCAATTATATCTCAATAAAAATGGAAAAAAAGAAAACTCAAAAGGTGAAAAGTGTTTTATTTATCTATAGTTTTACTTTCTCCATTCTTCTATTTTCCTGATTGTTTTTGTTCGTTTTTTTAGAATTTTGGTTTTGTTTTAGAATTTTCTTTTTGTTTAGAGAACATCTTTTGGCCATTTATTGAGAGCAGGCCTGCAGGCAGCAAATTTTTTTTCATTTAAGAATATTTTCATTCTCCCTTGATTCCTAAAGGATATTTTCACTGGATGTAGAATTCTGGGTTAATTCTTTTTTCTTTCAGCACTATAAAAATGCTATGCCACTTCCTTTCAGCCTTTGTTGCTTCTGATGACAAATATGCTGTCATTTTACTTGTTTCACTAACATACATAGGGTGTCATTTCTTGTTGCTTTCAACGTTTTTCTGGTTTTAGTTTTCAAAAATTTGACTATGAATGTGTCTTGCTGTAGTTTTCTTTGGGTTCAGCCAGGTTATTGAATCTGTAGGTTTACTTCTTTTGCCAAATTTAGAAAATTTTCAACCATTAGTTCTTCAAGTACTTTTCTTTTCAGTACCACCCACTTTCTCTTCCCCTGGGACTCCAATGAAATAAATGTTAGATCTTTTGTTATTGTTCCAAATGCCCCTGAAGCTCTGTTTGTTTGTTTTTTTGTTTGTTTTTTCCCCTAGTTGATTTTCTCTCTATTGTTCTTATTGGGTAATTTCTATTTTCAGGTCCACAGATTCTTTCCTCTCCCCACTCTCTTCTGCTGTTGAATCCATCTACTAAGCTTTTTGTTTTGGCTATTGTATTTTTCAGTTGAAAAATTACTATTTTTTTTTTTTTAAATCTTCTATGGCTTTGCTGAGACTTTCTATTTTTGGCTGAAACATTCTAATTTTCTATTTGGCTTAAGCATGGTATAACTGTTTGATGAAGTAACTTTATAATGGCTGCATTAAAATCTGTTAGGTAATTCTAACAGTGCTATTATCCCTGTGTTGGTATTCACTTATCGCCTTTTTTCACTCATTTTGATATCTTCCTGATTCTTAGGATAACAAGTGATTTTTTTTTTTATTATTAATGTGGATATTTTCGGTATTACATGATAGGGGTCTGGATCTTATACCTTCTATTGGCTTTTCCTAATATGGCTGAAAAGAGGAAAGGGGGTTATCTGTTACTTTTAGGTGGGGTCCCCACTTGGCTTTTGTTGACACCGGAGAGGGGAATGGGCTCCTTCTTACTGCTGGGTGGGGATGGTGGCTTGAGCTCCCCACTAGGCCTTTGTTGATACCAGCTAGGCTGGGAGGGGTAGGACTATCTCACTATTGCTCACAAGCTGGCCTCTCTGACTCCATACGGAGAGGGTGGGCTCTTTACCACTGGATGGTGGTAAAAATCCTGATTCTCCTCTAAACCTCCTCTGACACCACACCAGTGGGGAGGAAGAGGGTGTTTCATTACTGCCAGGTGGGGTGGAAGTCCTGAGTTCCCTCAAGTGGTCTCCACTAAATCTATGTGGAAATAAGGGGAATCTCCTTACTGCCTGGATGCAAAGTGCCAGCTCTACACTTGGCCTTTTCTGACACTACCCAGCAGGGAGGTTTCAGCTTCTAGTCACACAGCCTGTCAAGGATAGAAGTCTAAGCTTCTACCCTTGGGGCATGGGATCACACGTTTTTCTGTGCTGTTGCTAGAGTAGAATGGTTGTTGAATAAAAGTTTTCTGTCTTGTAGGATGCCCCTTTCCTGATCCTTTGGCTAGAGAGAGCAGGCTTTTATTAGGGCTTTATTTGCCTCCATCTGTTGGTATTTCTGGGTTGCTGGCTCTTTAGCTCTAAGTCTGGATAAATGAAGTAAAACAGAAAGGGAACTCATCACCTAGTATTCCTTTGATCCTAGGTTCCCTAGCTAGTCTGTCTTATTTGCTCTTCCTTTCAAAGACTTCTTATGTTTGTTTTCTACACAATGCCAAAGGTTTACAAATCCATGCTTGATTTTTTAAAGTTCTTTTAAATTTCTACTATTTCTTCAATTTCCCAAAAACTATAAAACAAATGTATATATATTTGTATGTGAGTGTACACACACGCACACGCATAAACAAGGTAGATCTGGTTCTAATGCGGTTTAATTTGCTATTCAATGTAAGACATCCTAAAAAGAAGTTTTTTAGAATGAAAAAACACATGAAAACAAAGTAACCGGTATATACAATTTAGGCTAAAAATATAAATGATATGTATCTAATCACTTAATACATGTGAAATCTGATAGTCGCAAACAAATCCCATAATTATCATAAGCCACATTTTTGTATAATTTTTCTACTAAACCTTAGGCAAGTGAAGCACTGGCTTTATATCACCTAAAAGCTAAGTTATAAAAACTAGGCAAATCACTACATTCTCTTGAAAGCCAGCCATAGTTTAGAAGGCCAGCATCCCGCTAACCATCAAGATATCCAACTTCCCTTTTTCCAATGTATCAAGTTAGTTTTGAACAAAATTACTGGTACATTCTTTTCTAAGAATCGGAGTTTCACAGATTATTCTGTACCAGGAACACCTAATATCCTTCCCTTTTCTCAGCATAATTCTTCTTTACTAATGTGACATAATTTCAAAGGCAATTTATTGCAAAAGCTAAGTAAATTTTTGATTTTATGGTTGGCATCCATTTTTATAATAATGTTTAAACTCCTCAGAATAACCACAGGTAATGATGATGACAATGGTAACAATAACAATAGTGATCACTAATTAGTACTAGCCCAAGAACTTTAGTTTCTCTATCTCCTCTAATTCTTGCCAACAGTTTGACAAGATAGGTACAATTCATAGTATTCATGTTCTCCTTTTATATATATATAGAAAACTGAGATGCAAGAGGTAAACTAAAGTTCCTAAGGTCAAATAACTTGTAAATGCTGGAAACAACATGACCCTTTAGTTGAGCTCTTAATTAATACACTTCTTGACTCTCGAGAAAAGACTACTTCTTTTATCCTTATTTTTAAAAAGCATTTGTCATTAACATGAAGACAGAAACATGAGTTGTCCCCTCCCTCTAGCTAGAAAATAGCACAGAAGCTCTAATTCACTTATCTCAGAATTCTTCCTGGGTAGGTTCTCAAAGAGGGTATTTTTTTTTTTTTTTTGAGACAGAGCCTTGCTCTGTTACCCAAGCTATGCAGTGGTGCGATCTCAGTTCACTGCAACCTCCATCTCCGAGGTTCAAGTGATTCTCCTGCCTGAGCCTCTCAAGTGGCTAGAACTATAGGCATGCACCACCATACGTGGCCAATTTTTTATGGAGTTTCACCATGTTGGCCAGGCTGGTCTAGAATTCATGACTTCAGATGATCTGCCTGCCTTGGCTTCCCAAAATGCTGGGATTACAGGCGTGAGCCACTGCACCCGGCTGTCCAAGAGGGTGTTCTGAGATTCAAGCCTTTTCTCTAACTCCCATATGCTTAGAAAAATCATACTACCTAATTTTCATTTTTTTTTCTAATTATAAAACATATGCTTAAGTATGCCAGGCTTAGTGACTCACACCTGTAATTCCAGCACTTTGGGAGGCTGAAGTGGGAGGATCACTTAAGCCCAGGAGATAGAGGCTGCAGTGAGCTATGATCATGCCACGGCACTCCAGCCCAGGCAATACAGTGAGGCCCCATCTCGGGAAGGGAAATAACTAACTAACTAACTAACTAACTAAATAAATAAATAAATAAAGTGTGTGTATACGCACACACACAAAGTATAAAAAATTCACAACCCACATGAATGAAACATCTGGCTAGAAAGTAAGTTATTTACTTAACTCAAACCCAACTATTAATAGATACTTCTAGAACTTTCTGCGTCTAGAACTTGGTCTACATATTAACAGAAACGAACACACAGAATAGATGTAGGATATGTATGTATACATGCATATTTTGCAAAATTGAGATCCTTCTCATAGTTTTCTGCAATGTCCTCCCCTTTGTTATTGTTGACTTAACAGTAGATCAATTTCAATCTATGTGAGTATAATAGATGAATCTGTGGTTTTATTTTTAAAATAATTTAATCATTTTCTTTTTCTTAGTGGTACATTAAAACATGGTGAATCTCAATGATAGGATAATACAGTCAAAATACTGCACTTAAAAACTGACTACTGTTGGTTAGGAAAACCACATTATCTTAGATTTTCCAGAATGGTTTAAAATGTAGCCATTTTTTTTTCCTTTTCAGAAAAGATTATTACATGTTTAACTATATAGCATTTACGTTTTATAAATCTGAGAGACTTTCCTGTCTGTTCTCAAATCTTAATTCATACACCTTGCACCATGTAAAAATATTAACTTGTGTATTGCAGACCTAAACATAAAATGTAAAAAATGAAAATATTTTTGACTGTGTTAGGCAAAGATTTCCTAGTCACTACAGAAAAAGCACAATTGACTAAAAAGAAAACTGATAAATCAGACTTCATCAAAATTAAGAATTTTTGCTCTTTGAAAGACATAGTTGAGACAATGAAAAGAAAAGCTGGACTTGGAGAAAATGCATACAAATCACATATATGATAAAGGAATTGCATCCAGAATATATGAAGAAGTCTTAAAACAATAAGGACATTGCAGTTCAATTAAGAAAAAAAAAGCAACATATTTACTATTTTTAATGGTTAAATATGCTCTTTAAATACTATGTCATAATTTCTATATACCATAATGTAGTTGTCTAAACCTTTAGGGAAATGATTAACTTTATGCTTCCTCAAACTGTTCAGAATCAATAAGTAGAAAATTAATTACCTTTTTATGCAAAACTTATTAAACCTTATTAAAAAATACCATCAGTGGGTGATCAATCCCTTAAATATAGTTTACATTGGCAGCTGCTAGACAGAGGGAAGGAAGGGAAAAGAAAGAGAGATTTAGGTAGAAATAATGGTATACTTTACTCTATAAAATAGACTTCTCCATTTTCGGTATAGGCCATCTCCCAGTTTTCAGGTAGAGGACCTAAATTATCCTCTGCAGAAAGAGGTAGGTATTGAGGGAACTTCTGAGAAGGGTCCGTGATGGGAGCAGCGATGATGCTATTATTCACAGGTGGTAATGCTGTTTCTTGGAGAGTGTGCTCGTCTTGTTCACCAGAATCGGCTGCTTAATCATGTGAAGAGGTGAGAGAGAGAGAGAGAAAGAGGGGGGGGGGGGAAAAAAGGTATTCAGCAATCATAACCCATACCTGGGAAGTATGTAACTATACACATCTATATTCTTAAACGCTCTTATCCTTTCCTAATTCCTGGCCATTAACTATTACTCCTATTTTATTTAGATGTCTGTCCCTTAATTGGAAAGCATCAAAATGATCAATGAAACTTATTTTACTTAAGAAGAAGGGGAGAAAATCCCAAGTAATATATTGCTCACAATCTTGGAAATGTCAAAGAAGAAACAAATTCATGACTCAAACTCTTAAACTAAGAAGGCCATCAAAACACAGATGGATCTGCACCCTCATTCCATAGGTATCACTTGATTTCATTATTCAGAAGATGTTTGGGCACAAAAAAGTATCCAGGGTGAAAACACAGACACAGTGGCATTATTACCCATTCTTGTAGAAATTATTTTACGTTATTTTTATATTTGTATAAATATCTTTGGTAGACACTGGCAAAGATCAAAGAATGGTAAATCAAGCTGAAACATATACAAAAGTTTAGAATATGGAGAGAGCTATACCAGTGAGTCAGATTGGAACCTCTTTTGAAAAAGTTACATTCCTGTGAAAACCAAGACAGTTACCCCGAGAACAGTATCATGTGGGCAGACTGATACGACTTGAGTTTTAAAAGAAGGCTCAAAATACTTGAGTCTCCTTGCCTTCTTATTAACTAGAAACATCAGGGGTGATGTCATCAAAGTATCCCCAAATGGCATTGTTGACATTCTGGTTGAATTTTTATAGAGGCCGATGATATTAAATGTCAATCTCTATGGGGCTTTAAAACTGAATAATCAGGGTACGAAGCGAATTTCTATCTCCCACAGTAATTCTGTAGACATTTCTGATTTAGTGAAAACAGACTGAAGAATGATAAAAGGCTGTTTTCAAAGCTTTCTCTGATGAGAACTCCCAATGACACACATGAGAGTAAAGGTAATCTAAAAGCTGGATGGAGGACATGCTAAGCCTACTAAACCACCACCACCACCAAAGATGTACTACCCTTGAGGAGGCTGCCTGTAGGTATTCCCAGCCCTGCATCTATCTGCTCTTCTCCTGCTAGCACCACTCAGGTATCCTTGTGGTGCTTCCCTCCACTCCAGGTCCCACATGGTCTAGGAGGGGACCTACTCCTGGCTCCACATCGTACTCCTTGCCAATCTGGAGTATTTTATCATTTTTGTCTTTGTTATTAGGTCAGGAATAGGTACGTGATCTAAGGCAAACAAATTTGAATGTCAGACATGGAAGATTTACTGGAACCATGAAGCCAGAGGTGGTTGCTTGAGGCTGGAGCCTATTTGCTAATAGGTTCTCATGCTGCAGGTGTTGGCAGCCATCTTGACATAGCTTGATATGACTTGCCAGAGAATTAAGTGCACACAGAGGAAAGGTGAGGTGAAAGATGGAAAAAGTCATCTAATATCCCAGACTGAGCCTCTGATCTCTGATTTCATACCTGAAATCAAGGATGCCCGTCGTTTTGATTGCTTGAACCCCCAAATTCACTTTCCTGCTTAAATAATTTGAGTTAATTTTGCAACTTGCATCCAAGAGTGCAGATTAATAGATCAACTAAAGTAAGGGAACAGAAAGGAACTAGGCCAACACAGAAGAAAAATTTTGAAATGACCAATCAATAACAAAATAAATTCAAAACCTGGCAAGAATTAAAAGAGTCACCTTTAATTCTCTAGAAGCCAACAAATATTCATTTCTGGCATATCTTGGAAAGTAGACTTTTCACAGTTAAGTGCATAAAAGAATCACCTGGATAGATTGTTAAAATGCATATTTCTGGCTCTGTCCTCCAGAAAACAGGTTTGGGGTAAGGTTCCAAAATGCACACTTTTAAAGTACCCAGGTGATGAAGATTCCAGTGGTATAATAACTACACTTTAAAGACAAAGACACTAAGAGTTCTCTTACCAACTAAAAGAAAAAATGATGCAGAAAATCAATTGTTTAAAAAGTTCTAATTTCAGTTGGGAATTACTCTACCCTTTTCTTGGTTTGAACCTGCCATGTTCCAGAATCACCAGAACCTCTGGCTCCTAGGACAGGTGTTGCCGGCAGCCAATGAGCAGAGAGTGGGGCAGTCTCCGGCTACATACTCCTCCGTGCACCAGTGCCAGGCCAGAGATGCAAATGAGATGTGTAGAGAGTGGGTCTAGGCTGAAGGGAGCTGGGCACTCAGTGTCAGACAGTTTGTGCCCTGAAGGAGAGTGGACTTGGGGTTGCCAAACTTCTGACTTTTCAAGACAAGCTGGAAATCTGTATTGTTATGTAAAATCTCCCAAGTTTTCAATCATAATTTCTTTAAAAAATAATGCAGTACGACACCAGTGAAAAATGAAAGGTCATGATTATGAGCACTGACCCTGGAGAGCCTCACTACCCGGGTTTGAATCCTGGCTTTACCACTTACTAATGTGGGCAAAGTACTTAACCTTGTGTGCCTTCACTTGTTCATCTGGAAAATGGGGACAAAAACAATCCCTATCTCACAGAGTTGTGGGGAGGATTAAGTGGATAAGGCACTCAGAATAGTGTCTAGCACATAGTGAGCCACAGTAAGCAGCTGCCAGCAGCAAAAGTACCTCTATCTTCATCAAAATTATGATTAATTTTGTCTTCAGGCCAGACCTGGCCCACAGCCTGCAAATACGTTACAAATAGGTAGAAAAAGGATAGGTTATAACAGCAGACCACAGATCATAGTCTTGTCTGCTTCTAGCTGTGCGGCTTTGCCTTTCTGAGCACATATTTCTCGATCTGTAAAATGGGCATAATGTACATGCATGAGAACAGAATTAACACATGCAAAGTGCCTGGTACCTGCGGCGTGCTCAGTGGGTGCTTGGGACTGAGACCTCTTACTGGAACTACAACTGTCCAAACTCAGTGACTGACTTTTCACTTAGGAGACAGCAAACTGTCAGAATGATAAGGAGAAAGAATAATTTCATTTAAAAATTTTAATTAACCTATTTTAATAGAAACTGGATGTAACAGGAAAAGGGTAGTGCCAATGGGTGAGCCACTACATATGAAATGAGATGCACTCAATTTAACACTGAGTGTATACATGTTTACAAAAAAACAAAAGTCCTTCCGTCTCAGACACTGCATGAAGGGAATATCTCTGGGAAAATCTCTCAGTAATGTTATTTTCCTGGAGGAAAAAAAATCCCTCCATAACTAGATCTTACTTTAAATTATCCAAGTATTTGTTTTTATTTTATATGCTTTCTATATCTTCTTCTCAGCTCAACAGAATCTGAATCTCATTCTCTGAAAGAAAATGGAAAGTCCAAAAATGAGCTGCTGGCACAGACATATGGCAGACTCAAGAATTCACAGCCTTAGTCATGGCTTTCACTTTGACACATGCTGTGATTTCAAAAAAATCTTTTGTTGGGCATGGTGGCATGTGCCTGTAATCCCAGCTATTCAGGAGGCTGAGGAGGGAGGACTGCTTGAGCCCAGGAGTTTGAGACCAGCTTAGGCAACATAGCGAGACCACATCTCTACAAAACATTAAAAATTAGCTGGGTGTAGTGGCACATGTCCACAGTCCCAGTTACTGGGGAGGCTGAGGTGGGAGAATCACTTTAACCTGGGAGGTTGAAGCTGCAGTGAGCTGTGATTGTGCCACTGCACTCCAGCCTGGGTGACAGAACGAGACCCTGTCTCAAACAAACAAACAAAACCTTTCATTTAATTTACCAAAGATTTAGAAGCACTGCCACCACTTTCTTACTAAAGGTTACCACTGAAACCAAAGAGGACAGGTAGAATGGAATACTGGAACAAGATGGGATGAGGAGACAGGGAACCTGGTTTTCCCATTGTTCAGTGGTGTAACAGGTACACAGTCCTTCAGGGTTCTCATCTGCAAAACTGGAAAGGTAATCTCTGGATTGCTTCTCTCTCAAGATTTTCAGGAGGTTTATGGGATACATGTAAAAATGGTTTGTAAAACATAAACGAACATGAATGACATTTTTATTCAGAGTAAATCAGAAGCTTCCAAGTATTTACACACACACACACACACACACACCCTGACACACACGGGAACTTTTAAAGGTGACTTCAAGAACATAAGCCAAGTCAAAGAAAATTTCTAAAGTTTGTTTTAAATTATACATGCTTTCAGGTTTATGTGTATCTCCCACTGTGTACAACCGGTTAGTCATAATCTTTGAGGTTCCATAAAGCTGATGAACTTGATTTAAAACACAAATAGCATAGTAGGTGTGGAGTCAGACTTTCTGGGTTGCAGTGGCAGCTTTGACCCTCCCTCACTGCTTCTGTGATACTGGACAAGGTATTTGACCTCCCTGGTATAAGCATAAAGAACTCAGCAAAGTGCTTGCCATATAGTCCATATTTGAGAAACATTAGATCTTATAGAATGATTATCTCTTAACGTTCCAAAGCAATGCTTTATCACTGTTTACCAACAAAAAAGAAGTATCAGGCTGGGCAAGGTGGCTCACGCCTGTAATCCCAGCACTTTGGAAGGCTGAGGCAGGTGGATCACGAAGTCAGGGGATCGAGACCTTCCTGGCTAACATGGTGAAACCCCGTCTCTACTAAAAATATTAGCTGGGCGTGGTGGCGGGCGCCTGTAGTCCCAGCTACTCGGGAGGCTGAGGCAGGAGAATGGTAGTGAACCCAGAAGGCGGAGCTCTCAGTGAGCTGAGATAGCGCCACTGCACTCCAGCCTGGGCGACAGAGCAAGACTCGGTCTCAAAAAAAAAAAAAAAAAAAAAAAAAAAAAAAGTGCAGACTGGCGGATCACGAGGTCGGGAGATTGAGACCATCTTGGCTAACATGGTGAAACCTCGTCTCTACTAAAAAATACAAAAAAAAACTAGCCGGGCAAGGTGGCGGGCGCCTGTAGTCCCAGCTACTCGGGAGGCTGAGGCAGGAGAATGGCGTAAACCCGGGAGGCGGAGCTTGCAGTGAGCTGAGATCCTGCCACTGCACTCCAGCCTGGGCGACAGAGCGAGACTCCGTCTCAAAAAAAAAAAAAAAATGTCAGCAACCTAATGTTTACGAATATCAGGGATTATTGGAAGAAAAAAGCCTAGAAACATGATTAAGTAATGTTTTGATGTCTCTCAGAGGTGTTCATGAATGAACCTGTTACTTTTAGTTTTTTTAGTTGTAGTGATTTGTTGCACATTCTCTTTATTATTTTTTTATTTTTATTTTTATTTTTTTTGAGATGGAGTTTCACTCTGTCACCCAGGCTGCGGTGCAATGGCACAGTCTCGGCTCACTGCAACCTCTGCCTCCGGGGTTCAACTGATTCTCCTGCCTTGGCCTCCTGAGTAACTTGGATTACAGGCACCGGCCACCACACTCAGCTAATTTTTGTATTTTTAGGAGAGACAGAGTTTCACCATGCTGGCCAGACTGGTCTTGAACTCCTGACCTCTGGTGATCCGCCCGCCTCAGCCTCCCAAAGTGCTGGGATTACAGGCATGAGCCACCGTGCCCCGCCCTTGTTACACACTTTCTAAGGTGTCTCTAAAAAACACAGTATTTTTGCAAAAGTCTTTGTGTATATAACTGTGTTTTGGCCAACAGTGTAACTCTACCTTCATTAAGCCCATATAGGAAGTGTTCTTTCTCAAGGACTCTTTTTAGGCCCATAATTTGGGCATAATTTGTAGAAGACTCTCCCATTGCTTTGTGTTCACAGTCAGTTCCACGGTGAGCATCTGGGATGACTGCCCACTGCTCAGCTTCTGCCTTAATCAATGACTGCAGAAAGGAGGGGTGGGCTGCCTTCTCAGGATGCTTCTGGCCAGTAGGCTCCCTGATCTTTTGTCTGCAAACAGTCCCAGCGTTACTTAGGCATGTTATTGAGACAAACCTTCTTCAAAAGACTCAAGCAAAAGGCAGCTAAGATAGAAATAGCAGCAAGTTATTAAAAATATCCTGGTAAATATCATTTTAATGGCTCCATAATATTTCTACATTTTGATATGATGCTCATGCCTTTATCATAGCTGGCCCAAGCAGGAACCAACACCTCATTATGCCACTGTCACTCTACGTGCAAAGTGGCTGGTGGATTCCTATTTAACGTGGTTCAGAATATGAAATGCTTTGACACCACTAGTTTCACATACGTATGGACTGGGTAGTGTTAATTATGTGAAAGATCTAGCATGCGTTAGCGTATGACAGATTGTCAGCTGTCGCAGGTGTAGTGTTATAAGTGAGGGGACAGTCAACATGCTCCATACGTTGTGAAGAGGTCCCATCACGTGCATATCTCAAGGCCACTTTTTCCTCAGTGCATCCTACTGGCCTTCTTGGTATCAGACAAGAACGTGAGGAGCACAATCAGGTGCCACTTAGCTTTCTGTTTTGTGTGGAAACTAATCATCAGACTGACTTTGGCAATGATGATCTGGGTCCACAAGCTGTTCTAAGATGCCAGGATTTGAAGTGGGGATTTTATGGGGTCAGATTTTCTGAGGCATGGCTTCTAGAGAGAGATTGATAGTAGTTAGAAATAGGAAACTGCATCTAGACTTACAGTCAACTACCTCTACTTTGTTCCTTATTTCTACCAAAAAATCTATTTAATAAATGAAGGACAAATACAGGCACACAAGCTTCTTGGGGACCACCCAATCTGCTTGGCAGAACTGTTCTGCTGCACACTACCCCCAAGGTCTTCTGTTTCTGTGACCACAACTATGGTTTAGGTTATACCATCATTTGCTATTCTTTTTTTTTTTT
Organism: Macaca thibetana thibetana; assembly: GCF_024542745.1. Lineage (NCBI taxonomy): Eukaryota > Metazoa > Chordata > Mammalia > Primates > Cercopithecidae > Macaca > Macaca thibetana. The sequence goes on from NC_065579.1 coordinate 119,838,221, forward strand.
TTTTTTTTTTTTTTTGAGACAGAGTCTCGCTCTGTCACCCAGGCTGGAGTGCAGTGGCCGGATCTCAGCTCACTACAAGCTCTGCCTCCCAGGTTTACGCCATTCTCCTGCCTCAGCCTCCCAAATAGCTGGGACTACAGGCGCCCGCCACCTCACCCGGCTAGTTTTTTGTATTTTTAGTAGAGACGGGGTTTCACCGTGTTAGCCAGGCTGGTCTCGATCTCCTGACCTCGTGATCCGCCCGTCTCGGCCTCCCAAAGTGCTGGGATTACAGGCTTGAGCCACCGTGCCCGGCCTGCTATTCTTATTTATCAAAATATCAAGGCATTAAAGTATGAGATTATTTGAAAGAAATGTTAACATGTTTTCATGATCTGTTTTCATTTTGGTAAGGGCTACTATAAACATATGGAAGATTCCTAAATGAATGAAATCAGCTGATTTCAATTAAAACATAGGTACAAGGTGGCAAATTTCTTCTAGATATTACAACTATAGGGCAGGCACTGGCCTAACCCATTCTAATTGAGAAAATAAGAAATTTCCATGGAGTCAAATTCATACAGCTAGAAGGGGAAACTCAGAAATGACCTAATCCTAGCAAGTCATTTTATACATGGATGAGTTAGGCATAATGTTCCTAAGAAGACAACTACCAAGAGCCAAGCCAGGATAACAAACAAATCTCTTCTGTCTTTACCTGACGCTTCTTCCACAAGTGTTGGGCTACCAGTTGCTATAACAATAAACTCATCCAAAAATTTTTATTGCCATTTGATAAAATGTAGGCTTCTGAGCTTAGTTAATAAATTTTAAAAATCTCAGTGAGGCCCATTCAGGTTGCAGACAGCATTCATAAATAAGAAACTTTTCCTAAATATTCTGTTAGAGTTGGCAGCACAGGGGAAAACAGTCTAGTAATCTCTCCCTTCCCCAGGGCTGATGCTAATCAATAACCAAAGTATGGTAACGTGAGAAAAGGCCACTATGGGAGCGGATAATCTCATATGTTGAAAATGGATAACTTATTCATAGCTATAACTCTAAAATATTAAATACAATATTTAAGTACAGGAATAACAGAAGAAACAAGGTGTTCTTCTAATGCACAACACTATAGACTGAAGTTACTTCTATCTTATTCAGTTGTTACATTTGGAGTTACTGTGTAAGGTCAAATCCTCATATAGTAAAAAATATTCTTGAGCTCTTCTGGGTCACTGCACTAACCCAAGGAACACACAACATCATCATTATTATTATTATTATTATTATTTCATTTATTTATATTTTTTGAGACAGAATCTTGTTCTGTCACCCGGGCCAGAGTGCAGTGGTGCAATCTCGGCTCACTGCAACCTCTGCCCTCCAGGGAACACACATTATACCCTGTGAATGGTGCCCCCTGGAGTTGTGCAGTAATCAGCCTGTATGGCCTTACCCAAAGGCCTTGTCCTTGAAAATCCCTTCACAATTACGTTGTGCACATGTACCCTAGAACTTAAAGTATAATAATAATAATAATAATAAACCCTTCATAAAATACAACATACTTAAGCTCAGAGGTAGACAGCCCTGAATATAGATAAAATATATATATAGCCAGTAATACATAGGCTATATAATATAGAATGCATATATAGGATATAATGTTAGAATTTTACTTTTCCATCTTTCCCCCTTTTAAGGCATATAGCAATTTTGCTTAAGTTAACGGAGCACATAATATCCTTCCATTATATCTCTGCTTTCAAAGATGTAAGAGGGTCCTGCTGGCCTTCTGTACAGCATCAACTGACATTACACTGATAAAACACATTCTCATATTTTGCTTCATAGCAATCAGCCATAATGATAGAGATGCTGCAAGTTCCCCCCCTCAAAAAAAAAATCAATGAACAAAATACAGCTATTTATACACATATATCATTTTGAAGAGAAAGAAACCGTGCTGATTTCTCATTTTCCTTCTTCATACATTCACCCCCAGCTCCTTTAAGGTATTCTGGTGAAGTTAAAATATTCCTGTAAAGGGGCATGAAAAGACGACCAGGGAAAGGACCATCTCTTCTGCAAGCACTGTGTGGTCCAAGTTTGAATTTTGGCGACCCTACAAAATCCCTCTTGAGAACAGCATCCTTTTCAAAACTGTATGCAAAAGCCTCCTTGTCATCCCTTCCCCAGGTCCATTGAGGGCAACATGGTCTGACCTTTACCTGTAAAGCTGCTGTTCATTTCAGGAATGTCATCCTCCTCCTCATTCTCCGCATGGACTATGCCAGCATTTTGCATATCATTGTAGGACTTGGTTCGCTTCGGGGTCGACTGCTTAGAGCCAGACTGAAGGCTTTGCAAGGCATCCGTCGTGATCACTTTCCCACTGACTGGCTGGCTAGGAGGCTTGGGTGTCCCATAATAGTTTCCTAGGTGATGGAGAGACACATTTGCATGTTTCAAAAGGAATACTTTGTTTTTTTTTAAGACTTCACATCCAAATCTCTAGTCACATTAAAAAAAATTAAACTAGAAAACCAGAACAAACTGTATTTTATTTCTGGAGTGGGTTAGAAAAGATGTCTTTCCTATCCAGCTACACACAGTGATTTCAGATGGGAAGAGGAAAGCTGTATTGTTTTAGTGCAAAGAACCTACTAGGGCTAAAAACAAAGGAGGCTATGCTGAATAGTAAACCTTCCTCCTCATTACATTTGAATATCAATTGGTCAATCTTTTTACATATATGCACCAGCATAATGCTGAATCCAATTTAGAGCAAGACTCACAGAAGATAAAAAATTCATTACTGCCGGCATCCTTACAGGCCTAAAAAGTTGAGGTCACCTTCCGTTAATAAGGGGACTCGTCAAGAGGGAACCAGGGCAATATTTAAAAAAGAAGACAGTAAAGCCCACGTGGCGCCTCTTTAGCTGAATGGCAGGCTTGACTCTCAGAGTCGTGAGGGGTAGGAACAAACCCTTGCCAAGTTTTAACAGAAAACCCTGTGTCAATGGTGGCACCCAGTATGGGTCACTCTTCCAGTAGTGGCCCATCTTCACTTTCAGCCACTCTTTCCCAGTTTGATTTAGGTCCCTCTATAGTGTGCTATGTGATTCTCACTTGTACATATATAGATTTTTACATTTTAATTTTTTTATTTTAATAGATAACATATATTTTTAATTTGCCATAGAGAAATCTCACTGGTAAGTTATGATAGCAATACAAAGTTTGCCTTTAGAATTTAAGAAAAAAAGCAATACTTTAAAAAATTGACTTATTTTTCACTTGAAGTTTAAAAAGACAGTTTTATATAATAAGAAATTAATCAGCTGAATACATAACAGTGATGGTAGTAATAAGAGTTTCCTTTTGAAAAGTTAAAAAGTAAGCTATTTTTTAAAAGTTATTTTAAAGATAACATTAAATAAATAATACGTGTTCTCCATATGAACAAAATCATAAAGGGTGGTTCATCAAGATCAAAGTTTGAAAAACACAGTTGATAACAATAATACTCAGTGGCTACATGATAAAAGACATCAACCTTAGAATGTTTTTTTTTTTTTTTTTTTTTTTTTTGAGACGGAGTCTCGCTCTGTCACCCAGGCTGGAGTGCTGTGGCCGGATCTCAGCTCACTGCAAGCTCCTCCTCCCGGGTTTACGCCATTCTCCTGCCTCAGCCTCCCGAGTAGCCGGGACTACAGGCGCCCGCCACCTCGCCCGGCTAGTTTTTTTTTTGTATTTTTTAGTAGAGACGGGGTTTCACCGTGTTAGCCAGGATGGTCTCGATCTCCTGACCTCGTGATCCGCCCGTCTCGGCCTCCCAAAGCGCTGGGATTACAGGCTTGAGCCACCGCGCCCGGCAACCTTAGAATGTTATCACTCCATTTACCACTTCGCATCTTTCAGAACAAGGCCAGGAAGATAGGAAATGATTTTGAGATACTGAATCAATCCTAACTAATGTTTGTAATTCTATGCTTAGTAAAGCAGAATTTGTAAATAATAATAAATCCTATACACACTCTTTCTTCCCAAGGATCCAACCCCATTGTCTAACCTCAGTACATAGCTACATAAGAAACACATTTTATTACACAAGCACCAAAAGAAAAAAAAAAACGCAAAAGGAGACAGTAATAGCCTGGTCTTCATGAGATATAGAGATAAAGAATTCATTTCTCAGCAGGGTACAGCAGATCATGCTTGTAATCCCAGCACACTGGGAGGCTGAGGCGGGCTAACCACCTGAGTTCAGGGGTTCAAGACCAGCCTGGGCAATATGGTAAAATCCCATCTCTAAAAAATATACAAAAATTAGCTGGGCTTGGTGGTACTCTCCCGTAGTCCCGGGTACTTTGGGGGTGCTGAAGAGGGAAGGATTTCTTGAGCCTGGGAAGTCGAGGATGCAGTGAGCAGAGATTGTGCCACCGCACTCCAACCTGGGTGACAGAACTAGATCCTGTCTCACAAAAAAAAAAAATAAAAAAAAAAAATTGCTTCTATTGGCCTTTATTCTTATCAATAAGATTTCTTTTTTTTTTTTTTTTTGAGATGGAGTCTTGCTCCATCACCCAGGCTGGAGTGCAATGGCACCATCTCGGCTCACTGCAACCTCCACCTCCCAGGTTCAAGCGATTCTAGAGTCTCAGCCTCCCAAGCAGCTGGAACTACAGGCATGCACCACCATGCCTGGCTAACTTTTTTGTATTTTTAGTAGAGACGGGATTTCACCATGTTGGCCAGGCTGGTTTGGAACTCCTGACCTAAGGTGATCCACCTGCCTCAGCCTTCCAAAATGCTGGGATTACAGGCATGAGCCACCACACCTGGCAATAAGGTTTCTTTTTTAAGAGAAAAAGATTTAATAGTTTTTAAAAACGTTTTTTGAATCATCAAAATGTATAGAGATACACACCCATTTTCTTTGAGAGCAGTGTAATAGTCTGTATCAGCAGGAAAACTCAACATACACATTTTTTAAATGCAGTACATGAAAGAGCACCATGTTCAAATTTGAAGGGTGCCAGGTAGAAACCTGATATGAACATTCTGGTGGCTTATATTCAACTCAATCATTGAAGTGTTTTCATAGGAAGTAATCTATCCATATCTTCAAAAATCTTCTTTCAGGTTTTCAACTTAAAGGCGCTGGAACTGAGTAGAATCAGCTTGAAGAAAGGCATCTCACGCGTGTCTTTAGGGGCTAACACTTGAGCAAAGAAGAAATTAGCACATGTGTCAACCAAGAAATGCACTTAATCTTGCATTTCTATGGAGGCTGTATCAAAGGATGTCTCATGCCTTCACTGAAGGTGTAAGTAACTAGGCCAAACTGTTAACTTTCTCATTAACTGAAGACTATCTAGTGAAGTTTAGGAAAGTACGATTGTTAACTATTTTAAAAATAATCTGCACAGTGAGAAAAAAAGGAGAGAGACTAGGCTCTAATGAATTTAATTTTCATTCCTTACAATCATTATTATATCAAGACATCATGTACATTTTCGAGTCTGATGTTAAACTAAGGCTAATGTCTATAAATAAGAAACTTCTACTGAAAGATGTGGAACCCCTCCCTCATAATTTTTATATGTATAATTTCCTAACCATATCACTCAGTTTCAGTGCCATTAAACTGAAGTAGCATTCCTAAAATTATTAATCATTTAAAGTCAATTAAAACTTCAACATCTGCATTTATGGCAGAAATAATAAGTGCTTGGAAAATAAAAGTTCCACTTAAATTTGACATATATGTGTGAATTTTCCATTAGGTACCCATCCTCACTTTTCAAGTTCAAAATCTTTCTTAAGTTAATAATCTTTCTTAAGTTAATAGCAGATTTGTCAATGCAACTACATACAACCCAGAAAAATCCACTTGTTCACAATGGTTTCCCGTTTCTGAAAATTAGTTTAACATTGAGTGGAGGCAGATAAAGTAGATAATATTAGGTTGAACCATATGAAACTGCTGTTGTAGAAGATATAAACTGTCAAACATAAGCAATTTCACTGGCTTTAATCTAATGAGTGGCCCATGAGCAACACTGCAGAGCCTTGGCACACCATATCATGGGGTAAAAGGCTTGGAAGAGACAGCTCAGAGTTGAAAGCCCACTACTAACTAACTAGCTGTGGGACTCTGGGCAAGTCTTTGTCCTCCTTTAACTTGGGATTCTAAGAGAACCTAGTTTACACCTAGAATAGCTGTTAGGAGGACAAAATGAGACGGTCTGCCTTTAACCTATGCTGAATTCTGCCACTGTGGTGAGGGTAGGTAAATGCTACCTAAAGTTGCTATTGCATGTTTCCAATCTTTAAAATGACACCCATACTACATTGTTTTGAGGATCAAAGAGATCACGTATCCAAAGTGCCACACATGGTAACTGAGCACTAAGCAAGCAAACCTGTCAATAACCAAATAACCAAGTCTTCTACACTCAGTCTCTCTAGTACTTTCTCTGTGAAATGGGAATGGTAGCACCAGCTGTAGTAACCTCATAGGATTGTGACAGTTAACTAACGCAGAGTTTTCAAAGGTACTCTGTAAACTATAAGGTGTTAAATATGAGACGGTGTTGTTATTATCCAAATCTCTCCACTATTTCTTATTTCCCATACTGAAACCTACAACCTTTATAGAAAAGTTTCTGTCTAGTGGTTTTCTAACTGCAGAGTGTTCAAACTGTCATACACCACTGTTTTAAAATAATTTGGATTAGTGACCAACATTTTAAATTAGAAAGCTTCTAGTTGAAGTCTGGATTCCCTGCTTGACAAAGTGTAAAGTCTGGTTCCAGGGACTCCATCTCTTATAGAGGACGTTGAAAAGCAAGTATGTCTCTAAAGCCAATTCACATGAACATACTAAATCAAGGATTTCTGCAGAGACATTTTTGCTCCCCCTCTTGGTTTTGCCTGACCCTTGGCAGACTAAGATCTTGGACCCCATCTAGAACAGTGCCCTAAGGCTGCAGCAATGCAAGGGCATGGGCAGATACAGGGGCGTGAGCAGAGGCATGAGTAGATGTAAGAAAACCTCAAACTTCAAAAAGTCCTCAATAATTCACAGATTAGCCTTTGAGTGAATTGATTTTTGGAGGACTTGCTTTTGGCCCTGGGCTTTTGGACAAAAACTCTGGCTGTCTTATTTCAACTCTGGCTGTCTTATTCTGCTGCGAACTGTCCTTACCGTGCAGCAATGGGCAGGATGGGTCACGTATGCTCCAGTTTGCCACAGTCACCACTGATCTTCTCTGCCTTTACGCAGACTATTCACCCTCTTACCTGACCCGTATGGCCCCTCAGGCATTTGAGTTCATGACTCTAACCTTCCAGAAACACTCCACCTTCTGCAAAGGTTTGCACTCTTGTCACAATCAAGCAAAGTCTAGCCATAGCAGAAACACAAACCTTACAATGTCTAGCCATGTAGAAACACAAACCTCACAGACAATATGCGCTACTTAATGGTATTAAATAAAAATCATCTGAAAAATTATAAGTGATTAAAAACTTAATTGGGGCTATCACTTGGTAGGCTGCACAGTGTCTAGGAGCCGTGTGCCTGATTGTCCCACAGGCTCTGCGTTATCCAACACACGTTTCCTGCAGTGGCTGGGCTCCCTCCCAAGTGGAAACTTGTTCTCTCTGCTGCTATTTTCAGAACTGGTTCTACAACAAAACTCAACAGGGAGGGCGGCCAGGGAGGAAAGCGGAGGGCAAAGGAGGACTTAAGAGGAAGCCATTGCTGGCCTTAATTAAGAAGCACAATCTCTGGCCAGGACAAAGCCAAAAAAAATATTTTTCTGACACACATTTAAAAAGTAATAGGCACTGCGAATCAATTTTTAGAGCTTTATAAAATATTTAAGGAGGATTGTAACCCTGGAATTTAAGCTAGGATGAACCAAATCTGTATGGCTTTCAAATTATACAAATTTACTATTCATTCATTCATTCATTCATTCATTCATTCATTTCCTTACAGAGAACCTTTTTAATGCCAAGCATGGGAAATACAAAGTAAAAATTGGACTGAAACATGATCTTCGCAATCATTCTATATGGCATACATCAGTTTTGTCAAGCTTCAATGTGCAAACAATTAAATTACATTAAATAATGATCAGGGTGGGCCTGAGATCCATGGATCACTGTTTGTGTAGCAAAGCCATTTGGGAGACAGAAAATCATTCCTCTTTTGCAGACGACAAACATAGAGGCCCAAAGTGGCAGAAACGCCTGCCATGGAGTTACATGGCTGGTCCAGGGTAGATGGGGGTGGGAATTGGGGGTACTTGTCTGTCTTCTTCCTACGAGACAAGCTTTTGAAAATAAGCCCGAGAACAGGATGGTAGTGACTACCCATGGCTGGGAATCTACAGCATGCATTTTTAACCGGGGCAATATGACCCCCAAGGGGGCAAAAATGGTTTTTTTTTGGGGGGGAGGGGTACAAAAACCTTACTTTCTTTATGTATATTGCAAATATGTATAGAGTACATGAATACATGGACATCCAGCATATCTGATTTTGCCTTGGCCTCAAGGTCCTGAGTGGTCTGCCCCAGGCCCACTCTCCAAGCACTTGTCCTGATTGCCTTCACCTTGTTCTTTTTGCTCTGACCTCACTGGTTGCCTTTTGGCCCCCAGCATGTAAACTGTGCCCCCTTCCCCACCTCATAGCTCTTGCACTCACTCCTCCCTCTGCTCCTCACCCTGTTACTGCCTGCTTATCCTCAGCAACAGTATCTCTGACCCCAAAGACTAGATCAAAGCTGTCCTTATCAGTTCTTATATGTTCTCAAGGAACCATGTACCTCCCCTTCCTAATGCCCTTTATTGTACATAGCAGACTGTTTAATTATTTAGTGCCAGTCTTCACCTCTAGACTATAAGCTCCAAGAGGCCAGGGGCCACATCTGATTTTGGGTACCACTGTGTTCTCAGGCCTGACACAGTGCCAGGCACATACTATTACCCAGTAATTCACTGCAGAATGAGTAAATGAATAAGTGCAGAGCGTGCACATGAATTCCAGCCTGGGATCCTCCTAAAAACCTGTATTGTGGATCCAGTTTTTAATAGCATGACTCACAACACTTTCTTTCCAGTCCATCAATTACATCTGAATTACCAAGATCTGCCTCACTTCACTTTGCTACTTGCTTGCTCAGCACACGATAGTTCCTTCACAAAACTGCAATCCTTTCTTTTTACTCTTCCTTTTCCTACCTGCCCCACCCTACAAAAATACGATGTTCACGCACAGAAGGGCAATACACCACTGTCCTATAATTAGCAGTTTGTCCTTGCCAGTGCCATTTGGCTTCTAATACCAGATCAAAGAGGACAATATAAGAGATTTATGACCCTGAGTGACATAAGGGACCTCTCTGTCTTCAGCCTCAGTTCACATAGGATAAAGATAAAAATCATGGCAACCTAATAGGGTTTTTGTCAAGATTAAATTAGACAATGTGTATAAAGCACCCAGCACTGTGCTTGGCACAATGTTAGCCTATAATAAACTCCGGCAGTCTCCAGTCAGGCCTGATGTTGTAGACAGATAATAGGGTTAACGTGTAGAAGAGTGTATTATCAAAACACATATTCAAATAACAATATTTTTTAAAGTTACATTTATTGTGCACCGATTATCACTACCCATATATTCACTTATTCTAATCTTCATAAACAATCTTACAGAAAAAAAAAGGCATCAATATTACCATTTTCACATAAAGAAACTGATATTCACACAAGTCAAAAATGATGACTGGCATTTAAACACAGATTAGTCTGTCTCTGACATCTATGCTTTTAACTCCAAGAATCTTTGGGGATCTCTAAGCAGGGAATTAAAGAAAGCTTCTCCAGCCTCCCCATCTTCATAAGCAGAAGAACAGCCAATTATAGCACAGATTTCATCTGGTCACTTTCATTATCAACAGAGAACATTCCACGGCAGAGTTTGCCAACAGAGCTCATCACAACAGACTGCTTCTAAGGCCTGCCAAAGAACAGGACTCCAGACAGTCTCGTTTTCTTTAACCACAAACAAGAACTCTCTTCACCCCTGTTTTACCTCTGTGTCCCCAAAAATTAAACCATTGGCAGCTGCCTTTTTGCAGACCTTCTAGGAAGCAAAACAACAACATTATTGAATGCTGACATCCTCTTCCTAATTAACATGCAGAAATATGCAACCCATAACTCCAGTTTGAAATGTCACCCTGGCACTGCACTTCTACGCGGAAGGAAAACCTTTGCAATGCCCAAAGTGTGTAATCAGCCTCTTCTACACAGAGGCATTTGCAAAACAGCCATGTCTGGACCCTCACCCTCCACTGAACAGTTCATTCCTTGTAAACTCTCTCCTAGAGAAGTCCCAAGGGATGGCTGAGGCAGTGACCTGTCTTGCAGAGCAAAAATGTCAACAGACAAACAAGAAAAGCAAGGGAAAAGGGAAATGGTTCCGCTGACTTATTTTAAGCACCATATCAAATAAATCAGCTTGGTGCCACAATTAGGAAGTTGGCCCAAGTTGGAAAGATGTGCTTATTCTTGTCTTCTTTGCCTTGCTATGATGCCAATTCTGTTCAGTGGCAGAATGAGGAGCTGGTTCAAATTATAAAGTGGAAATCAATGACAAACTCTACTAATAACTTCTATGCCTTGTGAGGGGTGATAATCAGATTCCTTACATAGCTAGGAAGGGGCTCTACTCTGCTGGAAGTATATGCAACTCTCAGTGTTACAGTTGCTGGGGGGGATAGAAAGTTTCAGGATGGAGCCTCTGCCCGTCAAACCTACCCCAATTCTAGTATTTTTTAATTTTCACAAATGGTACCACTATCTATCTAGTTATAGAAGACAGAAACTAGGAGTCATCTTAGCAGGATTACCATCATCTGTCTTTTCTACCTCCTTCTCACAATAACCAATACATTAACAAATTCAGCTTTTCACATAAATATCTCTAGATTCAGCTGACTATTTACCACCACCATCACCAATGTGGTCCAAAGCCAACTCCAACTGGTGTTGCCAGATGATATGCAAAACAGGGTGTTCCGTGTTTTTATTTGCGAAATCCAGCAACCTAACTCCAGCTCACCCACCAGACCTCACTTCAATTACTACTTCTACAGGGGTACCTTTTCTCAATTCCATAGACATCCACTCTCCCCATCTTATGGTCTCCTTTAAAGACCTTTGCACACTTAAAATTGGATATTTATTTCTTTATTTAAATAATGTGTCTTGTCCACTAGACAGTTAAGACCCATAAAGACAGTGACCACAACCATATCTGCTTTTGTTCAGCATTTTATCTTTAATAAATACATGAATGAACTCACAAACTAGTAACTGAGGCCACAAAAGAAGCATTACTTCTCAGGCAACAGGGAAATAAAAGCATCCCAGTCCTGCAACATTTGGCCAGGCTATGTTCCTAATTCCTTGCAGTATCTTAAACCAAGCTCTCTCTGGAACTCAGTTCTATTATCTGAAGAAACTAACTTTACTGCAGTTCCAGCTGTAAAGTCCTACATCCCTACCAATCTCAATCAAGCAAATATTGGGCTTGAAAGAGAATTCTAAAGGTTACTGGGCCTTGAGGCTTCACTGGTTCACTCTATTTGTCTGTATTTTGCCTGTCAAAGAATGTATCCACAAAAGAAGATCATCACTCCTTTGCATAACATCCTCTTTGGGAGGATCAAAATGATGCTTCTTTCTGAAAGGAGCTTAACTCTTAAGACATGCTTTGCTTTGTGAAGTCAGCTGTGAGGACAGAGAAGATCTTGCTGAGCAGGTCCTTAACCTTCCTTTCAGAAGCTTTGACTCTAAAACTGGAGCCACCAGCCATGTGTGGCTACTTACATTTAAATGAGTTTATATTGAATTAAAGTTAATTTAAAACTCAGTTTCTCAATCACAAGAGCCACAGGTGGCTACCGGCTGCCGTACTGGACAGTACAGAATATTGAACATTACCAGCAAGGAAAGAAGTTCTTATGGGACAGCAGTGGTTCTAAGGGAAACAGGGTGTGCTTGCTTCCCTCCCCTTTCTAGAAGCCACCCTTCTAACCCTCTCTTGGTTCATCATCACATCACTCTCTGTGGATTCAGGCCCCACCACCCATGCCGACTATTAAACTCAAACACCATCTCCCAGCCTCTCACCTGACCCAAAGTGGCAGAAATATAGTCCTCACATAGCTTCGCCTCCTCCAGGGTGTCTGCCAAAACTAGAAGAAATGGTGTGCCCTTCCTATAAGCTTCTGGAGCGCTGTGTAGTTTCTCTCAGAACGTTCATCACTTTTCTTTTTTCTTTTTTTTTTTTGTTTTTTGAGACAGGGTCTCACATTGTCACTCAGGCTGGAGTGCAGTGGCACAATCTCGGCTCACTGCAACATCTGCCTCTTGGGTTCAAGTGATTCTCCCACCTCAGCCTCCCAAGTAGCTGGGACTATAGGCATGCACCACGAAGCCCAGCTAATTTTTGTATTTTTTTTTTGTAGAGAGGGGGTTTCACCATGTTGGCCAGGCTTGTCTCGAATTCCTGACCTAAAATGATCTGCCCACCTTGGCCTCCCAAAGTGCTGGGATTACAGGTGTGAGCCACCACACCCGACCCATTCATCACTTTTCTTAAAATTGTTTACATTCATTCATTCATTCGTTCAAATATTATACAGTCTCACTCTTGTTGCCCAGGCTGGAGTGCAGTGGTGTGATCGTGGCTCAATGCACCTCGAACTTCCCAGAATCAGGTGATTCTCTCACCTCAGCCTCCCGAGTGGCTGGGACTACAGGTGGACGTCACCATGCCTGGCTCATTTTTTGTATTTTTTTTTTTTGTAGAGATGGGCTTTGCCATGTTGCCCAGGCTGGCTGTGAGCTCCTGAGCTCAAGCAATCCTCCCACCTCAGCCTCCCAAAGTGCTGGGATTATAGGTGTCAGCCACCATGCCCAACAAAATTGTTTATGTTTAATCCGCCTTACAAGACTGAGCGGGGGAAGAGTATAGACTCTGCAGCCAGAGTACCTGAATTTGAATCCCAGCTCTATCCTTGGTTTACCATGTGAACTAAGAAGAGATTATTGGCCTGAAATAAATGCTCAATAAATACTTGTTGAAATAAATTATATATGCATTAAAAGGCTTGCTTTAAAACTGTGCTACCAGAAATTTACCCTACAGTTATGCTCATAATTGTATAACAAGATACCTGAAGCACTGTTTATAACACCACCACCAAAAACAGAAGGGGGAGGTAAGGCAGGGGACATTTAAAATGTCCATCTGCAGAGGGCTGGTTAAATAAGTTTTATATACACACATACACACACACACACACACACACATACACACACACACTTATTCACTGGGATACTATGCAGCATTTATAAAGAATGAGGTGAAACTGTATGGGGTAATGTGGAAAGATCTCCAAGCTGTGTTAAGGGCAAAGGGCAATACCAGAGTGAAATAAACAAGATATACATATATGCTGTGTACATATAAGTTTTCCAGACATTTGCACTAGCATCTTTAATAATGGTTACCTATATGGAAGAGGGGAAGCAACTAGGACTTAGCTAGTTTTAAGTCTTTTACTGTAGGAACTATTCCATCATGTACGCTTATTACTGTTACTTAAACATTTATACATGTCGTGCTTTAAAGAGTGCTTTGTGTTGTTGTGGTAGACTTTTCCTCTCTGGAACCAGTAGAGGTGTGGAGAAAGCAATTTCAGGAGGGTAAAAAATAAGGTGAGTACCTGGGAAGTAAATAAAGACATTTCACTGGCAAATCTGCTGGTTTACTGACTAGTAGAGAGGAAAGGGATCCACTACGGGAGCAATTTAGAACTAGGTGCGTGTAAATACAAGAGCTAACGCTGATGGAGAGCTTACATGTGTCAGACACTCTGCTAAGCCCTTTCCAATTATTGTCTCATTTAGCCCTACCTCTGAGGAAGCACTATTATTATCCTAATTTTACCAATGGGAAAATGGAGACATGGAGCATTAAGTAACTTGCCGGAGGGCACACAGCTCAATGCAAAAGGGCTGAGAATCAAACTCAGGCAGTGTGACAGCAGGGCTTGCAAGCTTGTTAGTGTCCACCAATAGACAGCAGCCACCATCAAGGGACTTATCCAGGAGAGGCAAAGACAGAGAAAGTTCTCTAAATGTCTTTCCAGCCCTACTCCTCTGAGGGCATAAGGCATTTAATAAACATTCCATTTGGCTCTCAGTTTTTAAGAGTCAATATAGTATACTCGGGTCAGTTCCAAAAAATTACAGGCACGGTGGCTCATGCCTATAATCCCAGCACCACGGGAGGTCGAAGCAGGCAGATCACGAAGTCGTGAGACTGAGACCATCCTGGCCAACACAGTGAAACCCCAACTCTACTAAAAATATAAAACCTTAGCCGGGCACAGTGGCATGCACCTGTAGTTCCAGCTAATCAGGATGCTGAGGTAGGAGAATCGCTTGAACACGGGAGACAGAGGTTGCAGTGAGCCGAGATTGTGCCACTGTACTCCAGCCTGGGCGACAGAGTGAGACTCTGTTTCCAAAAAAAAAAAAACTTATGAGCCATCTCATGTGGTAGGGAAATTTCATTGCTAATAGGCCAAAGGTTGAAGAACACTGCACAGTCAAATGGGTTAGAAGTGGAAAAGATTAATCCTGCACCTAAGAAAATTCCAGTTCCAAAATAACGATGCAACACTCACAAAGGCACCATTTTCTGTAAGACAATCAGACATTTTCTGAAAAACATTCCTCTGTTGCTACACACAAGGAAGTTAGCTTCACGTACTAATGGCTACTTTCCTTAGCTTTTTAGTTACATCTAGGATATTCTTGGGGATTTTAGGAAAGAGTGTAGGATCTGAGAGTCACATTGAGCTGGGTTTGGTTCCTGTTCTAGCATTCTAGAACTGGCTGTGCAACTCTGAAAAAGTTATTTAATGCCACTTGGCTCCAGTGTCTCCATCTAAAAATTCAGTGAAGATAATAGCTGCCTCTGTTGCAATGATGAAATAAAATGAGAAAAAGAACTGACTCCACCTATATATCATTTGTTCCATTAACATTGAATAAAGCGAGTTTACTTTCCATCTTTCAAGTTAAATTGGAGCCTAAATCACAAGTTTTTCCTGTCCGACCCAATCCTCTTTTGCTTTGTACAAACATTCCTACCCCAGCCTCTCCAAAAATGCAAATAGATGTTTTGTATATTTGATGACTGAAGCCCCCCAGATGGGCATAACTGATTTCAGAGGAGGACAATTCTCTCTCTGCTAACCAAAGAGGAGTCACACATGCTCTATCCATGGCCACTGAAGTTTTAGCTCAATTCACATGTACAACATGTGAGGACAGCATGCTGACAACAAGTTGAAGAAGCTCCTTGTACCTTCCCGCAGTCCCCCTCCCTTCCCTCTGTACACTCCTAGACCTCGATTATTCTCGGACTCCTGCCCAGCCCACCAGCCACCCAGTCACATCCCAACATGTAGTTTCAGGAAACTAAGCCAACTGATAGTTAGCAATACTCAAAAACAAACAAATAAAAATTCCTGACTTCATGAGCAGGAGTTTGATTAATATACACTGTCTACTGTATATTCACAATTTGGAAACGAGCAGTATGTACAAAGACAATGCTCCTCCCCTTCTCCAAAGAATATCAAACCAGAAACAGCATCTTTAAGATTCATGATCATGATATGACTGTTAGTCACCATAACAGGAGCAATTATCACATTAAAGCTAGAATGTCCCTAATAAAATAATAATCTACTTTGTATTTACCCTTTATGTTTATGCCTAATCTTTAAAATGTTCCTGTGAATGCCTAATAAATCCAAATTTTAAAGAGTTAGTAAAGAGATACACATAATAACTTGACCAAGTTAATAATCTGTCCTAGTTAATAGTATGATTGTGCCACTTCTGCCTCAAACAATAATAACACTCCAAAAAGTAATCAAGCTATAATACTGTTTTCAGAAAAACATGACTTTTTCCACCACATTCGGCTTTGACCCAGCAATGGGATCTGATCCTACGGATATGTTTGCACCTATGTGAAATGATACATTCATGTCATTCAACTCAGCAGTGTTTAGAAATATGAAACATTGAAATTGACTCAAATATTTGTTCAGAGGGAAGTGGTTAAATAAATTATGGTATGCCCACACAAAGGAAATAAAATTTTTATAATTATATTTCAAGAAGAAAACCAGAAGTGCTTTATTACCGAATTGCAATGACCTATTAAGACATATTGTTAAACAAAAAGAGCAAGGTACCAAACAGCATTTACTGTATACTGCCTTTTGGGGAAAACAGGGAAGAAATGGGAATATCCATACAACATGCATGCACACATGTATACACACATGTATATATGCACATGCACATGCATGTCTGTATTGATATCAACTTCAGAAGAGTAATCAGATTATTTATAATATTGAATCCTAAATTAGGCAGGTGGGAGACAGGTATACGCAGATTACTTAAGTACATATTTTAAAAATAATTTGCTTTCCTGTAATCCCAGCACTTTGGGAGGCCGAGGCGGGCGGATCATGAGGTCAGGAGATTGAGACCATCCTGGCTAACACGATGAAACCCCGTTTCTACTAAAAATACAAAAAATCAGCCGGGCTTGGTGACGGACGCCTGTAGTCCCAGCTACTCGGGAGGCTAAGGCAGGGAAATGGCGTGAACCTGGGAGGCAGAGCTTGCAGTGAGCCGAGATCATGCCACTGCACTCCAGCCTGGGTGACAGAGCGAGACTCCATCTCAAAACAAACAAACAAACAAACAAAAACAGTTTGCTTTATGAATCACATAAAAATACATTAAAAATCAATCGGTAGGAAAGTGACATTTTATTTCTTCAAGATTAAAACAACACTACTTATAGGGTCACATTTTGTGATTAACCATGATTCTTCCTTCTTTTCTAATACCACACATGTCCATATTAAAAAACAAAACACACCTGCGCACTTGAATAGGTAAATTAAAAAAGAAAACTCCTAGAGAAAAACAAAAACTATTTTTAAAGAGCTCCACAAAGCCTTATTCCACAGACTTTAGCTATTATTCGTCATATTAAAGTGAACTGCAATCTCCTGTTATTTGTTTAGACCTCCAGATTCCACAAAACATTTTTGCCCGCATGGCTCTGGGCTCCTCTGAAGTACCCAGGAGAGAAGCTTTTTATGCTGTCATACAAGTAACTCACCTTCATAGGTGCCGACTTCCAGAAGAGTCCCGCTCTGCTCGAGGTCCAAGAACTCCTTCACAGTCAGAAAGTTATAGTCCACGCCAGGCACTTCTCCTTCTCTGGGAGATCGGGTTGTGCCTGTAGCAGAAAATACAAAGGCACAACAAACCATCAGTCAACTAAAACAGGAAGTTCCACATCCAGGTGTAATTAAAATAACCTGTTTAGTAAGCTGGCGTACCTAAGACTCTGCCGCCTCATCTGTCCAGACAGGGACATGGTAAAGGCAACTTCTTTCTAACACAACACAATAGCATTCTCACTGCCACACTCTAGTGCCTGGGAACCCCAAATGGGAGAGAGAGAAAAACAAGCACAGCTGGGTCACCTAGAGAGAGTTTTATACCATTTTTGACAATGCACTGAATAGAAAAGGTGAACTGGATTTTATACAGACAACATTCACAGTCAGCAGCTTTTAGGACTCTAGTAAATACTAAAAATGTATCCACCTTAAGCTCAGATCCTAAGGGGTCTGTGTTTTTATCACAGGTCTTGAAATTCTTGTGTTCCTCAATACAACCGGCAAGTTCCAAAGCTCTTTAAAGAAAATGACACCTGCTGCATAAACACATCACTAGAGAAATCTGACTGCCCAAGATCTGTGGTTGGACATCTCCCAGCGATTAAAATGCTGCTGCTCCTCATGTAATTAATATGTTTGGCAAAAAGAGGCCATCCATGAATTCTGACTAGGAAGAAAGGACACTGCATTTGCTAGAAAATTCTCCCCCTGAATTAATCTGGTCATCTTCTCAGTGGCTGACAAATGTAACACTTCCTCTTATGAAATCATGCAGAGCATCCAGAGAACAAAAGTCACCTAGCTCAGGTGCTGGGCTGTGGATCTAACATTTTAGCCCAATCTCAGTCAACAAAGTAGAAGCAATGAGCAGACTGTGGTTTACACATTAGTCAAGAAAGGAAAATAAGCCAAGCAGCAACTATGTACCGTGTACTAGGAGCCTATGTTAAATATTATGAGACCAAAAAAAAAAAAAAAAGAGAGAGAGCAAAAAATGTGATTTCTGCTGTTACATTCAACAGAGCTCATTTTGCAAGGCATTATTACCTGTGGTGGTGATTTAACATCAATGTTTTCCCATATAATAAGCAAGGATATTTCCCTATGCCTAGGAATTAAATAACCAACTGTATGTGCCTAGTGGCCCTAAAGTTCTTAGCGCTGTGCAGTCTCTGATCATTTGCCCATGTGAATGACCGCATCCACACCTATACTGGATATTCATAATTTTCATAAGTCAAAAACACTCAACACTTACTACACACGTTACTCCGGCAAAATGTATTTTTAGTGTACACAATTCTTCTATCTGAAATCCGAATATTTTAAATAGCTACAAATTGGGCATATAATGGTTATATTATAGATGTTTGCTTCTCATAATCAGCATGCTAGAGCCTTGGGGTTAAAGAAGTCAGATACTCTTACGCTGTTTCCTAATTTGTCCCCATTTCGTGCCTCCCCTGGCAGGTGATGACAAATCCCTTGAGGTAGTTCACAACTTTTAAATTTACATATCAAGTGTCAGGCACAGGAAACATAGAGACAGCATCACATACTGTTAAAGAGCAGTGATCTGGAGCGGGAATGCTAGGTTCATGGTCTACCTCTCCAACTTGTGGTCTTGGACAGGTTCCTTAGTGTCTACTATTTCTCAGTGTCCTTGTTTGCAAAATAGGGACAACAACGGCACCTAATCCATAAGTTTGTTGTGTGTATTGAATGAGATAATCCTTTCTGAAGGCTTTGCTCAAAAATTTTTAGTAGACATTATAGTTTATGTTTTTGTTAGAATTAATTGATGGAATCTTACTGTTCAAATCCCACTATAATAATCTGTTATTTTATATATATATCTGTATATGTATGTGTGTGTGTATTCATGGCATTACATATTGCCATGAATAATGCCATGGCATTATTCAACAAATATTTACTGAGGCCCCAACATATGCCAGGCACTAGTTCAGGCACTGGGGAAACACTTGTGAACAAGACAAAGCTCATGCCCTCGTGGAATTTATATGTTACTGTGAGACACAGAAAACAAATATGTATATAAATAAATACAGCATATAGTGTCAGGAGGAAATCATTCTTCTATAGACTGAAGGATCAGAAGGTATCTCGGAGCAACATAGGTTAAAGGTTTAGACAGTGTCATGGAGGGAGGAAGCAAGGGAGAAGTAGGGAAGCTATTTTAGCTAGGTGATGAGGAAGAGCCTGGCGAATGCAAAGGTGATGGGGAATGCATCCAGGCAGAGGGAAGGGCAAAGGCTTTGATACAGGTGTGATCTGGTGTGTCGAGGAAAGGGCAGAAAGGCCAGCATGGTTGCAGTACAGTGATGAAAAAAGGGCTGGAAACGAAAGCAAGGGGCAAGATTACGTAGGCCACAGAAAACACTTCATATTTTATTCTAAGGATAATGGAATGCCATTCTTAGAATGGTTTTGAGCAAGGGGGTGCCTTGATTTGGCTTTTCTTTTATTTTTCTTTTTAGAGACAGGTCTTGCTCTATCGCTCAGGCTGGAGTGCAGTGGAGTAATCACAGCTCCTGGGCTCAAGAGATCCTCTCACCTCAGCCTCCTGAGTAGTTAGGACTACAGGCATGTGCCACCACACTCAGCTAATTTTTTTTTTTTTAATACAGATGGGGGGGGGGGTCTCACTATATTGCCCAGGCTGGTCTCCAACTCCTGGCCTCAAGCAGTCCTCCTACCTTGGCCTCCAAATTACTGGGATTACAGGCATGAGCCGCCACACTCGGCTTGGTTTTCCTTTTTAAAGCTCTTTGACTTCAAGGAGAACACGTTTTGGCAGAGTAAGGTGGGTTGGACAGGAATAGAAGCAGGGGGACCAGTTAGGTGGTTACCATAGTGTCCAGGTGAATGGTAATCAAGATATGGACTAGAATAGTAGGACAGCACTGATAAGAAGCAGTGAGATTTCTATTACAAACAGAGTATTTTAAAGAGCTACAGTACAGTCCATAGTACAGACATATTAAAAGTAAAACCCATCATCAAGGTATTAAGCACCGCATGCATTAGCTATTTATCCTGATGCTCTCCATGCCACCCACCGATGGAGGACAGAGAGCATCAGGGGGTTGGAGATGCACCAGGATAAATAGCTAATGCATGTGAGGCTTAATACTTACATGATGGATTGTCAGATGCAGCAAACCACCATGGCACATGTTTACCTATGTAACAAACTCGCACGTCCTACGTAAGTATCCCAGCAGTTAAAATTAAATTAAAGTTAAAAACAAAGTATGTCAGCTCATCACACCATGTTAGGTCTATATTTTGAAGACAGAACTAATAGAACTTGCTGATGGATTGGATGTTGTATGTAAGAAAGACAGAAGAATAAAGACAGAAATACTTATGTTGTGATCTGGGCAAATGGGCTGTGCCATTTGCAGAGATTGAGAAGGCTGAGGGGAATGGTTTTGGGAAAAGGGAAAATCAAAAGTTTACTTTTGGACGTGTTAGGTTTGAACTGCCTAATAGACAGCTAGGTGCAAAGAGCTGGAGCACAGTTGATCTTAAAAGTCTGAAGGTGAGAGTAGAGGGTGGAATGTAAACTTAATAAGGGTGATCAGTTGATTAGTAAACCAAAGGCATCTGAAGGTAAGAGACAAAGATAAAATCTACAGAGAGAGTTTAGGAAAAAAAAGCCAAGAAGTTTGGAGTGAACACTAAGAACTTTTAACTTTTAGAAGATAGGAGTAAAAGGAAGATCGTCAAAGGAGACTAAGCAGCAGTAGCCAGCAAGATAGGAGCAAAAAAGGAGGGTGTGATGTCTTGGAGCCAAGTGAAAAAGCTGTTCAGCCAGCTACTTGTAAAACACAAACAGTCTACATCACACTGGGAATTCCAGTGCAGTGCAAGAATAGAAGCTCTTTGAAAGTTGCTGTGAAAGGATCTGTCCTAAATATGTTCTATATGGCAACTCTCATATTCAGCCTCCATACCAAAGTTCCATTAACTTAATCCATCTCAAAAAAAAAAAAAAATGAGGACAAAATAAAACAAAACAAAAAATGTGTTGAGTTTTATAGTCTTGCCAAACCAGACAACGTTGATTTTCTTCTCCTTCTGCAGCCATCTTTGCCATTCTTTCAATGATGTTTTCAGATCCAATTTATCAGGTTTACCTTAAAGACAATATCACCCTGGGGTCTTAATTTCCTGAGAGGATTCAAAATAATCAAGAATGTCAAAAATGCTAGATTTCAGAGGAAACATGAAACTAAGATCCCATTTTTCCATGTAAATAAATATGCTTAGGATGCCTTAGAGCAGCAGGGGAAGGGAGTGGGTGGGCGGGCAGGTCTCCACCCATAAACCGTTCAGGGTTTATTACCCAGACAAAACCTTTCCATGCTCAGGCTAGCAGGAGGTTTCCCAGCTATCCTCTGAGCAGCCTGCCCTGGGTCTGGGCCAGCCTGACCAGGCTCCATTCAGCGATGCTTTGGAGAAAAGGACCCAGGGAGGGGACCCCGCCTTCTCTTTTCTTGTAGCAGAATGACAGGCTGCTGGCTGGACACACGCCTGGCAGATGGCATTTCAAAGGGTTTTCAGGAGCCATCTGGGTTGGGTACAATTATTACAAACCATGCTTCTAACAAAGCCAGAAGGGTTACTTCCTGACAGAAGACGAGTAAAACAAATTCAACCATGTTTCTCAGGGACAGCATATTAATAAAAATAAAAAAAAAAAAGCCACCGGGCTGACAAACTGGGATTTTCCTTAGCCTACAATACTGCCTTCTGTTTCTCTAGCTAGAAATTGGGCCAACAATATCTTGCAGTTATTAGCTTTAAGCTAATAATAAACACAGTGTCCAACCCCCCAAAAAAGAAAAAAATATATAGCACTGGGAAAAAAATAATAGCTTCCATTTCTCAGATGTTCACTTATGTCCCAAGCAAGGTGTTAAGCACTTAATCAGTACTATTATCGTATATAATCTTCACAAGAAACCCAGAAGTAAGGATTATTATTACCCTCATTTTATTGATGAGGAAGCTCAGACTCAGAGAAGTAACCTGTCCAAGGTTATGTAACAAGTTGGGCAGAGCCGTGATCTGTCTGGATGCAGGTAATCTGATGGCAGCATCCCTCATCCTTAACCATCATTGTCTGATGGAACCTGTCTTCATGGAAATGTTCCATCTGTGCTGTCTAACATGGTAGCCCCTAGCCACATGTAGCTGTTAAAAAGTGGCTGGCCAGTGTGACTGAGAAACTGAATATGAACTTTTATTTAATCTTAATGACTTTAAGTTTAAATAGCCACATGTGGCTACTGGCTACTGGACTGGTCAGTACAGCTCTCAACCATGAGAATGTCTGAGTTGCCTTCATTACACTACATCCAGTACCATGTCCCAAACAACTTCTAGCACTCAAGAACAAGAAACATACTTACCCGAAACAGCATGACATCTCAAACAGATAAAAGAAAACCTCTCTTAAAAACAAACAAACAAACAAACAAACAAAACCTCTCATATGCTTTGAAAAAAATGAGTATCCAAGAATATGGAAATGATCGAATGAAAAATGGTTGATCCACCCTTGGGAAAATGTTTTAGCTATGTAATGGTAAATGGTAAAGAATGGTTAAATTGGCCAGGTGCAGTGCCTCACGCCTGTAATCCCAACGCTTTGGGAGGCCGAGGCGCCTGGATCTCGAGGTCAGGAGATCAAAATCATCCTGGCTGACACAGTGAAACCCCATCTCTACTAAAAATACAAAAAATTATCCGGGCATGGTGGCAGGCGCCTGTAGTTCCAGCTACTCGGGAGGCTGAGGCAGGAGAATCACTTGAACCAGGGAGGCGGAGGTTGCAGTGAGCTGAGATCGCGCCACTGCACTCCAGCCTGGGCAACAGAGGCGAGACTCCATCTCAAAAAAAAAAAGAATGGTTAAATCTACATGCAGTTACCTGAAGGAATACCTTTAATGTGCATTGAAGTGATACACACAAGTTACAGAATAAGATGTAAACTATCACTGCATTTCATTGAAAAACAGAATATGGCATGTTTTACAAGTTTATGAGTTTTATGAGTTCACATAGTTAAATGGGTATAATAATACTATACCCTTAAGAGTGGTTAGCCACCTCAGGAAGGTGACTTCAGAAATGGGAAGAGATGAAATGATGGTTTCCTTCTATACACACTTCTCATGCTCTGAATGGTATCAGTAGGCAGGTAATTGTCTTGGCATTTTATAAACTGAATGAAATCATTATCTAAGAAATATTTTAAGACCTGATTCTTGGGTATTTTACCCAAGTATCTTCAATAGTAATGTAGTCCTCACAAAAAACATGCAAAAGACTTATAGACTCCAGCTGAATCACACAAACAATGTCCCAAGGTTTCGCATCTCTTAGAAAGCCAGCCTCAAGGTCAACAATACTTTACTTGCCTTACCGATGAATAGGAATATACTACAAGTAGATTTGAGAAAGTGGTACTATTTTTCCACCTGATTTTATTTTTAAATCTCAAACTGCTCATCACTTAAATAGGGTCCTTTTCAAGTATTTAAGTACCTCCAAGATTTGTACTAGAATAGTGAATAATATCAACCCTTCCCACCACTGGATCATAATTTAAGTAATTAATTTGAGCTATGTCCTAGTGAGTGTCTCAGAATGAATTAGCAGTGCCCTCAAAGTTCACCCAGTAAAGCTTGAGTGGCTACCTGCTTCTTATGCACATTTTATGGTTCATAAACTTGCAGTGTATCTGGCTTCAGAGACTCCTGCTGAGGAAACGAGAAAGTGACCTTCCTTATCACTAAAATCCACAAACCATGACTACAAAAAGGAAACTGCACTGGGAACTTGTTCACTCTATCTTTTTATTCTAGAAATTCTCTTGAAAAATCCAGTTGAGGTAGAAAAAGAAAAATCTTACTGGTGAAATTCTGATAAGCCATTTCCTACTGCTTCACGTTCCCAAAGCCATCCGGTTTCAAGATGTTGAGATCTCACTCAGTAACTGTCCAAATGGTCTTATGGCCAGATTATTAAAGAAAACTAATCGGCCCACAAAGATTAAACTGTCAATATTCCACGATATCACCTGCTGTTAAATTAATCTGGGTCTTGCTTGTCAAAACCTAACAAGACTTCAAAAAATGACAGTCACTGCAACTGCTTCCGTATTAAGAACAGATCATCATTTTCCTATTCTAACACAATCATTTGCATCTGGTAAATATCCAGAGTATCAGTTAGACATCCAGGACAGCCTCATGCAGTTCATTCTTTAGTTGACAGAGCTAGAGGCCAGTAGAATGTATTAGTCCTCCAAATTCACTCAGTTACCCTACCTCTGGCACAATTTTTCCATATATGATGATCAGCACTACGATTTACTCAATATCTACCCCTCAAATCAAACTGCCTTTTGTGGTGAAACAGACATTTTATTTAATTAAAAAAAAAAAAATTAAACAGGCCGGGTGCAGTGGCTCACGCCTGTAATCCCAGCACTTTGGGAGGCCGAAGTGGGTGGATCACGAGGTCAGGAGTTCAAGACCAGTCTGGCCAAGATGGTGAAACCCCGTCTCTACTAAAAATACAAAAATTAGCCAGGTATGGTGGCAGGCGCCTGTATTCCCAGCTACTCAAGAGGCGGAGGCAGAGAACTGCTTGAACCCAGGAAACAGAGGTTGCCGTCAGCCGAGATCGCATCACTGCACTCCAGCCTGGGCAACAGAGTGAGACTCTGTCTCAAAATAAATAAATAAATAAATAAACATATTTAGGTAAAAAGGAAATACTTAGCCACCACATACCTATTAGAACGGTTTAAAAATGTTTCTGTAATACCAAATGCTGGCAAAAATATGGAGCAACTAGAACTCTTATGCCTTGTTGGGAAGAATACAAAATGGTACAACCATTTGGGGAAAGAGTTTGGCAGTTGGTTAAAAAGTTAAACATAAATTTCTCATATGACCTAACAATCCCACTCCTAAATGTTTACTCCAGAGAAATGAAAACATATTCACACAAAACCCTGTACATAAATGTTTAGAAGAGCTTTGTGCATAATCAACCAAAACTGGAAAACAACCAAATGTGGTTCATTTGGTGAATGAATTCACTGTGGCACATCCCTACAAAGAACTACTGCTCAGCAAAACTACAGATACACACAGCATGGACGAGTCTCACATACATTATGCTCAGGGAAAGAGAATCCAGACTCAAAGATTACTCACTGTATGACCACTCCGTTTGTATTCCACATATTCTACAGAGATGGAGAATCAAGCAGTGGTTACCAGGTATGTAGGGTGGGAGCAGCACAGGTCATTAGGGAAAGGAGGAGGACACTGTTTTGTTTCCTGCCTATTGTGGTGGCTGCATGACTGTGCTTTTGTCAAAACCCATAGCACACACCACAAATGGTGAATTTTACTGCGTATAATTTTTTTAAAAAGGAAACATTTAGCTTTACCTCAAATGGAGAATCGGTTTCATCCTGCCATAAAGAGTAAGTAACTAAAAATAAATGCAACAAAAATAAAGCCATTTTGTTTTATCTGCAGCCTAAGGCTTTGAGCCTGAGGTCTGAATTATCCTATTATCACAAAACAGGAGTGACAAACATTAGAAATATCTTAAGACACCCATGAATGTCAATTTGAGACTTTCTCCTTAACATAAGTATAAGGACTTGTCTTCGTTAGTTTGTACTGTTATAACAGAATACCATAAACTGGGTGGCCTAAACAACAAGCATTTGTTGAGACAGGCATTTTGACATACACCTGGAGTCCCAGCTACAAGGGAAGCTGAAGTGGGAGGATTGCTTGAACCCAGCAGTTCAAATCCAGCCTGGGGAACATAACAAGAACTATCTGGTGAGAGGGCCCTCTTCTTGATTTTCAGACAGCTGCCTTTTTGCTGTATCTTTATATGGCAGGAAATGAGAGCCCATCCTCTTTTTCACATGGGACATCAATTCCATCATGAGAATCTGACCTTCGGTTAATTACCTCCTAAAGGCCCTGCCTCCAAATACCATCACAGTAGGAATTAGGGACCCAAAGGTGAGAGAGAGAGACAGAAGGGTGTGTCGAAGCACAAACAATTCCAATGTGAAAAGAAAAGGTGTGTGTGCAAGGTGGTCACGGTACCATGGAAAGGGCTGAAAGAAAATCTATGGCTCATACTACTTTCGAGGGTGGGAGTGGTTAGAAAACAAACAGTGGAGAGAGGGGGTAAAAATCCATGATGTAATCCCAGATGAGATAGCTATGCAGACTCAGAAGGGTCACGTGAATAAATATGACTCAAACTTAGTGTCACTAAGCAACACACACACACACACACACACACACACACACACACACACCCCTCCACCCACCCCCAGTGGTGCTGTTCCTCCAGCAGAACAAAGCTGAAAAGGTAAGATCCTTGTCTTCAAAGAACTTGGAATCAGTTTGGGTCTGTATCCAATCAGAATTGATGCCTCATTGTAAATGAGAAAGCAGCTAAAAGAGATTTGACTGATTGTCGTCCCTATAACACATTATAAAATAAACAGAAATAAAGAAGGCCTGCCTCCTCCTCGGGGGTCAGGGGAAGTTGCTGAGTTATTTAACACTTTATATGTGGTGATCTACAAATCACTTCACAAGGAAGCAAGGCCACTCAGGGCAACATGAATGGATCCTTTCTAGAAGCACCATTTTGAATAATGGGGCATTCTCTGTCCAAAACTCTCAACTATGATAACAAAGGTCAGAAAGAGGAACCTCATTTTTTCTATCCCAGATCTCAACACAGAAGTGTCAGTAATTGGTGTCTCATAAATGGAATAATGCCAAGCCACTCAACAGCAGGTGTGTAAAGACAATTATTTTATTCCAGTTATAACTTGCATGTTTGGGATCAGCAAACCCTTTCAGATTCCATCTTGCATGGAGGAACACTGTGTGATGAAGGTACTGGAATCTCATTTTAAAAACCACACCTAAAATACTTGAAATAAATAAGGACTTGGCATTTATTCCATTGTGCTGATGATTTGCAAAATTGGCCTAGACATGAGAGATGAGAAGCATCCGATCTTGTTTTCATGATCCTACTTCTAGCTCTTTTCTCCATAGCTATGACATGGGATGAAGGATTGAGTGCCAAATCCAAGGAGCTCCACAGGAACTACGCAAACTGACCATGCATCCTTCTCCTGGAAGCCAGGTGCTCTCACTTAAGTGTAAACATGTTACCTTTCAAGGAGATCTACATTATGTCAAAGCAAAATGTGGACCTTCCACATTATTGAATGAATCATATAAAACAAAAAGAGAGTATATATTTGTCTAGGGCAAGCAAATGGTTCCCAGTAATAAACAAAAGCAGCAGCTCAAGGAGCTGATGTAAGAAGAACCAGTCTTGATCCAGCTCTGCCACTAAATTAATTATGTGACTACCTTGGAAAATTCCCTTTTATGCACTCAATTTCCTTATCTGTGAAACAAAAAGGGTAACCACTGCTCTGACTATATCACAGAATGATTGTGAGACCAAATAAATTTATGTGCAAGGATACAAACCCCTCAGCAAATTTAAGGCATTAGAAAATTATGTTCATTTAAAAAATCTGTATTTAGGTCAACATCTATTCTTTATATGCATTATCTCATTTAATCCTTGCAACAACACTATAAAGTAGGTAATATTATTATCCTGTGTCACAGATGAGAACATTATGTGACTTGCCAAGAATTACACAGCTGGTAAGTGGCAGGACCAGGACTTGAAACCAGGTTTTTGTTACTATAGAGTGGTGGGAACTTCTGTACACAGAGAAGACATGGGGAGGGGTGGGAGGATAAACTAGTGGAGGAGTGAGGTGCAGCTGAATTTCCACAGCTCTTCACCCAGGGTTGAATAAATCAGCACTGTCTTCATCCAGGAAACATACCGGGGAGCTGATGGAGATGAGGGTCTGGGAGAAGCAAGCTGATAAAACCCTTGCCCACAACCTCTTTGATCCCAAACCTAAACTGTCAGGAACTGTGTCTTACTGCCTCTTAAACAGAATACTGAGGTGGACCAGAAAACATTCCACAGGAAAGTCAACTTGAACCTGAACATTAACCATTTTCCCTCATTTTTCAGGGAAGGAACTTTTGACACATACAAACTCATGGAAACCTCACATTCATTAAAGTCAGGAACGTGAGAATTCTCAAGCTGTAATCGATTCATTTCAAACAGTATTAAAAAGCATCCAGGAAATAAAGGATTAGAATCTTCAACATTAGATACATACTTATCAGAAATCAACTTTTGAGGATTATCCTTGAGGCATTTTTGTTCCAAGAGGGATTCAGGAAACCAGTAATGCTATACCCTAGCACTAAAAGTTGTCTATGAGAAAAGGGATTAGAGCAGATAGACTCTATTATGGCAGGTAGTAATACTTTTGCTTTCTCTGATTAATTATAGCAATTGTTTGTGTAAAATGGAACGAACTACTTCCAACGATTTCAATCAGATAATTTTCAAAAGCATATTAAAAGAAAATAATTATTTTGGTAAAAAGCTGTGATTAAGAATATCAAGTTTCTACAATTTAGGTGATTTTGCATGCTCAATGCTAAATACTGAATGTTTCCAATATTTGGCAACTTTCTTGCTTAGTTAAAAAAAATAATAATAACTGGGGCCAGGCATGATAGCTCACGAGTTCAAGACCAGCCTATGCAAATAGTGAAAGCTCGTCTCTAAAATAATTTTTTAAATTAGCCAGATATAGTGGCACGTGCCTGTAGTCCTAGAAACTTGGGAGGTTGAGGTGGGAGCATCACTTAAGACCAGCAGAGGTTGAGATGGCAGTGAGCCATGATCATGCCACTGCACTCCAGCCTGAGTGACAAAGTGAGACCCTGTCTAAAATAATAATAACAATAATAATAATCGGGAATGACTGCTAATAGCTACATGGTTTCCTTGGGGAATAATGAACATTATTTAAAATTAGATAGTTTCAATGGTTGCACAGTTCTGCGCATATAATAAAAACTAAAGAATTGTATACTTTAAAGGAATGAATTTTATTGTGTATAAATTGTGTATCAATAAAGTTGTTAAAAAAACTATTACACTGCAGAGATGTAAAGATGGGTAAAACCTGATCACTGTTCTCATGAATATTATAATTTAGTTGAGGTGTTGTTACATTTCCATAAATAATAATACATAGTATAATTTACTCTTCATCAATTTAACAGCTGCTTTCATTAGTCCTCCCAATATGGGAACTCAGAGAAAGAGTGAGATCAGCAATCACTGACCACGTTATGTCATTTTCCTAAAAACTGCAGGGATCTAAAACTCTTTCAGAATGGCGATCTAGAGAAATTGTTACAAACTCTACAACCAGATTTGGTGAGTTCAAATCTCAGCTCTGGTATCTGCAAACTGTGCAACCATAGACAAGGTAAACATTTTGGGCCTTGGTTTTCTCATCTCTAAAATGGGAATAATAATAATGCATGCCTGATAAGACTGTGTGAGGATTACATGAGACAACACATGTAAAATGCTTAACCTGGTCATAATATGCATTCGGTAAGCATTAGCCATGACAACAACAGTATCTGCCCCCCCCACCACAACATACTCTGTGCTTCTAAAGGGAAATGGTTATGGAAGAAAGAAAAGACTATGGATCACTTACTATATCTCTAACAAGGAACACAAGTTTTCTATACGTAATGCCTACTTTAATTCTTCCAAGAGGGGTATATTTTTCCAACCTTGACGAAATTTTCCATCCCTAATCACCATTTTTCAAAGTCACACAAGAATCTATATAGCTCCTAACCACAACTTTTTGTATTATCTTTCAATAAGAAATCACAAAGTCAACACATTCTATAAATACCATCATTCTAGTCATTAGCCACTAGCAAGGATCCATAAGACAATGCCTACTTATTGAAATACAATGTCTAAATTTGAGGATCTCAATTGCCCTAATTCCATGTTAACCATGTTATTCTTCACATAATCAAAGCCTTCTATAATTAAATGAATGTGATATTTATTGAGTAAATTATAACTGGATATAAAGAAATAAATTTCTATCTGGTACTAAAACAAAGCAATTACAACAGCAATTCAAAACAGACACAAGAAAAAAGGAGTTCATGTTCATTTAATAAATACATTCGTTCTCAGTTGACATAGGCATGAGAATTCTGAAGCCTTCTCAAGTGTACAGCCTTGAACATGTAAATTTTATTTTGGGTCCCATCAAGTATACATATGGTTACATCAAAGTAAACAAGAGGAAATATCATAGACCACAACATATAACTTGTTGAAAAAATAAAGAAGAATTAGGTACAATACTAATAAGCCGATACCAAAGAAAGGTACACTATAGTACTACCCGCGCATGGTCTTCATGGTATTGAAGAAAACTTACTGGGAACAGTAAAATTTCTAGCCACACAGCAGTATCGTGTTGAAGAAGGCCTACAGAGTAAGTAGCATAAAACTGAACATATCTTTCCATTTTTTAACATGTGCTTTTTTCCCTCATATTTATAGTGGTATTTACCTTGAAGGGGGTTTAGATTTGGCATTAAAAACTCAAACATTCAAAAAGTGTCTCATGAGCAAAGGCTGAGAAACATGAGAATTTAAATATCACATAAAAGTGTATGAGGATTACATGAGACAACACATGTGAAATGCTTAGCCTGGTCATAATATGGGTTCTCAGGCAGCTGAATTCACTCTTGGGACTCTGGTGTTGTTCATAACATGCTTATGTTTTTCTCCATAAATAATGACATCAGCAGATTCCCAGAAAACTAAACTATAGCTTTGACTCCCCATCCCCGTCCATTACCTTATCTAAAGTTTGCCAATGATCTCTGTAACTATAAATCACAATCCAAAAATATATGGACTTGGAGCAACTATAAAATCATCTAGACCCAGCTGATTAACTGTTATTGCCCTCATTTCAATTAGTTCATGTCTCAATGAGCAATTACATTCTCACATTATGTGGTACTTCTCTGGCTACAACTGTAGCTCATTTTATGTTATGGACTATAGTTTCTAGATAGATGAGTCATAGAAATTATTTTTTTCAGTCTCATTGTTAAGCCAAATTAGGTAGCTTTTAGAGGTGATTTTTTTTTTTTTTAACAACAGCAACATAAAAAACCCAATTACTAATGCTTCTAAACATTTGCTTGGAAAACACAGACAGTGAGGAACAGAAGCCTGTGCTGATGTGATAAACTCAAGTTCTGGTCTTTACCCACACTGACTTTAAAAATAACTATATCATTAGAATACTATATGAGGTATCAAAGGTATTATCAGAAAAGTAGTGGCCAATTTTTAAAAAATAAAATCAAGCAGTTTCTATTATTATAAGTTACTTCGAATTTTTATAAGTTACATAAAGACAATAATGTTCAAATAGAATCTAATAGAAATTGGGCCTTATTTCAGAGATGTCAGGCGAGTGCTTTGCCTTCTAAGACAGTCACATTACTTTAAGCCTACAGGATTTTCATTAATCCAAGAATGCAAATTATGCCTTTGTCATCTATTCAAACTGGACCCAATGTGAGTCCAGATAAAATCCAATCAATGGATATTTATTAGATATAATTTTCATGAAAAGGAAATGGATACCTTTGTTGTGACATATAAATAACAAAAGAAAATCTGGGGAGCTTTGTTTTTGTTGTGTTTGTTTCATGTGTATTAAGTGAATGTCATTATCACACAATGCTTACTGGTTCTCACTCTTGGGTTCCATATGATTTGTCATCCCTGTCACAGCAACTGCTGATCAAGGGCAAAAAGAGGGCAGAGGCAATCTTTATTTCCTCCATTTGGCAGCAGGGTGAGACTGCCATTAGCTTCCTGTCAGCCAGGGAAGACCTGGTGATATGATAGATGATCCTGGAGCTCTTATAAGAAGTTTTCACCAGATACTTGCCTCTTAACCTATTTACCTAGCAGTTAGGCTCTCATCTTTGGGGAAACCCACATTTTTGCCCAGAGGGAAGCAAAGAGTCAAAGTGTTTAATAAATTCTGAAGCTATTGCCTTGGTCTCCAATGGGTTTGTTGTTTCAAGACAAAACAATAATAATAATTTTAAAAACTCCAAAGGTATTTAAATGAACCAGTTGGGAAATGCAGAGAGCTCCTAATCTCAACATGTAACATACGTTACATTTGAAGAAAATAATTTCTTAAATTAACCACTTCATAAACTGTTGTATAATAATTTTTTGTTTTGTTTTACATAAGCAAAACAGAAAATGAGACATCTAAGAAAAAAGAAGTGGCCTTCTAAATGCTTAAATGAATACCAACCAATGTCAATGAATGATATTTATACTAAAAGCAAGCCACGGAAAATATAAAATTCACAAAATAGGGCCTGATCAAATTTTTGGTAGTTGTCCCTTATTTCTCTTTTCAGATATAAAAAGTTAATGCTGTAAACAATGTAGAATCTGTGAAAGAACCAAAGACAACAAGTACCCCCACCATCCAGAAATAAACCCTATCAACAGCTAAGTATCCGAAGTCCATGGCACCAACTCATGGCCGGGGATGAATTCCGGGAATCTTCAGCCAAACTCTCAGCCATCAGAATTGTCACTTGCCACTTCAGGCTTCATTGTAATCAACACCGAATCATATGGTCCAATATGTTACAGAGAAAAAGTATTTCTATTTTTTACAACCATAATAGCAAACCTGTCACTTACATGCTTCGGGTTACACAAATACTGAAAATGAGGGTGAGAACACATCATAAAGTTTATTGGAGAAGGTAGTACTGACTGATGCACAATTCAAAAATCTTTACAGGGGTACAGGGGATTAAAACAGCAGAAATTATCAAAAACAGTTTCTTGCCCTAGTTTTTAAGCTCTAGGTCCTTTACAAAGTGTAATAATAAGCTGGGTGCAGTGGCACGCACCAATAGTCCCAGCTACTCAAAAGGCTGAGAGTGAGAGGATCGCCTGAGCACCGAAGTTCAAGTTCAGACTGGACAACATACCAAGACCCTTTCTCTCTCTCTCTCTCTCTTTTTTTTTTTTTTTTTTTTGAGATGGAGTTTCACTCTGTTGGCAGGCTGGAGTGCAGTGGCACAATCTTGGCTCACTGCAACCTCCAGCTCCTAGGTTCAAGCAATTCCCCTGCCTCAGCCTCCCGAGTAGCTAGGACTACAGGCACCACCACACCCAGCTAATTTTTGTATTTTTAGTAGAGACGGGGTTTCACCATGTTGGCCAGGATGGTCTCGATCTCTTGATATTGTGATCCGCCCGCCTCGGCCTCCTGGCCTGGCTGACCCAGTCTCTTTTTAAAAGCATAATAATAATAAATAGTAGCATGTACTCACCTAATAACAGAGGTCTGTTAACATCACTATCACCACAGAAGAGTTATAAAGCACTTACTACATGTCAGGTACTGCAAGTACTTTGTATTCTCTTTTCCCCTAAAACCTTATCACAATCATGAGCAAAATACTAAAATAAGCCCACTTTTCAAATGAGGATTTGGAAAGAAATATAGTACATCCCATCTATTTAAGGGAGCTGAACTGGGATTAAAACCCAGGATTTCCTACTCTGGAAGCCAAGCTCTAAAGTTTTACACTACATGGCTTCATGTCTCATTCTGCATCAAACATGTTGGCCTCTATTCTTAGAATACTGGAGAAAGAATCCTGCCTCAGGGCCTTTGCACTTGCTATTACTCATCCCTACAACACCCTTGTCTCAGTTGGCCACTCTTTCTCAAGGCAGCCCCAATGGTTGCTCCTAAACTTCCTTCAAGAATTTGCTCCAAAGTCACCTTCTTGTTAAAGAGCTTCCTAGTGGCTTACTGTAAATTGTAAGCTCTTCTTCCCACCCTTGAACTACCTATCCTGCTTTATCTTTCTCCACAGCACATATCACCATTTGTGCTGATTATTAAACTAGTGGCTTGGCTCCAAATCTACCCTTCCAAACGCTCTTCTGCAAAGCTCAAGCGAGGAGTCTACAAACTCTATTTCCTAGGATTATTCTGCAATAGGGGGAAACTAAAGAAGGTGGGAGGTCAGAGTGGACTAGCTACTTCCTGTATGGTTGCTGTTCCTGTCAGTATGTCCCCAGCAGAGGCCCTTCGCCCTGGCAGCATAAGTTGGTTCCAGTCTCCAGCTCCTCAGAGTCAGTCTCATAGCATCCCAAGAGGTACCAGTGCCACCTCCTCGGACATCTGAGCTCTCTGCCACAGGGATCCCTCCTCCGAACCATGAGTCTCAAACAACTCTAAACTCTTTATTTTGATCCTCCCACCATCCAACCATATAGGCTGCTTTCTGAAGTTATTTCCTTTGTATGACCTCAGAGCTCTCTTTCTGCTTTTTCAGATCTCCAATACCAATCCCTATAATAGAGTCCCTCTGTTGAAAAACCTAGTATGATTTTCGCTGTCTTGACTGGACTGCAAATGATATACTTAATATGTAATAATTTTAGATTTATAAACAACATTTAGAAAATAATCTTTCCACAGTAGCATGTAAACTGCATTAGAACAGAGGGTTTTATCTGTCTCGTTACTGTTGAATCCTAAGCACGTGGAATAGTATCTGGTCCATATTAGGTGCTGCATAAACATTAGCTGAATGAATGTATCCCTCTAGTTAGTAGTTTAAAACTAACCAGAAGACATTGTCTAGGTTTCGGCCTGAAGACTGTCTTATCCTCAAAGGCTTCTCTGACCCTAACTAAAGTAGATCCCCTCTAGTTCTCCTTCACAGACCACTGTATAAGTCTATCATGGCACATTTTACAATCTGTAAAATGACTTTCTGTATCTGTATATTTATTTATTTATCTTCCTTATTCACCATAATATTAACACCATAATACTAACACCATAACACCACAGAGTTGTGTCTGTCCCACTATATCTTTGGCGACTAGCGCAGGCTAGGCACGCGGTAATTGCATGATTATTTGTGGAAATAAAGGTATACTGGGGCTTAACTTCATAAGAAAATAATCCTTTGGACATTTTATTGTTTTTCCCAAAAGAAAAGGTAGGAGATGGGAATTAGTAGTGATCTCAGTGGGAACCTGTACCTTAAACTCCTCGATGTGACTTGGAATCCCAAAGAGCTGTTAAGCCAAATTTGGTTTGACGGTATTATGAGACATTGTTAGAGTCACAAATTAAAATACTTCACAAACATCAACACCATGGAAAGTTAAAACCTGTGCTGAAATCCGCTATGGTTTCAGCAAATATCTACTAAACACATACGATGTGCCAAGTAATGTTTAAGATGGTGGATGCAGCAAAAAATAAACAAATAGATAAATAAACCGAGTTTATGTCTTCATGGAGTTGATATTCTAGTCAGTAGAGATATACATTAAATAAACTAGTAAATAGGCAATATGTCACTTAACGTGAGGGAGAAAAAGCAGAATAAGAGTGGTAGGAAATTTTCAATGGTAGAAGTAGAATTACAATTTTACATGATGAGGGAATTCCTCACTGAGAAGGTAAAATATGCACAGAGGACTAAAGGAAATGAGAGCAGGAGCCACGTGGCAAGCCTAGGAGTGTTCTAGGCACAACAGGGAACACCAAACGCAAATGTCCTGAGGCAGAAGCAAGCTATGTGTTTGAATTACAGTAAGAAGCAGAGTGGGTGGGGTAAGAGAAAGACGTTATTAGGTTTGTGCAAACATCATTGTGGTTTTTGCCATTACTTTCTTTTTTGCACCAACCTAATAGATCAGAGAGATAATGGGGACTTGACAACACAAAGAGATAGAGGCCACCATAAGGACTTTGTATCTTATGAAGAAGATGGGAAGCCATTGGAGAATTTTCATCACAGGAGTGTCATGATCTGATATATATGTGTGTGTGTGTGTGTGTGTGTGTGTGTGTGTGTGTGTGTGTGTGTGTGTATATTTTTTTTTTGAGATGGAGTTTCACTCTGTCGCCCAGGCTAGAGTGCAGTGGTGCAATCTCAGCTCACTGCAACCTCCGCCTCCTGGGTTCCAGTGATTCTCCTGGATTAGCCTCCCAAGTAGCTGGGATTACAGGCGCGTGCTACTATGCCTGGCTAATTTTTGTATTTCTAGTAGAGACGGGGTTTCACCATGTTGGCCAGGATGGCCTTGATCGCCTGACCTCATGATCCACCCACCTCGGCCTGGAATTACAGGCATGAGCCACTTTGTCTGGCCCTGACTTAGATTTTAAAGAGATCACTCCATCTACTGAATAGAATAAACTCTATGATGGACTAGAGTGGAAAGAGGAACAACAGTTTGGTTATTACAGTAACTGAAGTTACAGATTGTGATAGGTTATTCTTCCCATTAAGACATGGAGTCCAATTCCACTCCCTGTGTATTTGTGTTGGCCTTAGTGGCTTGCTTGATTGAAGGAGTAAGGCAGGAATGGTGCTGTGTTACTTCCACGGCTAGATAAGAAGAATACTTGCAGCTCTGCTCCCTTGGCACAGCACCTCTTAGACCGTAACTGCCTCACTCGGAGAAAGCTGTAGAGACCCAGAAGGAAAACAAAAAAGGATCCCAGCCAACAACCAGCACAGCTTTCCGGCAAAATGAGTCGGCCATCTTGGAAGTGGACTGGCTAGCTCCGGCTGAACCACCCCACCTCCTCTTCCTGGAACAGACTACAAGCCACCCCGCTGAGCCCTACTCAAATTACAGATTCATGTGCAAAATAAATGCTTATTTTTTTTAAGCCACTAAGTTTTAGAGTGATTTGTGACACAGCAACAGATAACCAAAAAAAGAATTCATAGTAGCTCAAACCAGCCAGAAGGGAAAAGATAGTTCCTAAGGCAATTATGTGGAAGATCCTTGAATAATATGGTTAAGAACTTGGGTTTTGGAGCCAGAAAAACTTATATATGAACACAGCTGTATCACTTAACAGGTGACCCTTGGCAAATTAATTAGTTTTCCTGAACCTCAATCAGTTCCCTCATCTGCAAATGGAAATAATAATAGGGCCTAGTTTCTTGAGATGTTGTGAGGTTACAAGGAGATAATGTATGTAAAATGCTTTGCCCCGTGCCTGACACTTAATGAGTATTCAAAAAAAGAAAAAAAGTGAGCTATTAATAGGATTGATTTTTTACCTTTTTAAAAATAGCACCATATCATTCAACATTCTCAAAAATGGAAGCTTTTGTGGCATGACTCCCGGATTTCCATTATATTAAGAGGCCAGATGCAAAAAGAGTTAGTCCCAGGAGAAACAAGAGCTACAGTTGACTAGCCATCTTCTATGCATCAACAGTGTTTATTAAGATGTCATAGGATTAACTGCCAGACTGCCGTTCAGAAGCCTTTTGTGACTTATGAACCATGGTAGTCATGGGAGCTAACTCTATATTACCAACCTGCAGCAAAATAGCTTTCCAAAATTTTAACACTATCACATCTATTTTGGCAAACATATTAGCCAATTCAGTGGAGGGCAAACTATTATGACACCAATTTAAGAGATTCTGCAAATTCAAGGAGAGGAAAAAGGGCATGATTTTATCAATCCATCCCAAATCTTGATGCTGATAATTAGTGCAAACCCCATTATAAAAGCCTAGATGTGAGATGTAATATCTACCTCAGACAGTGGAAGGGACTTCAAACAGAAGGATCAATTTACCACTTTATTAACCTAAGCTTGATAACAGATCACTGTTAGAGATACTACTCACATCCCATTTCCACTTTATTACAGAGATTACACTGAATAGAGATTTTTAACAATAAAAGTCTTTCTGTGGCCTTTAGCAAGAAGCAATAAAATTCTGACCTCACAGCGATAGCAAAACAGAGAAACCTCCTAGCATATATCTCTATATTAAACAACCAGCCTTCAAGATACATCACTAGAAGGATGTTGGAAAGAAATGCTGCTTTAAAAATATCAATACCCCACGATTTAGGAGCAAGTACAACAGATGTTTAGAATTGGTTTAATAAATATTTAAATACATATGCCAACATGCCATTCGTTTATGAAATATAGATTTCAGGGAATATTGACTTGAGGCCTGTATTACTTACTGAGTATTAATATACAATACAATGAATATTCATGGACAATGAAAATTCACTATTTTAATGTAAATATGCATACCTGAGTTCCTGAGTGATTTATCTTCCTCTTGGGTGGCTGTTACATCGTAATAAATGTTATACTCTTTACCATACGTTAATGATTCATTTCAGGCCCAAGAGCTTTATGAAAAGTTGAATGTTATGTTTTAAGGCATTAGAAAGTCATTATAAGATAACCATCGGAAAACTCAATTTTTACCAAGAAGCCACCATGCCTCTGCTGATGCATAAACCATAACTCTGCTATTTTAAAAAAATTATAATGGTGATTAATCTGATTGTTTATTTCAATGGGACTTAATGTATCTGGGATGTGTTCCTCTGACATTTCTATTCTTCATTATAGCTACACAAGCCTAAGGTAATGATGGGTTCCCAAATCTCTATTATAATAGAAAAGTAGCAATAAAGAGGGAATACTATCACAGAGGAAAAAAAATTCAAACGGAAATTTCATACCCTCCTTCACTCTTACAATGGCCTTCATCAAGAGCAATATTTTTTGCCACAACGTGGCCTAAAAATGTTAATATATATCCAGCAATAACGAGATATGAGTCTAATAATGTCGAAAAGCACTGGATTCAACCCAATTAAACAGAATTCTTCACTGCAAGACTTCTCAAAGGTGTTGAATATCCTGATATTAATTAAGAGTTTCCAAAAAGAATAAACTATGCTGTGTTTACTCAACTCTTTCTTTACAGAGCATTTCACAGGACTAGTGTTCTATAAGCACAAGCATAGGCTGGTGGAGTTTAAGTATCACTCTCCGTAATCTCGAAGGTAACTTAGTCGTGTTTTTAAAGGATCTCTAAATCAAGAAAGGATTCCTGTTCTTATTTTCTCCTCTACATAAAGCCAAGTTTAGGATGAAATCTCACAATGATGTATGAGAAAGGGCATACTTTCTAGACCCAGGGTACAACAACAAATACAAATTTAATTACATCACTTACTTGTTTGAAGTCCCTCCAGTAGCTTCCCAAAGCCTACATGGTAAAACACAAATTCTGTCAATCAAGCTTTTGAAAATTTCTGTATGACCTGCTCATCTTTTCTTCACCAGTCATAGGTGTCAGTACTCAAGACGTCCATTTGGGTACTTTTAGCTCCCCACAAACCTCTCCCCAAAGTAAAACGCTTCAAAGGCAGACAAGTCCTGGCTAATTTAGCTGAATGTGGTACTTCTGGCACTTACTATGATTGTCCGCACTTGTAGATTCTATACCTATAATTCCTCTACCAAAAAAATATTTATGCCACCAATTTCTGCTGGAGTAGGG
Source organism: Macaca thibetana thibetana (assembly GCF_024542745.1). NCBI lineage: Eukaryota > Metazoa > Chordata > Mammalia > Primates > Cercopithecidae > Macaca > Macaca thibetana. Next base: position 119,878,107 of record NC_065579.1, read on the forward strand.
GTGGGAAGACTCCCATGTGTTTTTTTGGCTTCAGACTGAGCTTACACATCACTTCTTCCAGGAACCTTGTCTGATACAAAGAGGTTGGGCTTGGTATTATTACTATGGGTTCTCATAGTATTCATTCCTTTGCCACGCTGTAGAAAATCCCACTCTCCATTGAAATGACACCCTAACTGATCTCCTCAACCAGAATGTGTATTTCCTGCATGCTAAAGATGGAATCTACGCACACATACTACGTTTGCCAAAGTCTTTTACACCACAGTCAACCAATAAAGTACACATAATCTTACCGTGTATGATACTATTACCATATTAGCCAGTTATTATTGAACCAATGCATGCCCACCATTTATCTCAAGAGTAGAAAACTCTAATTCAGATAATAAGAATGTTCCATGAGGCCATGCTCTAGTCTACACAACTGTGAAGGTACAACAGAGGGTTAGTGGAGTCACTATAAACACCATCTAATGTGGCAACCTTAATAATATAAGCAAGGTCAGAAATTTTAAAAAGGAAGAGAGGGAGGCAAGGAGTGGGGGAGGGAAGAAAAAGCAAAGAATGCAAGAAAAAAAAAAAGCAAGTTAAAGAGTAGTGTTGCTTCTTGTAAACGAACTTCTGTCCTGGAGTGACCAGGTGACTGGAGGCTGTTCTCCCACTAGTCTCTGTTTCACATGCATACTGTCCCATGGAGTGTTGGATATTGCACAGATTAAGAGAATTTCAAGGGAAATCTTGACCTCAAGCAATTCTGATTGCCTCATACGCTTGAAAAGGAACTCATACGTAAGTTAGAACTCAACTGCACAAGTATTTTAAGAAAGAATTTTTCTCTCAGTCCTGGAAATAACTGGAAATAGTGGTTAGAAGTGAAACACAAACAGAAATTAGCCATAGGGGTAAAAATATCCCTTCTATAATTTTGTATCATTTAAAATCACAAGCACAAATACTTCCAGAGTAGGAAGCCTGGGAGTGTAAGCTACAGAAGAGCTTATGATGTCCTATTACTGCTGTCACCAACAGAAATTCAAATGCAAAGATCACATGAAACACAGACCTCAAGTTACTACAGTGTTTGTTACAAAGCAAATAGTCAATGAAACTTTGAAAACGGAAGAGAGGAAAGAAGAAAGGGAAGGAAAGCAAGAAGAAAAGGAAGGAAAAAGGGGAGAAGAAAAGGAAAAAAGGAAGAAAGGTAGGAAGGAAGAATGAAAAGTTGATTTTGGTCTTTGGGAAAGTTTTGACAGCAATCTTTCACAATGAACATTTTACTGTATACTCTCAAATCACAAAGTTGGTGTACAATGGCAACAGGCAATGGAAAATATCTGATGCATTCTATCTGGAAATGATGGAGTCTCTCCCAGGTTTCATGAGAAGAAAAACAATTGCCACGGGTAAAACAGAAGTACTCATTCCTAATCAGTAGCTCATAAAATTGCTGTAAGAATTTCTAAGCAATAATGAATAGAAAGTTTCCCTCATACAGGACTTGGAACTTACAGGAGTTAATATATGTTAGTCATGTTTCATTACTCTGTTTTTGCTTATAGAAAAATGAGACATGTAGGGTGAATTGGACTGTCTTTTGTCAAATTCCCAAAGCAAATATGGAAGGGTTTCAGTGCATCATTCAATTCCACAGTGGACCACGCTCAAAGAGAAACGAGGATGTAGAACCAACAAATAAATGCAGCCCAGTCAACAAAGTGTCAACATATCCTACTGTGCTGCCCTGGTGTGTGAGTCTGAAAACAGTGAAGTGCATTAAAGTTATGTAGACTCTACTGCAGATCCAAGATAAGCTGAACGATAGATGGCAACAGGTGGATATCTGATACATCAGGCCATGCAGAACTCCTAGTGGTCACTCGCATTCTAACTCTCTCTCAGCTCCAAGGGGCTCTGTCTAGACGTTGGAACTCATCCACAAGGTTTTGGCCAGAATCCAGAAACATGTAATAGGAAAACTGGCAAAGGTCCCAACCCAGCCCATTAATGATCTGCAAATGGTACCCTTTAGATCAAATACTCAAGCCACAGACCTTGGAGGTGCAGCCTCACGTATGGCTTCCAGAAACAATTATTTCACCATCGAGGCCCACTTGCACTGTTTACTAGAAATCATTCTCCTCTCCCCTTGGCTCTACCACCCTCAGTCATAATTTTAAACACCTACTTGGAATTGCATCCCTAGACTCAAATTTACACATTTTCATCTCCCTATAATACACCTATTTCCGGCTCACTGCCATCAATCAGCAAGACTGCCAGATGCTACTATTCCACTGCAACGATGTCAAAGCCACCCTGTTGTGGATAACCTTCCCAGAAGAATTCCACACCACCTCTCTATGGACAGACATATGCTGAGCAGAGGAGTAGCTTCCTCAAATCTGCAACTCTGCTTCAAAATGACCCTCACAAACAACCGCAACCCTCTGTAGGTTTTTCTTTTTTTCTCTTCTCCTTTACAGTATTTGTAGCCAAACACATTGTCTGCTGTACTGAGATAATCGGCAGAAAAACAATTGACTAACCTTTGGAATGCTTTTAAAATCTGTAGAACTAAGATACACACACGCTACCCAAAGATCTCATCCTCACTAAGGAATCAACAGTAATCTGAGAAATGTTCTGTTTGGAATGTTGAGTTTTTAAGTCCACTAATATGGCTTCTAAAATGGTTAAAAAAAAAAAAAAAAGGACATCTTTACTTTCAATGAATGCTGTGGTCTGGAATAAGCACTGTATGACCATCTGAGATTATAATTACATGGTCATTCAATTACAGTCACAGAGAGCCTCTGAGTTGTAAAAATGTATGAAAAAACAAAAGAACAAAACAATTATCTTGTCAATAATATAGCAGTAGAATGTGCCTAACTCAACATCTGGGGTTTGATGGTGGGAAGCCACTTATTAATTATATAATTAGGTATCACAATTGTACAGGTAGACAATTAGTAGGTATTATTTCCTGAATACCTATGTGTTCAATATACCTACATGTGCCCCATACAAGGGAGGCACACATTGTCCCCTGTTTTAGTTGCTTACTTTGCTGGGGACTTCGGTAACGTCACCACGTCACAGTTACGGGAAAATCACAGTTCATAGAAAATGTCTATGGAAAAAGGCTTCCTAATCTTTGCAAAAACAAAGAATCTTTTGTTATGTGTGATTAGTTTTTACAGAATTCATTGTACATTCTCCACTTTCATCATAATCTACATCACCTAATTAATGTGATTTGCAAGTGAGAAATATTTATTGTGCTTTTCCACTCCAGTGGCAGGGTGGGATATATGCTTGTTTCATTTTTCTTTTTTCCTGTCCTCCTTAATGTTCAGTTCACTGTGAAGGTGTTGTTGACATCTTTGCCATTTTTTGCCAAAATGACTGCTCAAATTAAGGTAACTTGGGAAGTTATTGCCTGTAAAACAAATGGGGCGTCACTGAAATGGCTATTCCTTGCTTGTATTTCATTTGAAATTTAACAAAGTCAGGGAGATGGGTCCCACGAGCATACCTCTAGTAAAAGCTCCAGCTCTTACTTGCAACGTATGTTATGCAGCAATTATGCTACCAAGCTGCCCAGAATTCTTTATCTGCATGCAAATTAGTTCATATGTGCTACAGCTGCCATTATGACAGTATTAAAGAAAGAATTTGGTAATGAAACGATCCTCTTTATGGAAATGCAGTTCAATTACCTTAATAACACATTGGACATACCTGCAATTGCTTACAAAGTGAAAAGCCCAATTCTCTCCTCACATGCCCAGACCACTGTATTTAACCCACCTTCTCATCACTTTAAATACAAGAACAACCAGGAGGGGAATTTCTAGGCTACCTTTTACAGGCCTGACTCTTTCAGTGCTATCCTGGGAGCATTCCTTCAACTGACAGCAGGGGTAACAGCGAGATTAAACGTTCCTACAATCCTCTAATAGTTAAAAAATTAAATGGTCATCCAACCCACAGCTGTTAGCTCCCAGCTTTGCCATCAATCATTAACATTAAGTCCTGGGACCTTCAAAGGCCACCAGCAGGCAGGAGTGAAAAAGGAAAAAAGAATATTAAGTCCTTAATTCCAGGCCTGAAAGATACATATAAAGCAAAGAATGCAGCCTTTAAAAAAATCTAGAATGGTTATGGTATTTTAGGAAGGCTAAGATCCACATATCTTCTCTTCTTCCACTGGTGATTGTCTTGATTTCTCAAACAGCCAACCTAAATCACTGCTTTTAGGCTGAGATTGCAGAGGACGAACAACAGCTCCTTTGTCACACCAGTGGCTCCTTTTAGGAAGCAAAGGCCCAGCCCTCAACACCGGCATTTCCACAGCTTGGCGAACTTGGGATGCTACCATACGAGCACTGAGTCTCACACCTAACTTATATTGTTCAGAGTTAATTATATGTCAGGGCTGGGAGCAGTGGCTCACTCCTGTAATCCCAGCACTCTGGGAGGCTGAGGCAGGTGCATCACTTGAGGTTAGGAGTTTGAGACCAACTTGGCCAATATGGTGAAACCCCATCTCTACTAAAAATATAACAATTAGCCAGGAGTGGTGGTGCATGCCTGTCATCCCAGTTACTCAGGAGGCTGAGGTGGGAGAATTGTTTGAACCCGGGAGGCAGAGGTTATGAGATCATGCCACTGCACTCCAGCCTGGGCAACAGGGCGAGACTCCATCTCAAAAAAAAAAAAAAAAAAAAAAAAAAAAAAGTTAATTATATATCAGAGAGATCATAAGAAGTACCAACTGGAAATTTTTTAAAAAGTGGGGTGGGGAGTATTGATCTTCACATAGAACAATGATATTTTTACAGACTGCTTTTTTTTTTTTTTTTTTTTGGTTGGGTGAAAGACTACAAGGATTTTAAGAGTATCGTAAGTTAACCAAAAATGGCTTATTAATTTCTCTTTGCTCCACTGCTCATTTACATCAAGAAAAAAGTGAAACACCTTGAAAAAGGTGTTCTGAAATTCAGACTGCAAAACTAACAGAAGCACTTTATTTTTACCTCCCTTTTCCTTCACTCCATGTCAACTGATACAAATTGATATAACACTGCAAAATTCATCCAGTATTGCAAAATTTATCTAAGCATTTCTCAAAACTGAGATTTTCAACACAGTGCAATTGCTGTCAAACACGATGCTACTCTACATAGCCAAAGTCTTTCATTCATTCATGGAAGAGATTCAATAGATACGCCATGGCAGGATAGGGACTAGGGCCTAAAGTCACCATGGATATATAAGGACATGTAGTGTCTGTCCCCTTGGAGTGGAAAATCCTATGAGCTTGGCACTCCAGAGACTGTACCTCTCTTTGGTAAGACACAAGGCAGGTCACTGAACCATCTGCATCTCAATTTCTGAATCTGTAATGTGAAGAAAATATCACCTACCCTTTGTGGTTATTGTGATCATTTCAATTTGGTAATCTGTAAGAGTTAAGTGCTTTGCATGATATGTAGCAGAGAACAAATGCTCAGCAAATGTCAACTCCCAATATTTCCCCTTTTCTCAAGGTAAAAATTGGCCCCTGTACCAAAACATTATTTTATCATTCAAAATACTATGGAGTCAGGCGTGGCAACTCACACCTGTAATCCTAGCACTTTGGGAGGCAAAGGCAGGAGGACCACTTGAGCCCAGGAGTTTGAGACCAGCCTGGACAACAGAGTGAGACCTTGTCTCTACAAAAAAATTAAAAATTAGCCAAGCATCATGGCACACATCTCTAGTCTCGGCTACTAAGAAGCTGAGGTGAGAGGATCACTTGAACCCTGAAAGCAGAGGTTATAGTGAGCTGAGACAGCACCACTGCACTCCAGCCTGGGCAACAGATGGAGCCTCTGTTTCAAAACAAACCAACCAACCAACAAAAAACAAAAACAAAATACTGCCATTAAGTAATGCCTAACTGGTAAATATTCTTTTTTTAAAATAAAAAAAAAGTCTTGGACTTTGTGCTCCCAGGTTAAAAGAAAGAGGTTTTGAGTAGATACTTTTCACATTTTGGCAAAATACACTTAGCATAAAAGTCATCATTTGAGCAATTTTAAATTGTACAATTCAGTGACAGTACATTCATAATGTTGTCCAACCATCATCACTATCTAGTTCTGGAACATTTCATCAACTCAAACAGAAATGCCATACCCATTAAGCATTAATTCCCTGTTCTCCTCTCCCCCAAGTTCCTGGCAACTACTATGAATTTGCTTATTCTCATAAAAATGGAATGATACAATATGTACCCATTTGTGTCTGTCTTCCTGTAGTGTAATATTTCCTGTAGTGAAATGTTTTCAAGGCATGTAATGTGGCATGTATCAGTACTTAATTCCTTTTCATGGCTGAGCAGTGGTATGCTCTCACATGGATATGCCACATTTTGTTTATCTATTCATCAGTTGATGAACATTTAAGTCGTTTCCAGCTTTTGGCTACTGTGAATTATGTGCTGCTATGAACATTATGTATGAGTTATTATTTAAAAATCTTTTTCAATTCTTTTGAGTATATACCTAGGAGTGAAATAGATTTTACATATGTATACACACACATAGATAATATATGGATACAGATATAACACACATAAAAATGTATATACACATATAATATATACACATATAATCTATATACATATATACATAAATATAATATACACACACTAGCTCGTTTCTGCAGTAGTAAGCCTTTGCTGTACTTGCTTGGTTAAGGCCTTTCCGTCTCTTTCTCTATCATTAGCTGATCTTGACCCTCTTCCATCTTCACATTTGGAATGTCTTAAATGACTTGAAGTCCTCTCCATATTCCACCTGTTCACACATCACCCATATATTTGTGAGAGTGCCTAGCTAGGGGATCAGTAGGTATTTGTTGGAAAAAAAATGAACAAATGAATGAACGAATGAAGCAATACCTTGCATATAGCACAAATAGAGCACGCACCTGTAGCAAGATCAACTCCATAATCATATCCAAGGTTAACATAGAGAAGGTGATCCCTAGTGTTCAGAGTGCTCCTTTGAATGTCACTTTCTGGATACCTGTCATTAATGTCATCCATGTCACTGAATTAGATGAGTGCTAATTCATCCACGTCATTGAATTAGGTGAGTCTTTCGCTCCTTTTCTCCATCACAAACTCCTCCAGAACCATATAGCACAGTGGCTAAAAATACAGGTTTGGAGAGGCTGAGGTAGGTGTACTGCTTGAGCCCAGGAGTTCTAGACCAGCCTAGGCAATGTAGTGAGACCCTGTCTCTACAAAAAATACCAAAATTAGCTGGGTGTGGTGGTGTGTGCCTGTAGTTCCAGCTGCTACTGGAGAGACTGAGGTGGGAGGATCGCTTGAGCCCAGGAGGCAGAGGTTGCAGTGAGCCAAGATTGCACACTACTCCAGCCTGGGCAACAGAGCAAGACACACACGTATGTGTGTGTGGTATGTGTATGATGTGTGTCTGTGTGTGTGTGTGTGTGTGTGTATATATTATTTGTAGTTCTCAAAAATTTCTCTTTGCTTCTCTGAAAAATAAGGACAATAATCCCCATGCTTTCAGGTTGCTATGAGAATTAAATGACATAAGTCACGTGTAATGCTTAACAAAGTGCTCGGCCCACAGATTAATGGTACTGCTTATCATTAATTAAGTAGGTTCCTAGCATAAGCAAAATCTCTTTTCTTACATTAAATTCTCTCAGGACACAAAAAAAATCTGAAAAAAAACAACCCCAAATGTTCCAATCCAGATCCATGGCTTTATATCAATACACTAATGGATCTCAAATTATATCTCAAATTTATAGCTAAGGTTGCCATCTGAGCAACAGACTTGCGGATCATCCAACTGCCTACATGAAATTTCCACCTAGACCTGTTAAGAGACAGCTTAGAATTAATACAATGCATGCCTAATACATTATCATCAGGGGAACTCAGGTGAAGGGTGCACAGGAACTCTACTATGCTTGCAACTTTATGAGTCAAACTATTTCAAAATTTAAAGTTACAATATTTATTTATAATAATATTTGTAACACAATTATTATAGTTATAATACTTATTTCTAATAATAAGATTAACATTCTCAAACTGAACTACTATAGGTTTGCTCTCCAGTTCCAATTTCCCTATCCATCTTTGTAAATGAACCACTGTCCAACCAACTGCTCAGATGAAGCACTTGGGCATCACCCTCAAGTGCAATACAGCAGCATTAAGAACATACATGCCTTGGGGCCAGACTGCTGGGTTTGAGTCATGGCTCTTCCAGTTTCCAGCTAAGTGACCTCAGGCCAGTTCCTTGACTTTTCTAAATTTCAGTTTCCCTATCCATAAAATGAGAATACATAGAATCTATAGCACACAGTTATTATACAGATTAAAAGAGTGAGTTGCTTCACTCTTTCAATGGTTCACTTCTCGTTGCAGATTTTCAATAAAGAATTAGCCATCATTATTATTATTTTCCCTTAGCCCTACACTTACATCCAACATGTATTCTAAACCTGACCACTTCTCATCCTCTCAGCTGCCAACAACTCTAGTATAACCCCACCACCATCATCAATTCCTATAAATCCGTACATGTTCCTATCATATCTCTGTTCCCAACCTTCTCCTCCTAGGATTCATTTTCCATAATAGTTAGAGAAAACTTTCTAAATTCTAAAACAAATCATCTTATCTTTTACTCCAATGGTTTCTATTCAATGTTCCAATCGTTTCCTATTGGGAGCAATTCTTTGAAAAACTCTTAATAATGGGCTAAAAAATTCTATATGATCTCACTCCTGCTTTCTTTTCTGACCTCATCTGCCTCTGTTCTCTTCACTAAGACACAATGGCTTTGAGCATGCCAAAGCTTTTGCACTTGCTGTTTGTGGCATGGACTGTGACTTAATCTCAAATGTTCATTCTCCCATGCTTTCAAACACTCAGTTTGTCAGGGCCACATGGTGCCCTGGAATAGAGACTACATATGTAGCCTACTTTGCAGCTAGACATAGCCAAACAATGACATTCTACCAATGGGATCTAAGCAGAAGTATGTGTAACTTTCGGGAAGAGACCTTAAATAGAGAAGGCACATCTCTCTTTTGCTCTTTCTGGGTCAGACTGGCTGCAGTGCAAAAACAGCAGCCCAAGCTTGGAGCATGTGTTTGGAAAAATGCAATTAACAAGACAGAAGGAGCCAAAAATCTGTGGAGGGAAAGGCAAACATACAGAAGGAGTCTGGGTCCAGGTGATCATCAAGTTGCATCATCAGCTCTAGGTTACTTACCTCTGAGAAGAAGAAACAGACAATGCACTCCCATCGTGTAAGCTGCTTTAATTTATGATCATTCCCCCGTTCCTTGCAGAGCAATTTTCCCCATGGATCCATGTGTGGCTGCCTCCTTCTCACTGATCAAGCCTCCCCTCAAATGGTACAACATTAGGGGTGTCACTGGTTTAGCAGGACCCTGCCCTCTCTCCTGGTCTACATCATGTGACTCTATGCTTTCTTGTTTGCAGCATGTGATAGCACAGGAATTCTTTATCTACTTTGTAAACGTCTGTCTCCTACCTAAAGATAAACTTTTGGGGGACATCTTCTGTAGCCCCACACACTTAAAACAGCTCCGGTATTGCAAAAAGAAGGCAATCCCTATTTTTTGACTGGCTTCCTTATGGTAGGTGTGAATGACCTGGTTCTGTGTTTCCTCCAAATACTGGATGGTTTTCCTTATCATCTCAAATTAGTAGATTTAGCTCAGTCCAACATTTATGAAGCACTTATTGGATGGAGACACTGTGGTAGACACTGGAGAAATAAAGACAAAAGAAGGTGTGGTCACTGACCCCAGGGGCTTCATGGTAACACTGCAGTCTGCTCTTCTCATCACAGAATCAAACACTGAAGGAAAAGACAAGTTGACAGTAACTTTTGTGTTGTGTTTACTTAGGAAGAAACTCAGACTGTACCCATAATTGTCATTTTTAGATTCATTTTTAAACACACTGCAATCATTACTTTAGTGTTGTGACTATCACAAAATACAGAGAACTTCCAAAATACAGTTTCAAAATGTCATTAAATATGTAATTATTGAAAAATTCTGTCATTGTACCATGATCACCCCAAAATCACTTTCTAGAATTCAAAGACTTTCACTACCCTCTGAGGAAAGTGACATGTAGGATTCTACCAAAACTATATAGAAAGCTATACACACATTTCTTTTAACAAGACCAAATATTCCCCCAATGCGGCAGCTTCTAAAAGATCTCCTCTATCAAAACATTCTCTGAGCATTTGAATCCATGTGGTTAAGGCCATTTCTTGGTGGCGGCTTTAAAAATTCAACCTTCAAAGTCTCATGAAATCATCCCACATATTACGTCCATCCAATCCAAAATTCTCTACTACTAGATAAGATCATTCATGAGCGCTTATATGGCTTATGTAAATTCTAGACTCAGAATGTTTTACAAAAAGCACAAAGACTAGCTTAGAAGTGGATTCTCTGGCCATACTCAAGGCTGGAGATGACTGAAGCTTGACAGTTTGATTGCAAGCTTCTGAGAGAGAGAACTACCCAGAACTACCTAAGTCAGAACTACCCAGCTACGCTGCTCCTGGATTCCCGATACTTAGAAACCTGGTGAGAGAATAAATGTTTGTTGTATGTTTGTGTGTGTGTTTTTCTAAAGCATGATCACTGGCAGTCCTATTTCCAAATTATGTTAATGGCATGGAATACAGTTTAAAGGCACAATTTAATATCCATTTCGGATAATATTTCAGAGTTAGAAGTCATCATTGGTTAAGAGTGTGGTATTTGGAGCAAGGTGCAGGGCTCATGCCTACAATCCCAGCACTTTAGGAGGCCAAGGTGGGAGGATCGTTTGAGTCCAGGAATTTGAGACCAGCCTGGGCAAGATGGCAGGATCTCATCTCTACAAAAATAAATAAATAAATGAAAATTAGCCAGGCGTAGTGGTGCGCACCTGTAGTCCCAGATACTCAGGAGGCTGAGGTGGAGGATTACCTGAGCCTAGGAGTTCAAGGCTGCAGTGAGCTGTGAATGTACTGCTGCACTCCAGCCTCGGTGAGAGAGTGAGATCCTGTCTCTAAAAAAGAAAAAAAAGAGTGTGGGATTTGGAAAGAGAGAGATCAGCGTCTGAAACTAGCCCAAGTCATGTGACTTGGGCAAGTGTCTTAATAACTATTCCATGTCACTAATAACTATTCCCTAAGAGCTAACGTGACAAACAAATGAGATCAGGAAATGAGACCACAGTGCCTGGCATACACATACAGTAAGCACTCAATTCACATTGACTGTGATGTCAGTAAGATCACTGACGATGATGGCAAGAGAGCAGAAAGATTTGAACCCAGGTCTGGCTGCTTCCAAACTCAATCCCATTTCACTATTTCTTGTTCAGTTTATTCATTCCTGGTCACCAATCCAGGGCATCAGTAGGAGGTTTCAGCTCTGATTTCTAAGGCATGGATGCTGCAGAGCCTCTAGGGGGTGAGGTTGTTCAACCCCATCACCATGGCAGGTAATTTGTGCAACAGAAATGATAGAGATTGAATGGAGGGGAAGTGCCAACTCTCCATGTGGGGGACAAGGCACCATATGGCCCAGCAATTAGGAAGGAAGAAGACTGCCAAGGACAAAAATAACTCTGGCAGAATCCAACACGGCTGGTAGAAGAAGTCAGCCCAGGTCAGCTCCTTCTTGGTGGTGGTGTTCTTGTTCCCCAAGGGACTTTACTGACAATCCTTACCATGAATTTGAAAAAGATATGAAAGAGGAAAAGGAAGTCTGATGATAGTGGAGAGTTCTAATACCAGCTCATTAAAACAATTTTCCTTTTTCCTAAAAGCCTGGTGCATGAATAGCTCTTCAAAGGGAAGATGTGCTTCAAGAGAAGACTATTGTTAACTTTGAAGAAGCTTAACAGCCTCACTCGCCTTGTCTCCAAAAGAAGGCAGGTGAACTAAATGAGATGCCTTGTCTCTTGCAGCTCTAAAATAAGCTGCTGATTCCAGTCAATAAGCCAGAGATAGCAACAGGAATAGGAAGAAGGAAGCTGTATAGATTCAACCCTACCCATTTTCTATAAGTAAAGTTTGTGTTCAAGAAAAAGAACAGGGAACAAGGACTCAGTGAATTTCTGTAAGGATTCAGGCATGCTTCACACCAGGAAAACAATGAACACCGGACTCTTTCAAATCTGAAAAGCAATCCAAATGTTCTGTTTCTTTCTCTTCTAATGGAATGAAACTATCAATGGCATTCAAATACCATCACTCATTCAACTGAAAGCTATTTTATGCATGTAACTACAAGGGGATGATTCAAAGGAAAAAAGGTAAGGTTTTATTTGGCAAAATGAAAATTAGTATTTCTTAAAATAGAGATCAGTTAGGTAACCTCTATCTTAATTATGACACTTCAATATTTTTTCTTGACAGCTTAAAGCTTCTTTGGTTAAACAGCAGCTAAGGAAGCCGCTTAACTTTAAGGACCATGTTGGATTTTTAAAAATACATAGTAAGATACTACAATCACACCCACTTGGTGAGGTGCTCACCCCATGAGGGGCACGTGGGACCTGAAAACAAATGGAAACATCCAACTCAAGCCTAAGCCTAAACTCGTGTTCACTTCGGGACCTTCATACACCATGTGCAAAGGTAGCTGGCGTGGACTGTGTTATTTACATTTATATGTTGATTATAAAGGTACACACTGTTGATTTTGTGTCTGTTATATACATATATACTGATGTTTCACTGTATATTTTTGTTGTTGTTCTAATCTTATCACCCCTACTAAGCTACAAGTTCTGTGAAGCCTAGATTCATCTTTGTATAATAGCTCCTAGCATACTATAGATTCCTAGCTTCTAGAATTTCCCATATCGGAAGGTCTCAGGAAACCTGTATGGGATAATACGAATGAAAATAAAAAGTGACCTGGATACATACATATTTGTCTCCCTGAAATACTGCTAGAGTTACCCTTCCTGGGCATTTGTACAAAAATGATAATGAGCCTTCTGGCTGGCTTCCTTGCAACAGTTATAAAGGCAAAAGGAATAAAAAAAGGATTCCAGGACCTTTTCAAAGGAGCCAATAGGGTAGGGTGGGATTTAGATTGGAAATGCACTGTTTCAGTCTATCTAGTCACTATTACCCATTTTCTGCCCACCAGCTCCCAGCTCCTGAGGTGCATATGACCCTGACCAAGCTAATCAGCATAATCCATTCTCTAGTCAAAGTGTTCAGGGATGGCCATATGACCCTGGCTAATCTAACTGGATTCAATCTTGGGACACGGGTTATAACCATTGAGAAAAAGGAGAAAAATTCATTTTTCATGAAGGATGCTAAGCTTCAAGGATGGGACTCTAACACTGCTAGGAACAATTTGCTTCCCACCAGAGATAAGACTGAGAATGGCACCAATACAGCAGTGGGCAGAAGAGAGATACAAGGGCAGATTGCTAACATGTTTTGGGTACCCAAAGCCAGCCATGCCTGTAGGTAGTTTATCTTTGGACTTTTTCATTAGGTAAGCACATAAATTCTCTTTTCTGTTTGAGTCTGAATTCTTCAGGCTATGACAATGGAATGAATTTTAAGTGAAACAGAAGTGTTACGGGGGATTCCACAGGCTTATAAAACTCAAGTCCTTTACAATATATCCCGACCTATGTAGTCTAAGCTCCTCTGCCATCACCCCTCATCCATTCTGTGAATTTAAGTTCTAAATGCACTCCACTACACACTGTCCATGAATAGATCAAACACATTTATGCCAACATGACTTTGCTCAAGCTATTACCTGTCCCTTTGAGATCTTTCCTGCTTTCTCTGCCCAGGAAACTCCTATTGATATTACAAAGCCCATTTTTCTCTGAAAGCTATATATTCATAAGCAGGAACAAGTACTCCCTTCTCCATGGTCCCTTTCACTCCTTTCTCTGTGTTCCCTTTTGCATTTTCCCCATAATTTATGGCATCTTGTGGCATTTACCACATTGGTTCACTGTTATTTATTCATGTGTTTCTCCCCAAACTGTAACTTATTCACCTTTATCTCCTCATAGTTTAATGTTCAATAAGTGAGAAGGAGGAAAGAAAAGCAGTGCGGGAATGTTATGGTTGTGCAGGGCAGAGAAGAAGGATGAACTCTGATTAAGAGTCTTCAGAACTTGGGCATAGCTTGTAATGAAAACGATACCAGGAAATCATTCCTGGATTCGAAATGACCTCCCAACTTTTCACCTTCCACTGAAAAAAATCACTAGACTTTTTAAGTAAATGCAAAGGAAACAGTCGTTATTTAATAGTCAAATTAGGATCTCATGCTGTTCCCCAACACCCTGAAAATCACACATTTAAAAAGACAGATTATGAAGAGAATTATCTTTTAAACGTATCGAATGCGGTGGCTCACACCTGTAATCTCAGCTCTTTGGGAGGCCAAGATGGTTAGATCACCTGAGGATAGGAGTTCAAGACCAGCATGGCCAACATGGTGAAACTTCGTCTCTACTAAAAAATAAAAAATAAAAATAAAAAAATTAAAAACAGTGGGTGTGGTGGTGGCTGCCTTTAATCTCAGCTACTTCGGAGGCTGAGGCAGGAGAATCGCTTGAACCCACGAAGCGGAGGTTGCAGTGAGCTAAGATCACACCACTGCACTCCAGCCTGGGCAACAAGAGCAAAGCTCCATCTCAATAAAAAATAAATACATAAATAAATGTAAATAGTTATGTTTACAACACCCTCTGCGTTTTCCACTAACCTACACGTTGGAGTATAGGATAAAACCAGAAGATAGCATTATTGGGAACCAGAAAACCAATGGCTTCAAGACTTCTAAATTCTCAATAGAAACAACAAAATACCACAGCTAAGAATAATGCTTTAAGTGGCATGGACTCAGGGGATATTCTCTGGCCAGATTAAAAGATACACATCATCCTTTCACGTGGTGATAAAAAACACTGATCTCTATCTACCTCCTTCTCTCTCATCCAAAAACACTTTTTCTCGTGTGTTAAGCATTTTCTAAAAGAAGTAACTATCCAGAAATCAATTCCCTGTAGTTAAATTTATACCAAGTTAGGCTGGCATTGAACTGCAATGTTACCAAAGCTCTTAGAAATCTGGCAAATACAACATTAAGGCTATCAAAAGAAGCCTGTAATTGAGCTGAAAAATTAATTATAGCCTCAATGTGATTCTCTTCAATCAGGAAGGTCCGCTAGATGCCGTGGTCTCATCTAACCCTCAGAGCAACATTAATATCCATGCCAGACGGACAGGAAGGGCAGCAGTCAGACCCAGAGCACTCGTTTCTCTGTTCGATCCTCAATATTTTTCTCCTATTAAATAAGACAAACGTACCAACTACCATCAAACAGAAACACATACTAGCTACCATCAAGCAGTCACACACACCAACTACCATCAAATAGACACATATATACCAACTACCGTCAAACAGGCACATGTACCAACTACCAGCAACTGAAAACATATACCAACTACTGTCAACCAGAAACATGTAACAACTACCAACAAACAGACATACACACCAACTACTGTGAAACAGAAACAAATACCAACTACCATCAAACAGAAACACATACCAGCTACTGTCAACCAGAAACACGTACCAACTACTATCAAACAAACACACACCAACTACCATCAAACAGACACAAACCAACTACTGTCAACTAGAAACACATACCAACCACTGTCAAAGAGAAAACCTCTTCTGCACAAGATTGCCAAGCAACCATCTGAAATGGATACTGTGTTCTCTGGGACCAAGAACAAACAAAAAAGATGCCTGTGTCCTTTTAACCTGTATCCTCATTTGTGATCATGGCCAAAGCAGAAGTGCTCAATGAGGAGGGTGCAAGGAAATATATTTGGATCAAAAGCCTGGCCAGGCTTTCCACACTATTCCTAGACACAAAGGGAGCTGGCTTCCTGGGCACTCTAGCAGACTGTGGCAACTATTTAGCATATGAAGAGAGGCCGGTGCCTGTACCCACTTTCTGGAAACAAAAGCAGTCTGTCGTCTATATAAATACAGTTTACATACCAATGCTTTCTAATTAACCTTTCACCACAGTAGTTTTGACCACAAGTGCGTTTCCCATCTTAGCCTCAGGAACCTGGGAGAGGACTAACCCTAGGCTTCTCAGTCCTTGCTAACGATAGGTTTCCAGGGGTTTTAAACAAAGTTTGGATTTCGGGATCAGCTCTGCCACTTACTACCTGAACTCAGGCAAGTAAGGTAACCTCTCTCACTTCCCCTACACTCCCTTCCACAGAAAAGCTTTTAAGAGCTTTCTCGTAAGATCAACGGGAATATTAAACAACATATGGGAAGTGCTTAACACCAAGATGGGCTCAAAGGGAAAGTCATAAACCACATACAATAGCCACTTATGCTATAACAACTTATGCTATATGTTATACTCAGTAACTTCTAAGCTAAAAGGAATATTTGAGATCAGTAATCACAACCAATAGGAGAGAGACTTCTTACTTTATACATGTCTTCCTGGATTACTCTATCTAAAATTACATCAAACCCCTTTTATTTTCTACCCCCCTCACCCTTCTTCGTTATTTTACATAACAGCATATATAACTTCCTGGCATTTTATATTTATTTTGGGTGTTTCTTCTATATTCATGCTCCATAATGTAAGCTTGGTTGAACTCATTACTACATTCCCAGTGCCTAAAAAAGTGCCTGGCAAACAGACACCCTCAATAAATACCTGCAAGATGGTAGAATGAATATACATTTTAAAAATATAGGGGGCTATCAATTTTTACATTTGTTTTGAGAGGGGGTTGTGTTTTATTAAAAGGATTTTTGATACTGCAGGTTGCTTTACATCTAAAATGGATTTATTATCTATTTATTCAAAAAAATATCTATTGGACAGAGCATTTCACAAAGCTGCTTGCCAGGTGCTGAGAAAGAGGTAATGATTCATCAGAGTCTGCCCTTAAAGAGGTTTTAGTTCATACACACTGGATTGCATCCTCAATGCACAATCATTCTTCCTTCACTGGTAGGTGCCCCTCTCCCTTCTTCCACGTGGAGACTGCAAATGCAGCCATGTTGCTAAAATGTAACAACCAGTCTGCTGTGACAGAGGAAGGAAGCAGATGTGCTGGGAAGAGCAGTGAGGCTGAGAAAGGGATTCAGGGCTCCCTGTGTTGCAGCAAGCCCCAGGGCCCAACTGTTACTAAATCTGGATGGTGTATGTATCAAAAACAACGTTTTAAAAATAATCAGGCAACACATAAAAAAGTTTGAAAAGATAAATTCTTTCCAAGGGACAACTATCCTAAAGAAAAAACTGAAATCTGAACATATATTAAAACACTGATCGCACAGAAATATAAACTACCATCAGAGAATACTATAAACACCTCTATGCAAATAAACTAGAAAATCTAGAAGAAATGGACAAATTCCTGGAAACAAACACCCTCCCAAGACTAAACCAGGAAGAAGTCGAATCCCTGAATAGACCAATAACAAGTTCTGAAATTGAGGCAATAATTAATAACCTACTAACCAAAAAAAGCCCAGGACCAGAGAGAGTCACAGTCGAATTCTACCAGAGGTACAAAGAGGAGCTGGTACCATTCCTTCTGAAACTATTCCAAACAACAGAAAAAGAGGGACTCCTCCCTAACTCACTTTATGAGGCCAGCATCATCCTGATACCAAAACCTGGCAGAGACACAACAAAAAAAGAAAATTTCAGGCCAACATCCCTGATGAACATTGATACAAAATCCTCAATAAAATACTGGCAAACTGAATCCAGCAGCACATCAAAAAGCTTATCCACCACGATCAAGTCAGCTTCATCCCTGGGATGCAAGTCTGGTTCAACATAACGCAAATCAATAAACGTAATCTATTACATAAACAGAACCAATGACAAAAATCCCGTGATTATCTCAATATATGCAGAAAAGGCCTTTGATAAAATTCCACACCGCTTCATACTAAAAACTTTCAATAAACTAGGTACTGATGGAACATATCAAAATAATAAGAGCTATTTATGACAAACCCACAGCAAATATCATGTTGAATGGGCAAAAACTGGAAGCATTCCCTTTGAAAATGGGCACAAGACAGGGATGCCCTCTCTCACCACTCCTATTCAACATAGTGTTGGAAGTTCTGGCCAGGGCAATCAGGCAAGAGAAGGAAATAAAGGGTATTCAATTAGGAAAAGAGGAAGTCAAATTGTCCCTGTTTGCAAATGACATGATTGTATATTTAGAAAACCCCATCGTCTCAACCCCAAATCTCCTTAAGCTGATAAGCAACATTAGTAAAGTCTCAGGACACCAAATCAATGTGCAAAAATCACCAGCATTCCTATACATCAATAATAGACAAACAGAGAGCCAAATAATGAGTGAACTCCCATTCACAATTGCTTCAAAGAAAATTAAATATCTAGTAATACAACTTACAAGGGATGTGAAGGAACTCTTCAAGGAGAACTAGAAACCACTGCTCAAGGAAATAAGACAGGACACAAACAAACAGAAAAACATTCCATGCTCATGGACAGGAAGAGTCAACATTATGAAAATGGCCATACTGTCCAAAGTAAGTTTTAATTCAATGCTAGCCCCATCAAGCTACCATTGACTTTCTTCACAGAATTAGAAAAAACTACTTTAAATTTCATATGGAACCAAAAAAGAGCAATCCTAAGCAAAAAGAACAAAGCTAGAGGCATCACACTACCTGACTTCAAACTATACTACAAGGCTACAGTAACCAAAACAGCATGGTACTGGTACCAAAACAGTTACATAAACAAATGGAGCAGAACAGAGGCCTCAGAAATAACACCACACATCTACAACCATATGACTTGACAAACCTGACAAAAACAAGCAATGGGGAAAGTACTCCCTATTTAATAAATGGTGTTGGGAAAACTGGCTAGCCATATGCAGAAACTGAAACTGGACCCCTTTCTCACACCTTATAAAAAAATTAACTGGAGATGGATGAAAGACTTAAACATAACACCTAAAACCATAAAACCCTAGAAGAAAACCTAGGCAATACTATTCAGGATATAAGCTTGGGCAAAGACTTCATGACTAAAACACCAAAAGCAATGGCAACAAAAGCCAAAATTGACAAATGGGATCTAATTAAACTAAAGAGCTTCTGCACAGCAAAAGAAACTATCATCAGAGTGAACAGGCAACCTACAGAATGGGAGAACTTGTTTGCAATCTATCCATCTGACAAAGGGCTAATACCTAGAATCTATATGGAACTTAAACAAATTTTCAAGAAAAAAACCCAAACAACCCCATCAAAAAGTGGGCAAAGGATATGAACACACACTTCTCAAAATAAGACATTTATGTGGCCAACAAACATGAAAAAAAGCTCATCATCACTGGTCATTAGAGAAATGCAAATCACAACCACAATGAGATACCATCTCACATCAGTTAGAATGGCTATCATTAAAAAGTCAGGAAACAGCAGATGCTGGAGAGGATGTAGAGAAATAGGAACACTTTTACACTATTGGTGAGAGTGTAAATTAGTTCAACCATTGTGGAAGACAGTGTGGCAATTCCTCAAGGATCTAGAACCAGAAATACCATTTGACCCAGCAATCTCATTACTGGGTCTATACCCAAAGGATTATAAATCATTCTACTACAAAGATACAAGCTCACATATTTTTACTGCAGCACTATTCACAATAGCAAAGACTTGTAACCAACCCAAATGCCCATCAGTGATAGACTGGATAAAGAAAATGTGGCACGTATATACCATGGAATACAATGCAGCCATAAAAAAAGGATGAGTTCATGTCCTTTGCAGGGACATGGATGAAACTGGAAACCATCATTCTCAGCAAACTAACACAGGAACAGAAAACCAAACACCACATGTTCTCACTCATAAGTGGGAGTTGAACAATGAGAACACGTGGGCACAGGGAGGGGAACATCACACACTGTGGGGTCTGTTGGGGTTGGGGGGCTACAAGACGGACAGCATTAGGAGAAATACCTAATGTAGATGACGGGTTGATGGGTGCAGCAAACCACCACAGCACGTGTATACCTATGTAAGAAATCTGCACATTCTGTACATGTATCCCAGAACTTACAAGTATAATAATAATAAAAAACATGAAGATGTTTATCACAGCTATTTAAAAAGGAAAACCCAATCATTTTAGACAGAAAAACGAATGAACACCTTTCTGTTCTCATATGACAAGATACTAATGATTAAAAATATGTTTGGAGGAAAATCAGATTGTATAAGAAATAGTCATGATAATCATGTTAAATGAAAAAAGCAGGATAAAAAACCACATACACAGGATGATACCAATTATCTATGTCTCATGTGTATGAGTGTGTGTATGTGTGTGGGTATATATGGGGAGACAGAGAGGTATAGTAGACATAGAAGCTGATATATAAAGAAGATATATCCAGATATTCAACAAGATTATTCCTGGATTATGAAATTAATGTACATTTTTCTTTCATTCTTGGTGCCTTTTATATTTTTATATTTTACAAATTATAATAAATAATGACTACTTTATTTTAAAATGCTGTATTTTACCATAAAATATTACCCAATGACTTCTGGAAAGTTCTTCTGTTTGTAAACAACTAAATAGCAAATGCTTCCGAGACCATTAGGAACATACCTGTAGTCGTACTAGTCAATTTATCACTCAATGCAGCAGGGATAATGCACACTGTGAGGAACTGTGGGATCTCAGAAAGAGGAGATTGCAAAGAACTTTTATAGGAGTTGCACATGTGTTGGGTAACTTTACGTGATTTGGGGGAGGGTTCAAGGAAGTAGGGCTTTGTTCTGGACTAGATGCTGTTAAGACATGGAGGTAATTCTATGATTGTGTTTCCTAATAAATCTTACCCAGCATGCAGAAAGAAGGAAGCTATGCTACAACTATAATATTTAAAGAAGCAGCCGTCACTCATATTAGCCAGAATGGGAGGATGTGTGGTCATTTTTGTGGTTTGGACACTTTTCATGTTTTGTCTGTGTTAAGGCGTGATTACAAGGGGTCTCGTTTTTGTTTTGATCCATCACCAAGCCACGAGCAACCCCAATGCCTGATAGTACCAGGCCAGTTCCCAAATATCAAAGAATATATAAGCTGTCAGAAATATTCAGAAGCAAGAAATATGATTAGGGTTATTTATGAAAACAAACATAATGCAAACCTGATGGGGTTATTTTGTAGATTATGTAATACATGTGAGTGTGATTTATAAATATAAACAGCCACATGCATGTTACCATGTTGCTAATATCTTCACCATCACTGTCATTTATATCAATACCATCTAGTGCAGGAGGATCTGTATCTTTGGAAAGGGGCGGGCTGCAACAGAAACTTGTACATTAGTTTCAGTTGACCAAAATGGTCAGAGATGACAGAAATTAAGACCTAAATCTTAGAAATGGACACATGTGAAAACTTCAGACACAACTCTTACAATAGGCATCCCCTCATAATGTGTCACTTCTGACAAATCCGTAAGAAAAAAATTTAACACCTATCCCAAAACATAGTAATTTAAAAGAAATTTAAGAAATGGAAAATGTGGCCAAAGGCAAAGTGGCATAATGTCAGCAACTTACTTTCAATGGTTCAGTCAAATAAAGAGAGAGTAAGAGAGAGACAGAGAAAGACAGAGAGAGAGAGAGAGAGAGAGGAAAATATGGCAAACCAGTAACATGTGGTGTATATGTGATATTAAAAAGGTAACATTTAAAAAATGTATATACCTGGAACTCCTGAGGGTTTCTTCCTGTATTCTCATGGGTCATCTCGCACTTTGGAGACTACTTCCTTAAAAGACCTAATGACAAGAGGTCAGAATAGTGGAATTGTACATAAGATGTGTGTCAAAGGCCAGGAAGTACCCACAGTGAAGCAAAACTTGCTTACTTTCAGACAGGCCTTTATTGTGATGAAATTATAAATTCTTAGGTGACTCATATTTTAGCCATCTATTCATTCTTAAGTATCTACAGGGTTCCTAAGAAGGACCTAGCTTGGTCTAAGGTGTCAGAGGTCCATGAAGACTTCTCCAAAGGACTCCCTCATGAGCAATCTCCACAGACAGGATGATGCACCATTTGTTATATAGGAATTCCATCTAGTAGACACCCATCCCCTCAAAAAAATGTGATTATCCCACCAAAAGCTTGCAGGCACTTAACCGAGGTGAGAAAATTAAACAGCCTGTATGTAGTAAAGGGATCACAGAAAGGTTATGTTATGCAGAATAAAAAATAACACCAAACTCAGGGGAACCAGGTCCTCTGAACTTTTATTTTTAATTAGTACATGGGCATAATGGGGTATGATTTAAAAACACACACACACACACACACACACACACACACACACACACACTCTCTCAAACTATAAAAGCAAATCTCCCTCCCTCTCAACTATAGCCTTCCAGTCCCTCCCCAGAAACAACTAATGTTTTCTATGCACACGCACACTTGCATATATACATACATTTAAAATCATAAACGGCCACTAACTATGAACCCTGTTAAATACTTTGCTTTGTCTCGTTGAACAATATTCACACGTTCATTTACTTGTTATTTAACAATTATTCTAGGAACCACTAAAAAAGCAGTCAAAACAGACAAAACTCTTGCCCCCATGGAGGTGGTATCTCAATGGGCCATTCCATACAGCATATAAACAATACCTCATTATTTCAATAACTGCATATTCACGCTGTTGTAAGTATATGCTACAATTTACAGTCCTTTATGGATCAACATTCAGTTTGCTTTCCACTTTGCACATTCTTTTTTATGAACACTGGGCTTGCAGCATCCTCTTCTTTTATAAGCAAATATTTTGGCCAAACCCTGAAGAGCTGTTTAAAACATGTTCATCTACGTCAAGGTTGTATTTTGAAAATGCCTCATTCAATGACTTATTTTTCACTTATCAACATCTATACAATCACATCAGGGAAGATATTCATTCTAGAACTGTTTAACTAAGTTAAGTTTCCGGTTGATTATTTGTAACAGTTTAGCAAATTACATTACAGTTTTTAACAGCCTATGAAGAAAGTAAATGTCGTAGTCAATCCATTTTTTTTTTCCTTGCAACTGTTAGGTGTGGTGTTAATTCTCCCAGCTGGTTTTCAGACAGCTTTAAAATTAACTTTGAAGTTTCTCTAACCCTTAAAAAAAAAGGTCAATGATTGCTTTGCCAAGAAAAACAGGGCCCTTACTGAACAAGTCAGAATTCACTAAGTTCTTATAATTTCAAATGTAGACCTTCTGGACACTATGTATGTGTATATATGTGTGTATGCATACATGTGAGGGTGCATGTACATGTATGTAAGCTAACGTTCATAGAAGGTCTATGATGCACTGCAGCTGAAGGAGTAATGCTGAACCACTGTTACATCAATCCATCTTACATAATAAATACATACCCGATACAAGAGTCCATGCTGACTTATAAAACAATAACCCCAACATTTCTTGAGCACCTAAAATGTGTGCCAGGTTCCGTGCTGTTTTAAGTGCACCTCTTACGCAAAATAACTCAATGAAGGATAGGAAAGCTGACTCTTAGAGCGGCTTAGATACTTTGCCACATTTATTCAACCTCTAAGCGACAGAGTTGAACGTCAGCATAGACAGCCTCTGCTTTAAAATCTCTATAAAGGGTATGACACTACTGTAACTTCTAAATACATCTGATAATGCCTGCTTATAATTATGAGATGGCATTTTATATCTATTACCACAGTATAAAACATCATGTAGGATTTATATAGATTAACTGATGCTTTTTGTAAATGTGGGATCCATGATTCAACCCACATCTATCTACTCCACAGCTGGGTATTCTTTTTGGTCACCTCGAGGTACCCCAGAATGAAACCATGGAGAAGCTGTACTGCCCACTTTCTGCAAAGAGGCAGGGTTAAAAGTAGGAACTCTGGAGGGCTACGGCCTAGATTCAAATCCGAGCACAGTCACATGGTAGCTGTGTGCACTGGACAAATCCCACTTCTGTTTATCTGTTTAGTGGGAATGATATTCTTGGTGTCTGAGTGTATTGAAGAGGAATAACAGTGTCTGGCCTATGTTTAGATACTCCATATAGCTTGCAACTATGGTTATCTGCCCATATTCACTCCATAACAGAATTACAATCAGGTATGTTCTATTCCAGACTCAGGGCAGAGCCTGGAGTTCAAACATACCACATGTTGAGAAAAAAGGCCAACTATGAACCTTCATTAGGAGCTTAGAACAATGAAGAAAAATTAAGAACAATGTTCAAATAAGGAACAAATGAAGTAATTGAGGAACTCCAAAACTACCATCCTAGAGCTCCTCAAGCAAAGGTCTCCAATAACCTCCTGCAGCCATGGAGCAATAACCAGTCCTGCAGACTGGAACCCATTCAGCCTGATGTGAATACACTTTGCTCTGGAGGAAGAAGCTCTGCCCATGGCAGATAGGCCTGACTGCCAGAAGTTACATTTCCTGTGAGTGAGCAGGAAGCCATGGAAACTGGAGCCATGGGGTATTGGGGGCATCCCAGGTGAAATGAGGCTCTCACCACCTCAGAGGAGCCTTCTGCCCACAGATGAAGCATTCCAATGAGAGAAGGGGCAGCTGGTACACAGCTCGCAAGAAGGCCTGGGCACCCTACTATCCCCTCTCCCTGCACTGGGGACCACGAGAGGCTCAGGGCCAGTGGAGAAAAGCGGCTCTACAATAAGGCTCTGCATAAAAGGGCTTCCCATTTCAATTCATCTCCATTTTCTCCAGCTGAGCCCAGCTTTATGCAAACAACACTCTTTTTTTTTTTTTTTTTTTTTTTTTTTTGAGATGGAGTCTCTTCCTCTCGCCCAGGCTGGAGTGCACTGGCACGATCTCGGCTCACTGCAACCTCTGCCTCCCAGGTTCAAGCTATTCTCTCCTGCCTCAGCCTCCCTAGTAGCTGGGACAACAAGCATGCGCCACCACGCCCGGCTAATTTTTGTATTTTGCGTAGAGACGGGGTTTCACCATGTTGGGCAGGCTGGTCTCGAACTCCTGACCTCAAGTGATCCGCCCAACTCGGTCTCCCAAAGTACTGAGATTACAGGTGTGAGCCACCACGCCCGGCTGCAAACAACACTCTTAAGCTCAAAATGCAGGCTACTGGAAGGGTGGGGGTGAGCCAACAGTTCATTAAGTGGCAGCAGTTCAGGGAAGCGGGTACGGCGGGAACGGGAGGCAGCAAGGGGGAAGGGAACCTGGCTCTCAACCCATTGGAGCCAAAGTAAACTGTACTCCAAGGGACTCCCGCCCCAGGTGGAGCGAGCCTGCAGCTGATGGGCCGCCCGCGTCTGCTTGCACCTGCCCTGGCGCCGCAGCCAAGGCAGTCCCCGCGCGGGCCCTGCGCTCCGCGGCGCGGCCAGAGATGCTCGCCCAAGAAATATGGCTGGCTGGAGCCTCCGAGCTGCGAGCGCCGGGCGCGGGAGGGACGCGACCGCCAGCCCGGGAAGGCGGGAGGGGGGAACTTGAACGCCCGGGCGGGCGGCAAGTGCAGCGCGTTCCAGCAGCTCCCCGGCGCCGCCACTTCCTCGCCTTCTCCTTCCTTCCCTTTCCTCCCTTTTTCCGTCTTCCCTCTTCCTCATTCCCGCCCAGCCTCCTTCCTCCCTTCCTAACCCCCTCACTTCCCCTCTTCCTGCTGTCACTTCCAAACCCAAGGACAAAACCGTTACCTGAGGGCCCCGCAGCGGCCCCGAGGTCCGCCTCGGTCACTGCCGGAGCCCAGGCGCGCGCTCAGTGGCCGCCCGCCTCATCCCCGCGCGTCTGAGCGGCCCGGCGGCAGCTGCTCCTTTTATGGGGCTCGCAGGCTGGAGGCTCGGCCAGGGTGTCCCCAGCCCGCTCGGGCGGCAGCAGCGTCAATGCGCGCTATTCACACTCTGGGCTGCGGCTGGTACCCCCCTACACACCCCCCAGGAGTGCGCGACTGCCTGCCCGCCCCCATCCACAGGGCCTTGGACAGGGGTGGGGGTGGCGGACAAACACGGCTTTCAGGGCACCCACTAGGGGAAGGGAGTCACATGGTTCTGGCCCTGGGTAGCCAGGGTAAGAGGGGCCCACCAAGAACTGCTACCACCTTAAAATGAATATGGAGGAGCCGATCAAACACTGGAGTGTGGGGTTGACTTCGAAATATGGCAGGAAGAAAGCCGAACCTTTCATTATCATCATCATCACTATTTTACTTATGATTATTATTAAATAGCATCTGCCATTTTATTAAGTGATAACTATGAGCCAAAAAATTCTCTTCTGGTACAGAACATTTTAAAAGCCTGTGTATCCTGGGTCCACCACCTGGCACTTCGGTTAATACAGACAGGATCACATCTTCCCTATTCTCAGTGGAAACCTCTGCTGGCCCCATTCCATAGAAGAAAAGCTACCCACATTAGCTCTGCATTCAAGGGCCCTTACGTTTCTATCCTGACCCTACTCTCCAGCCTCAAATCTGACGCATCTCACCCTCAAGAAACCCCAGGAGGGCGTTAAGTATTTGTCTTTTTATTAAAGATCAGAAAGACAAAGCTTGGAGAGGTTAAGTAATTGCCAAAGGTCACTCAGCTAAGAAATGCTGGAGCAATGCCCCAGGTCAGTCCAAGTTCAAAGTCCTGGATCTTGGTCTCTCCATGCTACTGCTTTTAGTAAACTTCTAAGGCCAAGAGGGCATCACACCCTTTTGAGTTCTGGATGATATCTCACCTCTTCATTGGCAAGAATAAAACTTGAAAGAAATTGGACTCCTTAGGCCAAGAAGAAAATCCCAGAGAGCCCTGTTTGAACCTGTCACCTCTGGGCAGCTCTTCCTTTTATTCATATACAATTTTAGTTTTAGTTTCAGGTGGACCACAGCAATAGTGATGGGAAATAATCAATTTGGCTAAATTGGGATTGGCCCCCAGCATGCTCACATCACTACCTGGAATGGCAAGAAGAAATGGAATTCCCAAAGCTAAGCACCATAGCTGATGCTTACAATCCCAGCAATCTGGGAGGCCAAGACAGGAGGATCACTTGAGCCCCCAAGTTTGTGACCAGCTTTTTTTTTTTTTTTTTTTTTTTTTTTTTGAGACGGAGTCTCGCTGTGTCCCCCAGGCTGGAGTGCAGTGGCGCGATCTCGGCTCACTGCAAGCTTCGCCTCCCGGGTTCACGCCATTCTCCTGCCTCAGCCGCCCGAGTAGCTGGGACTACGGGCGCCCACTACTGTGTCTGGCTAATTTTTTGTATTTTTAGTAGAGACGGGGTTTCACCGTGGTCTCGATCTCCTGACCTTGTGATCCGCCCGCCTCGGCCTCCCAAAGTGTTGGGATTACAGGCGTGAGCCACCGCGCCCGGCCGTGACCAGCTTTGACAACAGAGGGAGACCCCGTGTCTACAAAAAACAAAAACAAACAAAAAAAAACCTAGCTGGGCATGTTGGCATGCACCTGTAGTCCCAGCAACTTGGGAGGCTGAAGTGAGAGGATTGCACGGGCCTAGGAGTCTGAGGCTGCACTGAGCTGTGATTGTGCCACTACACTCCAACCTGGGCAATACAGACCCTGTCTTTAAAAAAAAAAAATGGTAATGGAATCCCCAATGATAGGTTTGGCTCTGTGTCCCCACCCAAATCTCATCTGGAATTGTAATCCCCATGTGTCCAGGAGGGACCTGTAACCCCCATGTGTGGAGGGAGAGAGGTAACTGGATCATGGGGGTGGTTTCTGCCATGCTGTTCTCATGATGGTGAGTTCTCAGGAGATCTAACAGTTTTGTAAGGAGCTCTTCTCCCTTTGCTTGCTTTTCTTTCCTGCTGACTTGTTAAGGTGCCTGCTTCCCCTTCTGCCATGATTCTAAGTTTCCTGAGGACTCCCCAGCCATGAGGAACTGTGAGTCAATTAAACCACTTTCCTTTATAAATTACCCGGTCTCAGGGAAGTTTATAGCAGTGTGAAAATGGACTAACACACCCAAGAAGAAAGCCAAAAGCAATTATTTGTTACACTTCACATAATATTAGAATGATTTTTTCATGTGACTTACAGAAGCAGAAGACTATACAATCCACACTAAGCCTCTGAAACAGACCTTCCTTCCAACGTGTGGAAATGCATAAATGCATTAGCTAAGAGAGTGAGTAACATCACATTTACTCCTCTTTTTTTAAAGCAGACACAGAGGAGTAATTTGACATGAGAGGTTCCCCAAAGCAAAGCTGGTACAATTTCCCTATGTGGGGCTCATCAGAGGACTAGATAAGCCCGATGCTGATAAGAGGCAGAAAAGGAATGTGTAAGTTGTTAACTCCAAAGTGGGGGAGGCGTTGAGATATTCCTGTCAGAGTGAAAGTGATTTTCAATTTCAAATAATTATATTAGGTCATTCATTGTGTGGAATGGAGTGTCTAGTACACAGCATTCCTGCTGAGAGGGTTCTCGAAGGCTGAGTGTTAGGAGGCAGAAAGCCTGTAATTAGAAGCCCTGAAGCACCCACCCTCTCTGATGAAGAGGATTGGAGTACAGCCTGTCCAGGTAATAGGGCTCAGCTCAGGAGTGTGTGCGTGTGTGTGTGTGTGTGTGTGTGTGTGCCCGTTCCAATTTCCCAACATGAACATCTAATTATGCCAAATCTGATAAGCTTCAGGGGAGTGGGAAAATGAGAATTAAAAGCAAACAATGATTTAGAGAAAAAAGATATTTGAACCCATTTCCAAAAGAAGCTTGCATTTAATACAGGGGTAAAAGAGTGGTTTATCCTTTGAAGCAGCCAGCAAAATTCCTAACTACTCTCAGATTCTGAGCTACACAACTTCCTGGTTTCATTTGCACTCATGATAGATTCTCTTAGAAGCCCTCTCAAGACTATGGGTAAATGCCATCGGGGACAAGAAAATGAGGGCTTGGTGGTGATGTCACCATTCTTTTGTCTGTCTCCACTCATAGAGATGAAAATGGGTCTCCTTTGAGCAAATCTAGCTTTTCTTGGGGCCTTGATCCTATGAATTACTTTGGGAAGGGCCTGTGAAAACTGAAATTTGCATCTGCCTATAGAGGGAAGTTTAGGAAATCTAACTTAATTCATTCCATAGCCACTCTTGACATGACATATGAACCTTCAACATACCTCAACCAGATGCATGTGTTATGCCTTGGTTTAATTATGAGATGAATTCATAGGTTTTGTGTAATATACTGATTAACTTATGTCTCCTGTTCACAGATGGTAAACGTAACATTTCTCCAGGAGAGGGAATTACATCCTCCTGCAACTTGAGGTTTTTGCTGATCTGTTCAGTGTGGTAATACATCTAAGGGATGTTTAGTCCCCACTTCAAACATAAATAGCTATTCTTGATACTCAGATGAAAAAGAAAAAAAGATGCCTTAATTATAACTTCACTCAACTGCATTAATACCATTCTATTTAAAATAACAATACTGAGTTGTTGGATTTTTTTTTTTTGAGCCCCTGAAGATGGATGGAAAAATTAAGTCTGATTTAATCTATCAGCTATGCATGGTATAACAATATTAAGTCATATATTTGGAGTGTAAGTAGCTAGAGGCAGTTTCTACATCAAACTCACTTGGCCACCCAGAACTTACATTCTCTGTGGTAGGTATGAGTCTTGTCCTACATTTTGGTCATGTTTATTTATTTTTTAAGTGTAAACAGTATTGCCCTAACATCAAACAGCATGAATTCAGTTTGGTCTTGAAAAAATTTTATTGAATATAACATCCTTTCTCCTTTATTCACTCAACACATTTTTTTAAAGCACTTCGTATGTGCTGCATTGTTTTAGATGATGGAGATGTAACAATGAATAGACACGGTGATGATATACTTGTGCCTGACCAGAATCCTGACATCAATGTTGCAAGTATATATAGAGTGCACTATAATTATCAGCCCTAATAACAGTAGTGCAATGCGACATATTAACACAAATGAATGAATAAGCCTCACAAAGTTTTTCCCTGGTTTTAGGATATGCATATATTTTTTCCACGGACTTACTAATTGTTTTTTTAATGTGAGTAAGGTTACAAATTGACAGCAATGAACTATGTTTAGACCTTGGACTCTGGAGTCTGTCTGTCCTGATTGGGTATCCCCATGATCCATATTCACTTGCTCTGTGACCTTGAGCTAATTCTCAGTTTCACTAATTCTCATTATCTCCATTAGAAAATACAAATGAAGAAACTGAGAATACTTTCCTCAAGATAATGTTGTAAAATTTAAATGAGACAATATAGGCAAACCATTTGGACTACAGTAGTGTTGCTCACCCTTTTCTTCATTATTGCTCTAACCAATTAGCTTTTTTAGATTTCTTTTTCTCCTAATCAACCCCTGCTTTCCAATGATATTGTAATACCACAGATATACTGTATATCTGTTTAGGTATTGTAGGTACATCTGTACTTTCTACATAAAAAGGGTAAGCTTTGTTTCACCCCCTAAGAACCAGTGTTCACCTCCCTTAGGGGAGACATCACTTCCCTTTGAGAAGGCATGGTCAAGAGTCACTTTGGACACTATGTGATATAGAGTCATGCAGTGCTTGCTGAATCTTAGCAAATATAACAGTAATAATCTCCAAAATAAATAATATGCTTCTATATCCCTAGACTAGAGAAGGTCTGAGTAAAGTCTGGTAAAAGATGACAAGAGGCACATCAGCTCTGACACCCAGGAAACCAAAGCCTGAATTCAACAACAAAGAGTCTGTTGGAGGCTGGGGTTGTGCATGAACCAAGAAGACATTCTTATTTTCTTACCAATGGGGAAAAGACAAGACGCCAAGCATTAGGGCGCTGGATAAGGGTGATCACATCTCTTAACAAGTCAGCTAAGACTACCCATCATTTACACATGCAAAGAAGCAGCAACACAACATCAAAGTGCTCCAGAATAGATACTTCTAGGCACAGTTCATTTTGCCTGAAAAATCTCCTTTCTACCCCTCTGTCCATCCAAGTCTCATCCCTACATCAAACACACTAAAAGTCCCCCTTCCTTCATGAAATCTTTCTAGCACAAAGGACCCTCAGTCATCAGACAACCCTGAATTAAACTGAAGGGCATTCTACAGAATAACCAAAACATTTCTTCAAAAGTGTCAACATCATGAAAGAAAAGGCAAGGCTAAGGAACTGTCTCCACTGGAGACATAACAAAGATATGCAAGGTGAGACACTGCATTGGATCCTGCAACACAAAAAGGACATGAGTGGAGGGGAAAATGGTGAACTCCAAATAGTCATGGTTTAGGTAATAGTACTGTACGTGTTAATAGTACATGGTTTAGTTAATAGCCAATGTTAACTTCTTGATTTTGATCACGATACCATGGTTATGTAAGATGTCAACATTAGGGAAAGCTGAGAGGAGAATAAATGGGAATGCTCCATACAATTTTTGCAACTTTTCTCCAAGTCTAAATTATTTCAAAATTAAAAGTTTTTTTTTTTAAATGGTGATTTACTCATTCAATTTTTTCAACAAATGTATTTTAAAGGCCCACCCATGCTAGGCCCTTCCAGAGGCTTGGGAATCAGCTATGAACAAAACAAGACAATCATCGCTAATATCATGGTTAACATAGTATTCTAGGAATTCCTTTCTGCCTCAGAATAGCTATGAGGCCATGCCTTATAAGTCTTATCCTGTCTACTACTGCCATGTCAAATTCATCTGCTCTTGTCATATCTCCTCACATTAGGGACAGGGAATGGCTCCTGTTCTCTGCCTTTCACTCATGGGAGTGGATGGGGAGGTGAGCTCCTATGTCCACTGCCTGGTATGTAGCACATGCCTAGAACACTGCTTGAACATAGTAGATCTTTGATAGGTGAGAGGAGGTTAAATTTAAAAAATTAAAAAAAATATGAACACCCAGCCTGGTGCGGTGGCTCATACCTGTAATCCCAGCACTTTGCAAGGCCAAGGCTGCAGGAACGCTTGAGCCAAGTCAAGACCAGGCTGGGCAACAAAGTGAGACTACCTCGCTACAAAAAAATTTTAAAAATTGCCAGGCATAGTGATGCGTGCTTGTAGTCCCAGCTACTTGGGAGGCTGAGGCAGGAAAATCGTTTCAGCCCACAGGTTGAGGCTACAGTAAGCCATATTCATGCCACTGCACTCTAGCCTGGGTGACAGAGCAAGACCCTGTCTCAAAACAAAACAAACAAACAAACAAACAAATAAAAAACCAAACGCCCTTGATACAGAGCCTGGTGAAAATAGGCATTCACTTAACATGTTTCTTGCCTAGAATATAAGAATGATCAGCTGTTGGTCTCTGCAGACTCTCAAATGTTATAATTTTATATGTCATACTTGATTCTTTGACAAACAAGAATGTATGTGTGTTTGTGTGTGTGTGATAGGGAGAGATTGTATGAGAGAGAGTTAGTGAATTAGTTTGGAAGTAGTGGAACGGAGAAATAGAGGCCTGAACTAGTACATCCCAATGGACCTTAACACTTCAAGACATAAGCTGGTACTTAAAAGACTGGATCTTCTCACTTTGAAAGACAAGAATGATCATCAAAAGAGAAACACCAAGAAATCTTTGATGTACTTTTCCACACATTAGCTACTTACACAAATTAAAATTAAAAACCAAATTTGTCATATGGCTTTAAAAATGCAACATGCTTTTGTCACTTAGACTAGAATTACATTTTTCTTAGAAATACCTCCCTGCTGGTCCCCCTGCCCTGAACCACCTGAGACATTTACTCACTACACATAGTGATGTCACTAATTTCAAGATCAGTTCTGTAATGTATTTCATAAGTCTGGTCCACTTTCAGAGTTCTCATTATCAGTGAATGCCATCTGCATCCATCTCATTATAAAAGCCAAAGCCTGAGAAATCATCCTGGAAAACTCTCTTCACTTTGTCTCTAAATTCTGACAATTTTCCTCCTAAATATATTTCATGAGTTCACTACAATTTCTCCTGCCAATGTTCTCATCCACCATGATCTTTTGCCTAGACTACTATAATAGCTTTCAAGCTGGCTTCCCTACCTATAATCCACACTATTCACAGAAGGCAGACAGATCTTTTTAAAAAGTAAAAACCAACACGAAGTAAATCTGATTATGTCATTCCCCAGCTTGAGTCTCCAAAGAACAAGATCCTTAATATGACCTAAAAGGACATGTCCTTTTATGGTCTGGTCTCTGCCAACCTCTGCAGCATCATCTCTCAGATTCCAGACTCTTTCTGCTCAATCCGCACTGGCCTTTGTTCACTGCTTCAAAACATTCCATGCTCTGACCACCTGGGAAAGGCTCTCTACCAAAGTACCCTTCCTTCCCCCTGTTTATTCTTTGTGTGTCAACTTGAACAGCAACTTATCAGAAGAACTTTCCAACAAATCCCCATACTCAGTGTGTTGTTGACCTCCAAGGTGGACATTAATGAGCCCCGTTTCCTGGTATTCAGACTCTTGTGTATTGTCTTTCCACAGTGAACAAACCTAGTCTGGATGACTAATAGAATATAGGAGAAGTGACAGTATGTTACCCTTAGAATTAGGTTATAAGACACTATTCCTTCCACCTTGGTTCTATGCATTCTCTCTGTCTTCCTCTTGGAGTATCTGCTTTGGGGGAAGCCAGCTACCACATGGTAAGAGTCACACATAGTGAGGAACTAAAGCCTCCTGTCAACAGCCATGTAAGTGATAGTCAAAGTCCATCCTTCAGCCCCAGCTGTGTTTTCAGATGACTGTATCCCTGCCCGACAGATAACTGTATCCTCATGAGAGTTCTTGAGCCAAGACCACCCAGCTATACCACTCCTGGATTCCTGACCCTCAGAAACTGTATGAGATCATTACAGTATATCATTTTAGCTTTCTCAGTAAGAAATTACCCTAAAACTTAGCAATAGATAATGAACATGCTTGGTTAGATGTCTCTGTCATATCCTCTCATGGAATCTTGTTCCTTTTGCATATCTCACTTGGTAATTACATATTTGTTGAACTAAATCGATCAGTGTCAGTCTCCTCATCAGTTTTGTCTCCTAATTTCACCACAGTATTTCCAGAACTTTGTGACAGGCAAAAAGTAGGCCCTCAAAAACATTAGGTGGGTGAATTAATTGTCCTAGCAATACAACTGGAAGACTTCCCTTCAATAACTTAATTGCTCTGCTAAATTTGCTTTTGGTAGGGAGTTAACACGTAATGTGAGCCCTAAAATCAGTCAGTAATTAATAGAAGATAACCATGTAGAGAGGTCCCCCAACCACGGCCTCATCCACCATCAGTTTCACTCTGCAGTATGCCTTCAATAGGGAGATAAACTGCCTTCCACCCACGAGTCAATTAATAACAATAAAATAGGATCTGATCCAGGTCTGTCCAGACTGCAGTCTCTCTACTGTCACTGTCTTACAGATCTATGAGTCCAGAGCACCAACAGGCTTTCTCACCCTTGAAGGATAATTATCATCATTCTCATGTTAAGTACAATGTCCTGCTTTATTAATAGACATAGATGCTATCAATACCCAATCAGGAGTCCAAGTGTCCCCATCTGTGTCTAAATGTTTCCATTTTTTGATTGCTTGATTTTTATTTCTCATGGATGACAGACACTCTACTGGCCTCCTCTCTGGAACATTATGACTATTGGTTGCAAGTGGAAAGAATTACTAAGCAAAATACAGCCAGTAGTACCACGAAGAGAGCAGAAGGCCATCAGCACACAATGTTTATTCAAAGCTGATGATAGCTGAGGCAAGAGGATCACT
Source organism: Macaca thibetana thibetana (assembly GCF_024542745.1). Lineage (NCBI taxonomy): Eukaryota > Metazoa > Chordata > Mammalia > Primates > Cercopithecidae > Macaca > Macaca thibetana. Next base: position 119,913,130 of record NC_065579.1, read on the forward strand.
TGAGACTACGAACTTGAGACCAGCCTGGGCAACATAGCACAACCCTGTCTCTTTATTAGAAAAAAAACAAAAACAAAAAAACAGCTGACAGTAGATCCTATTATCTTCTTACATCATTCTCTCTCATTCATTTCCTCAAATTCAGGTTTTATGGTAGAGAAAAGCTAAGTTTAACTCCCAAGAAACCCATGAGTTTCAGCCAACACTTCCAATGGGTTGGTTGATCTTCAAATGTGGTGCATGCTAAAAACAAACACACACAAAAATACCCTGCAGATTTGGGATCCCATCCTGATCTACTGAGTCAGAATTTTCAGAGGAGGAGCCTGGCAATCTACAATTTTAACCACTAACTAAAAAACTAGATTATATACATAAAAGTTCATACATCACCTAAAACCATTTCCATTAAAATGAGCTACAAATCCAAATATTTGTTGTAAGTCAAATGACAGAAAACTGAGGAAAACTACAAACCTTCTAAAGCAAAAAACTTAAGTAATTTCATTCTCAAGTATACTCCTCTGCTAGATTAGGCTTCTCACAAAGGAACCAAAGGGCCAAATTATACATACTGCACACGTGACAGCTCAAAGTCCTTTTCACAATAGGTGAAGTTAAAAAAAAAGGTTTTACAACAACAAAGAAGACAACAGAATTCTTCTTGGAGTCCATTTTCCTCAGTGAACTCACAAATAAAAAACTGACTTTAAGAATATCCCTTTCAGAAGCTGAGCATCTAAGAAAAATTACCAGAAAGGTTATTTTCTCCTGTCAGTTATTCATTATATTAAAAAACAGTACTTTCAAAATTAGAGGATTAAATAATCCTAACAGTTTTCTTAGCCAGTCTTTCTCATCCTTCATGGGTCATGAAGAAGAAGAAGGTTTTGACCGCAACTCTCAAACTACTTTTAAATCAATCTGTCTGAAAATTTGAGGGACACTTCCACATGATTGAATGAAGTCCATAATATTTTCAGTTTCCAAAATACTAATCATAACTTGAAAATACTTATCTACATATTTTTAAATTTTTAAATTTACTTTTACTTGTTTTTCTTTGCTCTCTGTTGAAATAGATTTATCTCTAATATTCTAACATTCATACAGTGCTTACTGTGTGCCAGGGACTACACTATGTGATTTCATCCCCTACTTCTTTTCATCAGCCAACACTCCTACAAAGTAGGGATCGTTATTCTCTTATTATAGATCAGAAAGTGGAAGGTCAGAGAGCCTACAAAACTTGTCTAAGTTCTCTTGGCTCACGGGTGACAAACCAGGATTTAAAACACGTCTGGGCCTGGCATGGTGGCTCATGCCTGTAATTCTAGCACTATGGGAGGCCAGCAGGAAGATCCCTTGAGCTGAAGAGTTTGACACAAGCCTGAGCAACACAGTAAGACTCTATTTTGTATAAAATATACAAAAAGCTAGCCAGGTACTGTGGCACGCAACTGTAGTCCCAGCTATTCGGGAGGATGAGGTGGGAGGATCATCTGAGCCCGGGAGGTCGTGGCTACAGTGAGCCAAGATTGTACCACTACACTCCAGCCTGGGCAAAAGAGTGAGATCTTGCCTCAAAAAAAAAAAAAAAAAAAAAAAAAAAAAAAAAAAACACACATCCGACTTCAAAGCTTGTTTGTTCAGCAAAATACAAAACTCCATATATATAGGATAAAATATTTAACATCTTCCCACTGTGACGTTAAAAATACTATTTTAAGAGAACTATATAGGGGACTCCCTGGTACATATCAGTGTTGATTTTTCTATCACTTTAGTGAAAGTATCACATTATTGCTACTAAATTAGCCTGTTTTGAATTAAAAGCATCCATTATGATAGTGCACTGAAAAATGTACTCCTTATAACTGGATCGTTTGTAATACAAAGGATAAATACTTGAGGGGATGGATACCCGATTTTTCATAATGTGATTATGATGCATTGCATGTCCATGTACCCCATAAATATGTATACCAACTACGGACCCACAAAAATTTAAGATAAAATTTTTAAGGAATTTTTGAAAATGTACTCATCACCTTTTCTATCCTTTAATAAGGAGACACTATAACTACTAGAACAAATTCTAAAGATAGTTCTAGATTCTAAAGGAACTGGTCATCTGCAATTAATTTAATGACACTGGAGGAAATGTAAACTGTTTCCTGCTCCTCCCACCCCCTCCCCCTCCAGATAGGAAAAGAGGGACATAGGAAAGAAACAGCTCTGCAAAGGACAAAGAAAAGTCACCAAGTGAAACCCATCTGGTACAGTCACAGTGATGAGGCAGGCCAATGTGGGTGGGTTTTCTACTATGGTACCCACCACAAACAACAAAAGATATGTGGCAAAATCTCCAGACACTGGGAAGTCTGGGAGGAAGACTGCTCAGTGATTAGTCCAGATGGGAACTACTACATTGGCTAATTTGAGCATCAGAGAAAGTGATCCATAAATTTTTGCATGAGCACAAATGAAGCCCACTTTTTGAAAATGGTTGTGCCGGTAGATCCTTCCTTCAGTAATTCTTAGGGACACAAAACAATATGTATGGCAGATATATAGGGAATAAATAAAAACAAGCTGTCCAAGGCACTTAGACAGTGTTACACCTGGTACTTTCCCTGTTTCTCTAATGGACTCTGTACCTGAGGTTTTTGTCAAGACTTTGTACCTCCAGGTAGAAAAAGCTTTTATAGATCTTCAAACACTGCTAGGAAAACTTGGAAATAAGACAGCAATCTTTTTCTATCAATAAATCTTCCCTATTTGGCAGAGCTATGAGTTATTTATAGAAGAAAGATCATTTGATTAAAGTATTTTGAGAGCTTTTGTTTCCCCTCTTTTGTTGTATTTTCTCCCTCACCCTTAGCAACAGGACACTCAATCTATGGCTGGGGCAAATGGTACTAAGAACTCTAGCAGGACTAAGGAAGGGATTATTTGCAAAGGCTTAAGCCTTAAGAAACGAAACCCACCACCCAGAAAAATCTAAACATAAGAAGCAAAATTCAAGGAGGTGCTTAACTTGAACTCAAATGATCCTGAAGTATTCAGAAACAAGCTTAGGGGGTCTACGAACCCCCTGAAAATACATGAGACAGATTAAGTATGAAGTTCTGGTTTCTTCTAGAAAAGGCTCAGAATCTTGAGATGCACAAGCTGAAAAGGAGTTTTAGAAATAATTTACATCAACTCTCATTTTATACATGAGAAAACTAAGACATACAGATGTGATATTTACCACTTCACTGAAATAAAATCAAATGAGTTTCTCACTTCTTAAATTAATCCATCACTTTATAAAACTTTATTAGCAAGTTGAGACAGAGTCAAACTACAACTGGGCAGAAATACGCAACTCAACTCTAACAAACCAGTAATTCACATGAATTTAACATACAGTAGTCCCCCCAATCCAGTTTCACTTTCTATGGTTTCAGATACTCTCGTTCAACCAAAGTTTGAAAATAGATGCTTATGGTACAATAAGATATTTTTTGAGAGAGACCATATTCACTACATGTATTTATTCATAATAAATTTAATTACAGTATATCATTATAATTGCTCTATTTTATTAATAGTTGCTAATCTCTTACTGTCCTTAATTTATAAATTTAACTGTGTCATAGGTATGTATGTATAGGAATAAACAGAGTATATATAGGTTTATGTACTATCCGCAGTTTCAGGCATCCACTGGGAGTCCTGGAATGTATCCCCTGAGGATAAGAAGGGGACTACTGTATTTTCTAGATAACAAAATAATAAAACTTACCATGTTTTATCAAATCTGAGGCAACAATTATAGCTTATGAAGCAACAAGGCAGAAAACATACTGGCAATTAAATTACAGAATGTCACTCATAGAATGCATTTTGATTTCTGAAATGTTAAAATGTAGAACACTATGCATCTTAGAATTGATAAATATGGTATTGTAAAAAAGTAATGACTTATAGGACCCTTGGTTTGTTTTGTTATGCTTTGTTCTTTGCTGTGTTTTTTGTTTTTGTTTTTTAGAGACAGGGTCTTTCTCTGTTTCCCAGGCTATATAGCTCACTGCAGTCTTGAACTTTTGGGTTCAAGCAATCCTCTCATCTCAGCCTTCTGGGCAGGTGGGATTACAAGTGCAAGCCAATTTGCCAGACTGATTTATGACTCTTGAAAGAACACAATGTGGTAAACTTCTTTTTGTAATAATTAACAGGTAAGAAAGAACCTGTGGAACATCTCATAAATTAAAAGCCCTTTTTCCAACACATTTGAGACCAGTAAATGATGAGTTAATTCTTGCACAAAGCAAGAAATCATATAAAATTATTCATACATATTTAAAGCATTTTATTTTAACACACACAGTGTTCATTCTTGCATCCATCTTTTAAAGTAGACTGAGAACTTTTTTTGAACCTAAGTTCCCTGTTTGGGATTCTGTAGTATCTTTCATGATATAAACCATACTTATAATTCAGTGTCTATGATTTCTAATTTGGGCTTATTTGAAACAGAGTGATAATGTAAAGATACTTGCAAACCAATTTGAGTGCTTTAGATTTTTTATGACTTCCCTTTATATTTTACAGTCTTTACGTACACCTAATTTAACAGCAATTTTTAAGCAACAGACCTTTATGAAGCCATCCTAATACATTCCAACAAATTTTCAGGGAAATATCAGCTTTCCCTCCCCACTTACATTTCATTGGTTTACATAATATTTAATTAAATTATATTGTTAGAGCAACATGATATAAGCAGGTTTGAGAACAAACAACAGACTATTGGACAGCTTGCAACTCACAGTGGGAACATCAGTATGCAACTGAACACCAGCTTTCAAGGTGACACTCAATGATTCTTGCCTCCAGGTGTTCAAGCTCCAATGTAGTTAGTCCCCCTCCCACATGAAGAGAGCTGGCCTGATGTTGCAGAAATGATGGAATGTGATTCCTGAAGTGAGGTCATAAAAGACATGAAAACTTCCAACTTGCTCTGTCTTTGGTCTTTTGTTCTAGGGATGCTGCCTGCCATGCCATGAGATCCCTCAAACAACCCTAGTGAGAAGTCCACATAGCTTCCTGCCAAAACCCAGTGTGAACTGACCAGATATTCCAGTGAGACACCTTGAGAGTGGATCAAACAGTCAAATCAGACCAACCTGGATATGAACCCAGACTCAGCCACTTAGTAGCAGAGTAACCTTACCCAAGGTCACTCTGCTCTCTAAGATTCAATGTTCTCTTCAGTAAAATGGGTTGATAAGGATGGTGCTGATTCATTAGGGTAGTTACCAGGAGTTGTTACAAATTCAAGACAAATATTGCTGGCAATTGATAGTTACTGAGTGCTTACTTGTATGAGACCACTATGTCAAGCCTTTATATTCATATTCATTATTATCATGGTCATAAGCCCTTCTCTTCTCATTTACTAAAGTAGATAATAGTGCCTGGCACATGGAAAATACTTAATAAATGTGGCTTCCAGCAACAGCACATGTAACGACATTAAGACTTTCATGCAACTGGAAACTGGGTTCCTAGGGAACAAGATGCAGATCTCCAGTAGCTAAAAGGGCCACCGGAGCTCCTGCATTTACGCTTTCCCATTGTTTCACTCTATCCAAAGCCACCCTCCTGACTAGGTCAGGAAAAACCAACTGGAACGGAGTGCAGGGCTGGCAAGTGACCTCATGAAGCCGGGACCAGCTCCTCTGCCTTAGACAAGGCTTCAAAAATGGATAATAAATCTTCTAAGAAAAAAACAAACAGCAGAACAAATCTATTTTAAAGATTCTTTCCTTCCTTTTACAATTACAATGTGCTTCACGAATGCCCTGATTTGAATATTTCCACTGCCATCTTCTGCCCCTGTTTTTGGCCTTCTTCCACATCTAATTCTGATTTTTCTTGTTTGCTGAATAGATGTAGCCAAGGCAAAGAGACAATTAGATGGCATAAGAATGAATGAGATTTTTAAAAGAGATAGCTTATAAATAACTCCCTGCAGAAATCTTGAAATAACTGTGGACAAAGAATTGTCATCCAATTTACAATAGTAACAACATGAAGACCAAAAATAAATAAATAAATAAGTAAAAATAGTAGGCCATGCAGTGGCTATTCCTGAATCCCCTGGGAAATTAAACATAGGCACAGCCTCATCTCATGTTCAATAGCAACCGAAAGATTTATTTGTGTGCATTTCGATGTCCTAACAGTACTCTAACCTGCAGCTAGGGTCTCTAGCAGAGGGACTAGTTGTCAAAAGTGCTCTTAAATGACATTACTAATTTTTTTCTCATCATTAAATGCCTGTGTGAGAGTAAGTTTACTGGCCCCATACTGCCAACCAGCTCATCAATGGCAGAAACACAATACGCTTCCAAAGGCTGTAGACCAAGTGAGGTGACAACTTAAGAGATGACCCAGTAGGGGCTGCATCTCCTGAATACTGCTACCCAGAGGACATTAAAACAACTGACCTTCAGTCAAGGTCAGTTGAACTGCTGAGATACCGTGACACTTATTTCATTCTTTCCAAACCTGGATACCACCAATAGGCTCCAAAACAAGCCTGCAAGCACTTCTGCATACACACGGGTGCACACACACATATACGTGCACAAACAGTTCATTAAAAGGTGAAACACATCTCTAGTGACAGCTGAGCAACCGGAAAAAGGTGCATGATTTAAGACATCTTTTTCCATTCCCTTTTCTTCAGTATCAGATGCTGTAGCTTATGTCAGGTGCAGGCTAACTCCCATAGAAAATATTTTTATCAATAGTCTATCATATTCCTTACTGTTAATCCACAATATATAGCCAAACCCAGTATGTAAATACTAATTAGAAAATACAGAGGACCATTCATGGCCAGCAAATATTTCGACAGTAGTACTTAAGAAAATCAAAAACAAAATAAAAAACAAAACTCAGTGGTCATTTGTGCTCACGGTTGTTAAAGTCAGTGTTTTGAGTCACTTCACTTCTCAGCTCCTCAACTTCTCCAGTATGACAGTGTGGCTCAGTTTAGACAACAGTACTCTCATTAAGAAACATTGCTTATGGCTGGGCGTGGTGCCTCATGCCTGTAATCCCAGCACTTTGGGAGGCTGAGGCAGGCAAATCACTTGAGGTTAGGAGTTCAAGAGCAGTCTGGCCAATATGGAGAAACCCTGTCTCTATTAAAAATACAAAAATTAGCCAGGTGTGGTGGTGCACACCTGTAATCCCAGCTACTCAGGAGGCTGAGGCAGGAGAGTTGCTTGAACCCGGGAAGCAGACACTGCAGTGAGCCAAGATTGCATCACTGCACTCCAGACTAGGAGACAGGGCAAGACTCAGTCTCAAAAACAAAAAAAAAAGAAAAAAGAAAAGAAAGAAAGAAACATTGCTATGACACAATGGACAGTGGATTTGGAGGGAGTCCTTACTATACGATGCAACAGTAATATTAACAGGCAGAGAAAAAATGTCATAATATTTTAAGTTTGTGGTGGCTCATGCCTATAATACCAGCACTTTGGGAGGCCAAGGCAGGCAGATCACGAGGTCAGGAGTTCGAGACCAGCCTGGCCAATATGGTGAAACCAGATGGGGTTTCTACTAAAAATAGGAAAATTAGCCAGGCATGGTGGCAGGCGCCTGCAGTCCCAGCTATTCGGGAGAGGAGGCAGAAGAATCGCTTGAACCCAAGAGGTGGAGGTTGCAGTGAGCCAAGATCACGCACGCCACTGCACTCCAGCCTGGGCAACAGAGTGAGACTCCATCTCAAAAAAAGAAAAAAAGACATAAAGCAAGTTTGGTTAATATAGGCACACATTACTTATCTACATGTATTATCTATATACTCAGAAAGGCATGAAGGTTATTAACATCAGAACATTAACAGGGACTAAGTAGTAAAGATTCAGGGTGATTTTTATGTCTGCCGTTTTGCTCACCTTTGTTTTTTTTTTCATAGTTAATACAAATGATCTCTGTGATAGTTACATGTAAATGGCAGCAAAAGCAAAAAGCATATACCTCACACTAATAACCCAGGGAAATTTGGTTCCAGAGTTAAGGCTTTGTCTAAGGTGGCATACATACTCAGAGGTCCATTTTCCCAAGTCCGTATTACTGGGTTTCTGTTTGTTTGCTTTGGAATGTGGATCATATACTTGTGTCCAAGAGTTTAGTCATTTAGCAATAAACAACCCAAAAGACAACACATTTTTAAATGTTTTTTAAACGGCATTGCTTCTTAAAGCAGGAAAAACTGGCAGGACCTCTGAGATGTCAAAAGAGGCCCAGGACACTCATAATTTTTGAGATCTCTCCTGACCTGGTGATCCACCTGCCTCGGCCTCCCAAAGTGCTGGGATTACAGGCGTGAGCCACCGTGCCCGGCCATCTTTAGATATATTAATTAAAATCTTGTGAATGTATCTACATGGCTGTACATCAACATTGTTTGGAGATGATGATAAAAGTCTACATCTGAGGCCATTCCTGCTCCCTGCTCCTTCATACTCATGCTGACCCTGTAAAAAGTATGAAAAGAAATGACATACAGACACTTTTAAGTGGGATTGCGTCTGAAAGCAAACAAAACTGACAGGACCTCTGAGATGTCAGAAGAGGCCCAGGACACTCATAATTTTTAAGACCTCTAGTATGAAATAGCTAAATATGGTTTTAAAAGTTGAGCTATTATTTTTAGATATATTAATTAAAATCTTGTGAATGTATCTACATGGCTGTATATCAAATTTTGTTTGGAGATAATGACAAAAGTCTGTATTTGAGGCCATTCCTGCTCCCTGCTCCCTCCACACTCATGCTGACCCTGTAAAAAGTATGAAAAGGAATGACCCCCACTGACCATTAAAAAAAAAATTACACAGGCAAGGCTGACGGATGAAGACCAGAAAATACCTCTAATAGAAGGACAACTACTAAAATTTAAAAATAAAAAAAGTCCTACTACAGAAAGCATTGATGGAAAGCCCTATAATTGTATCCCGAATCATTTCTTCACATCTAACTAAAGAAGAAAGAGGAAAAGAATGGCTGGGCACAGTGGCTCACACCAGTAATCCCAGCATTTTGGGAGGTCAAGGCTGGTGGATCACTTGAGGTCAGGAGTTCAAGACCAGCCTGGCCAACATGGGAAACCCCATCTTTACTAAAAATACAAAAATTAACCAGGTGTGGCAGTGCACACCTGCAATTCCAGCTACTTGGGAGGCTGAGGCAGGAGAATCGCTTGAGTCTGGGAGGTAGAGGTTGCAGTGAGCCATGATATGCCACTGCACTCCAGCCTGGGAGACACATGGAGACTCTGTCTCCAAAATCAAAAGAAAAAAAAAAAAGAAAGAGAGAGAAGCTCATTCTATCTTCATACATTGCTGTAACATCCCACTGGCATGTTATGTGATATTTACATTTAATTTAGGCTGAATCTGACTCTAAGCAAATCTCTTTGGTAGTTAAGTGTTTCCTTCAAAGGGATGTCAGGATATAAATCCTGAGGTCAGCATCCATGTCAACACCAACACAGAAACCTTTCAAAGCACAATCCCAAGTGAATCTATTTATTAGGTAAAGGACACAACCAGAGGCACTTAACGTGGAAGACTGGTGAAGGGCCAAACTCCTGCCCAAAGACCAACTCATCATTCATTCTTCACACATCTGGGTAAGCAGCAGGCAAGGCGCTTGTTGATATTGAAGCTGGAATTGTTTCCCCATCTCATTTCCCTCTCGTTTCCCCAGTTCATATTCCAAGCTTCGTGGCAATAAAAATAAAGTATTTTTTGACTGAACACATGTTTTTTGCTTTTTGGTTGTGCACAGGAGCTAGAAAGCCCTTGTTATATCCATGCAAGCAATCTAGGTGATTTCTTGTTATGGTTGGTCAGGTAAAACCTTAACCTTCATCAAATCAAGGCACACAATAGAGTCAACTTGGTGAAACGCTGAGTCGGGGGGTCACTGTGTATGAGCAAGGAGCTCTCACTTGATTATACTCATACTCTGCTCAGGTTGGCTGATTTGCCAATAGATTTAATTTCTATAGCAGTGTACTGGATAATAGGGACTGCACACTCAAGTCTAAAATGTATTCATTCATTCTACACCTGTTTAGCTCCTGCTCTGGGCAAAATCTTGTGCAGGGTGCTGTATGTTGGCTCCCAAAGGAGGAGGATTGCTGCCAAGTTTGCTTTAGGGCTTGAGCCATGTTGACTATTAAATGCCAGTTCAGGGTGTTCAGAAAAGTCTGATAATGCTCCATAAATTTCTAATTAGTCAAGCCTTTAAATAGAAAGAGGTCTGTCATTTTATTGTGATTTCCAGGGTTACTTTATCCTCTGCATTTCCAAGGTTTCTATGACCTATAGCAATGAGTTCATAATAATATCCATGTGTAATTTTATTTTCCATATAGAGCAGCTGACATCAAATAGCAGCCCATGTGCTAAATCCTGCCAGCTGATAAATGTTTTATTTGGCTCACACAGTACTTTAAATTCTTTTTTAAAATAACTTGCCAAGCAACCCAAGTGTCTATAGATAGATGAACAGATAAACAAAATGTGGTACATACATACAATTCAGCCTTAAATAAGAATGAAGTTGTGACACATGCTACAACATGGATGAACTCTGAAGACATTATGATTATGCTAAATGAAATAATCCAGACACAAAAGGAAAAATATTGCATGATTCCTCTTATAAGAAGTACCTAGAATAGCCAAATTCATAGACACAGAAAGGAGAATTGCAGTTACCAGGGGTGAGAGGGAGGAGAATGGAGAACTGTCATTTAATGAGTACATAGTTTGAGTGTAGGATGATGAAAAAGTTCTTGAGTTGGATGTTGACGATGGTTGCACAATAGCATAATGTACTTAATGTGACTGAAATATACACTTAAAATTGTTAAAATGGTAAATTCTTGTTATGTATATTTTACCACTATAAAAAAGGTTGAAAAAACCTTCTCCACTTATACAAATGAATATGTGTGCACTGTGGAAATCAAAACTGTAGGTAAGTTTAAAGTATATAAATCCTTCCACAATTTTTAAAGGATCCTTTAAGATTTAAATGTTTAAGAGGCCAGGCACGGTGGCTCGTGCCTGTAATCCCAGCACTTTGAGAGGCCAATGTGGGAGGACTGCTTGAGCCCAGGAGTTGGAGACCAGCCTGGGCAACATAATGAGACCCTGTCTCTAAAAACAAAAAAATAAATTAGCCATGCATGATGGCATGCGCCTGTAGTCCCTGCTACTTGGGGGGCTGATGTGGGAAGATCTCTTGAGCCTGGGACGTCAAGGCTGCAGTGAGCCATGATTGTACCACTGCATTCCAGTCTGGGCAATACAGCAAGACCCTGTCTCAGAAAAAAAAAAAAAAAACTTTCAGGAATATTTATCTGGTGAATGTTGGCTCTTGAATTATTTTTACTGAAATACTTAGATGGGACAAGGCAAGGGGGGGACTTTGCAACATTAGAAACATGAGAGGTAGTATACTGTCTCAACCACTAGGTGAGCTCTTTCCATTCCTACAATGCTTCTTTCTTTCTCTCTTTCTTTCTCTTCTTTCTTTCTTTCTTTCTTTCTTTCTTTCTTTCTTTCTTTCTTTCTTTCTTTCTTTCTTTCTTTCTTTCTTTCTCTCTCTCTCTCTCTCTTCTTCTTCTTCTTCTTCTTCTTCTTCTTCTTCTTCTTCTTCTTATTTTTTTTTTATTTTTTTATTTTTGAGACAGAGTCTCACTCTGTTGCCAAGGCTGGAGTACAGTGTTGCGATCTTGGCTTACTGCAACCTCAGCCTCCTAGGTTCAAATGATTCTCCTGCCTCAGCCTCTGAGTGGCTGGGACTATAGACGTGCACCACTACGCCCAGCTAATTTTTATGTTTTTAGTAGAGACGGGGTTTCATCATGTTGGCCAGGCTGGTCTCAAACTCCTGACTTCAAGTGATCCACCAGCCTCAGCCTCCTAAAGTGCTGGGATTACAGGCATGAGCCACTACACCTGGCCTTTCTACAATACTTCGTAAAAAAAAGAAAAAAAAAGTTTAATCAGCTCAGATTAAAAATACAACAATGAAGAAAAATTATATATAGCTTAGAAATTAAAAGGTGCACTAAAGTATAAAGAATATCAAATATTAGGAATGCCATTTATATTTAAGGCTTATAAACCAGATCAAACACAGGGAAATATTTAAAAATGAAATTATATGATATCCAGGGTTTGCTACAAAATAATTTGGTGGCAGGAAAATAAACCAGAATGGTGATACAGATGAAATAAGATTGGCTAAAAGTTGACCATTGTTAAAGCTATGTGATGGGCATCTGGGCATCTAGATTCATTACACCATTCTTTTGACTTACGTAGAAAAAATCCAGATCATGTTACCTATAGAAAACAGAATAAGCAAGAAATAGAGACTAAACTCTTTTTCTCACTCTCCTACCCCATTTCAGGCTGCCTGGTTGTTTGGGGGGCTCTTTCAAATGCAATGGTTCAAAAGAACTGCTAGGACAAAACAAGCAAACCAAACTCAATTACCAAATAACACTCAATTTTGCCAATAGCATCTGTAGAAAAGGAGGCTTACATTTTTTTGAAAAGCCTCAAAATCAGATGCACTTACTAATTTTGTTAACTTGAAGAGAACAAACAGAAAAGCATCTCTTTTTCCAAAAACCTATAAACCAGTTTGCTTTTTATTGTTTTTCATTACAATTTTGAACATGAAATACTTGCAGAAAATGAAAAACCCAAATGCACCTGCCCACATTAGGGACTGATTAACTGCTTGAAAAATTCTATTTTAAAAGTTGCAGTGAATGAAACTGAGGGTCATTTTCCTCCCTTTACTCAACTGTATGCAAATTATTTTATATAACTTTTCATCAAGGCAATACAAATATATGATATAAATTTTTCCTCAAATTTTGTGTTTCAGAAAATGTGGAAGAAATAAATGCTCTTTAAATGGTATTTTAAATGATGAATACATGTAATAAGGGTTTACCACTCAAAGAAAATGGTATAGTGTTATTTGTAAGAGGATCCAAATGATCTTAAATTGAATCCCTAGCTAAAATTTCAGAAGACTAACAAATCTTACTACTTAATGAGTTCACTAAATGCATCCTTCAAAAGCAAGATATGATTACTGGAATATACCATAGGTTTATTCAGAAAAAGCTATAAGCAACCAAGTTCTTGAAGTAATTTATTACACTTTATTTTAGACAATAGGTCAAAGAACGTAGCAAAGGGCAATTAGATTTCAAAAAGACACTTGGTAGGGTTTTTCTATAAAGGAGGAGCCATGAGTAACAGGACAACTACACCCACAGGTGTAGTCGATGAACACATTTTGAGAGATGTCACTGGCCTTTGTGTTTGATTTGGTCCCGTTAATAATGTATACATGTATTAAACAAAAACATAAATGGCATGCTGACCAAAAATAGCTGTAAGACAGTACTGATCATTTGATGCATAAAATTATGCACCAAATGAGGGCTTTAACTCATTTCTTCAGTTTTGGCAAGTATACCCAACCTCATAACAGATTAAAAAACAAAAGTTCTACTCTTTGGGTGGAGATAAAAAATAAGCATATATGCACAAATTAGAAAAAAGTTTATAGGAGAAAGGGACAGAAAGAGATTATCCTTTAACAGAACAGTAATGTGAAAAACGAGGAAGGTATTCATCCTATTTAATTCTAACAAAAATGAGGCAGAGTAGACAAGTTTATAACACTGGGCATTTATTATGTGCCAGGTACCATCCTCAATACTTTAAGAATAATGTCTCATCAATATCACCCTATAGAAAGGAACTATTATTATCTCATTTTTATCAACAATTAAATTAAGACTCAAAGAGGTTAGAGGATGATCTAAGGTCAAATGACCTTAGAGGAGAGCTGAATTTGCCAAGGCTATGAGGGCAGTTAATGTAAACACCAGCAACTAGCAACGAGTGAATGGTGTTAAAGGGAAAGAAAGCCAGCCACCCTTTCCAGAGTGCATTCTATTGCATTGCACAAAATGAGGGGAAACTGAATAATCCGCTGAGGAGTTACTACTGTCCACTCCAGGGGAAGAAAGAAGACTGCATCACAGGGTCACAGACATCTATCCTTCAAAGTAGTTAAGCAGAGGCAAGAGGCTGCCTGTCAAACATGGAGACGGGACTCAGGCATTGAGTGCAAAGTTGAACTAAAGACCTTGAGTTTCTCTGATCCTATAAGTAGAAGCAGCAGCCATATATGTGGTAGTAGAAATTACTATTTATGATATGCTGTTTTCCTTTATTATCTTTATTATCCTTTATCCTTATAACAATACTGTCCCATAAGTATTATTATGTTCATCTTAAACACAGAGAAATCAAAGGTCTATAGCAGGTCCAGGATTCAAGGTCAGACCTGTCTAGTTACAAAAACCCATGCCCACTACACCACCTTTTTTCCCCAAAGGAGCAACTAGATCATAGGAACATTTGATTTGTTTTCAGAAGGGTCAAACTCTGGCCAAAGAGCAGATTGTTTCTCTCCAACATTCACAATTCTCAGAGGTATAGTCTATTCAAGAATTTTAATTTAGACTTGCACATATTTTGACAAGTGAAAAAAATGTTACATACATATGAAGACAAAGTTAATCATCTTATCCCTATCTGCCAATTACATGCCCCAAACAACTAGTGCTAATATTTTGGTGTTTGATATTCATTCCTTTAACAAAACTATAAACATATAGATACATATATAAGGAGTTAATTTATTTTAATTCAAATAGAAACAAACTGCACATATTATACCACTCATTTTTTCTACTTAATATTATAGACATTTAAAATCATTAGAACAAAAAAATTTCAAACCAATATTTCACATGAACAAAGATGCAAAAATTCAAAATAAAAATTTAACCAATCATATCCAACAATAAATAAAAAGCAGAATACATCATGAGCAAATAGGGAAATAGGGTTCATCCCAGTAATGTAAGATAATTTTAACATCGGAAAATCTATTGCTATAATTTATCACACTAATAAATTATATATCACACTAATAAACTACATAAAAACCAACTAGTCCTCTCAGTAGACACAGAAAAAGTATTTCAGAAATTCCAACACTGATTCCTGATTTAAAAAAAATCTGATAATCCATAAATGGCAAAGAACTTCTTCAACCTGATAAAAATAATTTATGAGAAACCTACAGCTAACATAATAGTTAATGGTGAAAGAGTGAATGATTTTTCCCCAAGACTGAGAACAAGAATATCTTCATTCCCCTTTTCTAACACTTCACTAGAGGCTATACCCAGTGCAGTAAGGCAACGAAAGAAAATAAAAGGCATTTAGAATAGAAAAGGAAGATGTAAAATTTTTATTACTTCTCAGATGGCATGGTTGTCTGTGTCAGAGTTTGGCAAAATGTGGCAGTTTTGTTATTAACTTTTGTAAGAATACAGTCACACCCATTCACTTGTGTATTATCTACAGCTGCTTTCACCCTACTAATTACTCAACTACTATGGGCAGTTGAGTAATTGCCACAGAGACACATAAGCTTAAATTATTTATTATCTGGCCTTTTAAGAAAGTTTGCTGACCCCTGATCTACGTAGAAAATCTGATAAAATCTACAATAAAACTACTAGGAGTAATAAGCAAGTTCAGATACACTACAGAATACAAGATTAATATATTAAAATCTATTATATTTCTTTCTGCTTGTAACTTGTAATCACAAATAGAAATTTTATTTTTTATTTTTTAACTATTATTTTAGGTTCAGGGATACATGTGAAGGTTTTTACATATATATACACACACACACGTACGTATGTACATATATATGTAAAAACCTGTATATATACATATATACGTGTGTATATATGTATATATATACACATGCAGTTTACATATATATACATACATATATACATATATATGCAGTTTACATATATATATGTAAACTGCATGTTATGGGGGTTTGTTGTACAGATAATTTCATCACCTGGGTAATAAGTATAGTACCCAATAGTATTTACAGGAACAAAAATTTTAACACAGCATTTATGACAGCAACAAAATATATAAAATACCCAGGAGTAAATCTGACTGGAGATGTAAATGACTTGCATAGAAACTAAAAAAAAAATGTACTGAGAGAAATTTTAAAATCTACCCTATTCATGGGCAATACTTTTAAAATGTCCATTTTCCCCATATTGATCTGTATCTAGATATTCAATGCAATCCCAACCAAAATCCCACCATACATTTTGTCAAAATGGACAAGGTGATTCTAAAATTTACACGGAATACTGAAGGACCTAGAATAGCCAAAACAAATTTGAAAAATTTGAAAATGAAGAATAAAGTTGGAAAACCAATAGTACCTAACTTCAAGACATTATACATCTCCAGTAATCAAGACAGTGCTGCACTGGTGTAAAGACAGGTGAGTAGATCAGTGAAACAGAACAGAGAATCAAGAAATAAACCCTCACATATATGGACAACTAATTACTGACAAAGATGCAAAGATAATTAAGTGGAGAAAAGAAATCTTTTCAACAAATGACACTCAAACAATTGGACTTTCACATTTGAAAAAATCAACTTCAATTCGGAATGGATCATAGATATAAAACTAAAACCAAAACTATAAAACTTATAGAAGAAAACTTTTGTGACTTTAGGTTAAGTAAAATAAACTTAGATATCACACCAAAAACACAACCTATTAAGGAACCAATTGGTAATTTGTATTGCTTCAAAGTTAAAAATCTCTGTTCTCCAAAAGACGCTGTTAAGAGGATGAAAACATAAGGCACAGATTGGGAAAAAGTATGTACAAATCATATATCTGAAAAAAGGTCTTATATTCAGAATCTATAAAGAGTTCCAAAAACTTAATAAGACAACAAAACACCAACTAAAAACAGAGTAAAATATTTGAATAAACACTTTAACAAAAAAGGCATATGGACGGCAAATGAGCACATGAAAAGATGCGACATTATTCGTCATTATAGAAATAAAAATTAAAACCATAATGGGGTACCATGATATACTATTAGAAAGGTTAAAATTAAAAAGGCTGACCAAACCAAGTACTGACGAAAATGTGGAACTGAAACTCTCCTACACTGCTGGGCAGGAATATAGTGATGCAATCACTCTGGGAAAGTTAAGAGATTTCTTAAAAAGAGAGATGATCATGTGACCCAGTAATTCCACCCATAGATATTTACCCAAGAGAAATGAAAGCATACATCCATATAAAGACTTACACACAAACGTTCACAGCAGCTTAATCTGTAGTAGACAAACTGGAAACAAACCAAATACCTATCAATGGGTGAATAAACAAACAAAAGATGATACATCCATACCATGAGATACTACTCAGCAACAAAAATAGTGAGCTGTTGCTATATGCTACAACATGAATGGCTCTCAAAAAACTGTGCTAGTAAATGATGTATAATTCACTATTATGCTACGAATGAAGTCAGATTCCTCATGCCACAAAAAGAATACATACCACATGATTACATTCACATATAATTACAGATAAAACAAACTTAGTGCCAGATAACATGTTACTGGTTGTCTTGAAATGGGGAGATACAGGGTAGAGGAGAGTGATTATAAAGGGGCACAAGGACATTTTTGGGGGACGTAATGTATGTTCGTTTTCTTAATTGTGGTGCTGGTTTTATGGGTGTATGCACAAGTCAAGACTTATCAAATAATACATTCTAAGCATGGACAGGATATTGTATATTAATTCTACTTCGATAAAGATGTTTTTAAAGAGTCATTAGATATTTGTCTAATTTTGTTTTCTAATTCCTTTATGTCTATATACACATAGATTTTATAAAATGTAAAGCATGCATAATTAGCATTTTTAGCAGTTTTCTGTTTGCTTCTTGTTTCTAAATCTCTCATTAATCAAGTAACACGTATTAATAATCTGTTCAATAATAATTCTAACAGTGGCCCTCTCAAAATTCAGCTCGAGGTGCTAGAACAATCAATATAGTGACACCAATATCATGACGTGTGTGACACATTAGCATGAAATTAGTGGTGATCCTTGTCAGTCCTATACAGACAATGTTAATCAAACCCCACACTCTTCCTCTCTGAGCCTGAATAAAAGACTCCAGCTCTAACAGGCTGGAGCTAATACAAAAGGTGAACCCGCTCTGCCATCCAGGGGTCTTGTTGATGACGCTGATGATGCCTGACTGAAGTAGGCAAATACATTTTTATCTTCATCTTTTTGCCAGGCTATCTCTGTGCTATCTTGTTGCTTTGCTTAAATCAAGAAAAATGAGCGTTGTATTGCTACCTGAATTTTGTCTTACATTTAAGTAATGGTTTCCTTTAAGAGCCAATTCAGAACTCGTATATTCCAGGAAGCCTCCTATTGACCAAGCTCAGGTCATAATAAACTTGACTTTTTCTGAATCCTTTCAATACTAGATTCCGTGCTAGACAATACCACATTTAGGTATCTGCCGCCAGGATTATTCTCTGAGCTTCACTTTTCTTACCTGTAAATTGATACTTATATTGCAGAGTTGTCTTCAGGACTAGAGATGACGTATGGTTACCCCTGGGATGTAAACTCCACAAATTCAGACATTTTGTCTAGTTTGTATAACCCTAGTACCTACAATAGTGCCAGACACAGAGTAAGTGTTCAATAAATAGCTCTAAGTAAATATGTAAGTAGTCTTTCACATATCATGGCACATTAAATTCGATCCACATACACAATTAATACTCTATAATGACTCAGCTACTTGAAGACAGTCACCCTAGATGCTCTTTTTGTCCCTTGGAGCTATATTTTACTCAGGGTTTCTATAGTTAGAAGTCAAGGCAAATATCACAGGCAGAGCTGGACTAGAGTGAAACAAATGAATCATAATCCTGGAATGTAAATTTAAAGGATACACCAAAAAAAACTCCACATATGAGAGAAATAATATTTCATGCAATGTTTTTTAAAATAAAAATAATGCAAAGAATCCATGATGAACAAAACATCAGTTTTAAACAAAGGCAAAATTAGTAACAGTGCAGGACTGAGCCATATCAAAGCCTGAGGCAAAATGAAAAATCAAACACGGCTCCTGTCTTCACGTAAAATAATTTTGATTAAAACATATTGCACTAAAATATTATTTATCCTGATTACTGAGGTTTCTAGCACTCCCTTCAATTCTGTGCCAGAAGTGAGTGCCTCCCTCCTGTCACCCCAAACCTGGCCCTGCACAGCTGTCAAAATAGTCCTTGAAGAATCCCTTACTTAACTATCTACAAAATATAATATTCTACTCTCACTAAATTCAACAGCACCAGTTTGCCTTTAGTATTGGAACAGTGCTACTTTTCTCCAAGTGAGCCCTAGATGAAGGAGATGGCTTACATGTAAGGAGCCAGGCTGTATACAAAACGTGTCTTTACACAGCAGACTCACACTTGGCTCGGCGGGGTGCTGATGCTATGGGAGGCTCCTGGGACCCAAGAACAGTGGAACCATGTCTCTCATCTCACCCTGGCTCAGGCACAGACTCCAAGGCAGGTGGAATCAACCACATTACTTTATTTGTCTTTATTCACTCCTGTTTGTGCTCTCTCTGTCTCTGTCTCTCTTTCTCTCTCACACACACTCTCACACACATGACTTGTGTAACTTGAATGAATAAATAATGTGATTCTACTGGAAATGCAACGCTGCCCGCCCCTTGGCTTTCTACCCAGCATGCCTGCTTGTTGAGCGACTGGCGGGTTCTGCCTCCATCCTCAGGAGCCTCAGCTCCCACAAATCACTAGTGATTTCCTCCAGTCGCCAAGACAAAGGCGACTCTGGCAGCCAGGCTATGTATTCCTTTTGCTTTCCCTAAGCACCCATACCATGTTGCTTCCCATAAATTCACAGTTTTATCCTGAGATGAAATCGCACCATTTCTGCCAGGAATCACACACAGAAACATGGTTCTGTTTTGTTTCTGGACATACTGTATTTGATAAAATTAGAAAGAAATCACCCTACCAACATTTGCACACAAGAAGAAAGGGAAATAAAAGAGGAGGGTGAAAAATCAACCAGTTATGAGATCCAGTAGAGAGAAGATATCAGAAAAATATTTTTTGCAGGTTCCAAATCTTGAAGTATAAACTGTCCTCTCCTGTTCTTCTTTGTTCCCACTTGTGGCATCTAGCCAATCACCAACAAATATAAGAGCTGGATGCCAACTCCAGTAAACATATTTAACCCTACAAGGAGAGACAGTTATGAGGGAAAATGAAATCTTCACGGGTCCAAATCTAATGAGAACAGATATTCAGGCCAGGTGCTGCGGCTCACGTCTATAATCCTAACACTTTGGGATGCCAAGGTGTGTGGATCACTTGAGGTCAGGAGTTCAAGACCAGCCTGGCCAATATGGTGAAACTCCATCTCTACTAAAAACACAAGAAATTAGCGGGACTTGGTGGCACATCCCTGTACCCCCAGCTACTTGAGAGGCTGAGGCACGAGAAGCACTCGTGATCGTGCCACTGCAATGCAGCCTGGGTGACAGAGTAACACTCTGTCTCCGAGAGGGGAGGGGAGGGGAGGGGAGGGGAGGGGAGAGGAGGGAAGGGAAAATTCCCTGCAAGCTCTCCTAAATCAGAGGCATTTTTTTTTTTGGCGGCGGGGGGGGGGGTGTCACTAATACAAAATATTGCCTTGGCACTGAGCCTCCCAAAGCAGAAAGAAGATTGGATAATTACGTTCATACACATATCCATCAGGCAAACATCCTTGAAGTCAGAATCACATTGTCCAGTCTCACCACTGTGCAAATCCTGGAGTCAGAACATCTCAGATTCTACTAGCTCATCCCAAGTATTTTCCAGATAAGGTAACAGAGGCTTAGCAAGACCAGGTGACTTGTCTTACCTAGGTCATGATGGCAGCAGGTGCGACCATCTACCCAAGCTTCTGCCAAAAATCTAGGATATTTTCTGCTGCTCTGTGGTGGGATCATTTGATTGCAGGACTGCCACATACTTGGGCCTTATACAGTTCCTTTCTGTGGTTAAGTCAAGTGACTCCCCATGCCCTATTACTACCAGATACACCACAGTACACAAGTGACTTCCAAAATGCAGCCAGGAGTCCCCACAGTTACAAATGTCTGTTCTTAGAACCTCTGAGAAAACTGTAACAGGGATAAACATGAATGGAGAGTGATCCATAAAGAACTCGCTCACTGGCCAGGCACAGTGGTTCACGCCTGTAATCCCAGCACTTTGGGAGGCCAAGGCAGGTAGATCACCTGAGGTCAGCAGTTCAAGACCAGTCTGGCCAACATAGTGAAACCCCATCTCTACTAAAAATACGAAAAAGTAGCTGGGCATGGTGGCGGGCACCTATAATCCCAGCTACTCGACAGGCTGAGGCAGCAGAATCACCTGAAACTGGGAGGTGGTGGTTGCAGTGGGCCAAGATCGCGCCATTGCACTCTAGCCTGGGCAACAAGAGCGGAACTCCATCTCAAAAAAAAAGAAAAAGAACTCGCTCAGTATCATCGGGACATTAAAAAAGCCAATGAAACTAGACAAGCTCGCTGGCACTCTTTTTTCATTAATTAATGTATCCTTTTTTCTGATTAAAAAAGTATAAAAACTTCACATGATCTTATAAGACTCTTAGCTCCCTGAGGACAAAGACTTTTTCTGCCTCATTCACTGGTCTATCCCTAGTCCAGGTCCTAACTCAATATAAAATAAACAGTTCCTGAATAAGTTTTAAAAAGAAAAATGTATCTGTTCATTGAGAAAGTCCTGAAAGCATAGAAACAACATTTAAAATGAAGCAAACTCTCCCATCAATTAGCAACACAGAGATAGCAACTGTTAGCACTTTCCAGAATGTATTCCGTACATGTACATACAAGTTTTCATAATTTGAGATTAGACTATATAAAGAATTTTGTATCCCATTTGGTTTGTCTTTTCTTTTTTCTCCTTTTTTTTTTTTTTTTTTTTTTGGCCAAGTAATCTCGCATCTTGCTTTTAATTTTAACCTTCTCTTTAGTTCTCTCTTCTTCAATTCAAGTACACTGACAGCTACAGACATCAGAAATGAGCAAATCGATACACAGTGACCCAAAGTCAAACACCAAAAGTTCTTCCCGGAGTCAAACAACTTTTGTAGAATAAAAAGAATCCTCTGAACCAGTTCTTCCTTACTCCTAACAAAGGTTATTTTTTCAATTAACAAGTCACGCAAACACCAGGACAATTACAATTGTATTGAACTTTGTGGTATTTTCTGCACAGAAAGTAAATATATCTTCCTACCAAAGCATGAATAAAGAAGTGAAGGACAATTTAAAAAAAAAATATGTGGCAGATACCAATCTTGGGCTATCAGATTGCTCAAGCACCTCTGAATGCTAAAGACTGACAAGTGGCTTCTATAAGAATCACAATTTTTTTGGTCAGTTGTTTCTCTTACAGTGTGCACACCAGTTTCCACACATTAATGTGTGCATTTCAATTCAGCTGACTTTCCTGGTGATATTTCTGCCTGCATATCTAATAGATATTTAGATTAAAAATATCCAGAGTTAAACAATAATCTTCCCCTTCAAATTGGCTCCACCTGCAATCTGCCCCATCTCAGTAAATGATGACTCCAGCCTTCCTCTGGGCTTAGGGCGAGAGTCATGATATTAATATCATCCTTTTCTCCTGCCTTCCTCTCACACCTCCCATCAAAAATATCTACACACCCTGTGCCAGCTCCCATCACTGCTCACCTTGATAGCTGCACAAGCCTCATAACCAGTCTTCTGCATCCAAGCTTGACTCCCTATAGTCTGAGAGGCACACTGTATGTCCTAACATTTCAGAATCATTCTTTGAAATGTTGAGTCAAAAAGGAGGCAGCACAAGGGACTTTTCTGAAATGATGGCGTGACTATATGACTTGAATGTGAACCTTTGCTAAAGTTCACAGAAATGTACACGAATAAGAGAATTTTACTGTCTAGTAAAAAGGAAAAGAAACATTACTATTAAAAAAAAAAAAAAAGAGGCAAATCAGGCCATAGAAGTTCTCTCTCGAAAACCTATATTGTATGTGCTGAAGTTGCCACATGACCCGATTCCCTACTACTGCTTTAACTTCATCTTCTAGTACTTTCTCTTCCTCTGCTCACTTTGTCCCAGCCACACTGCCCCCACCACCTTGCTGCTATTCATACAATTTAGGCATGGTCCTCCCTTAGTGACCTGGCACTGGCTGTTCCCTTTACCTGGAATCCCTCCTCCCCTGCCATCTGTAAAGTTAATACTCTCCACCCTATCTCTTGCACAAATATCACATTCCTAATTAAACCCTACTGAAACCTGCCATTCATCTCCCATCAGCATTCCCAATATCTCTTACCTTGCTCTACTTTTCCTTTTCCACTCATAGGCATTATCATTTTCAGACATACCATATAACTCACTCACTAATATTCTGTGGTCTTTATCTCTCCCTTACTCACCTCCAGTTACAATCTTAAACTCCTTGAGAATAACAATCTTCCTTCCAATCCTGACTATATCCCTGACACTTAGAAAAGTGCCAGGAACATTGTAGATGTTTGATAAATATCTTTTGAAAAAAAGTGTACACAACTGGAACCTAGTGTATGTCAGGCATTGTGCTAGCCCCTACGGTAGATTCAACATGTAAAATAACTGTTACTTTGTTAAATAAACGGGTTGGCCTACATAATCGCCAAGTCCCTCTTCAGCTCATAAATGCATTCCAAGTGAGTGTTTTGTTTTGTTTTGTTTTGTTTTGTTTTGTTTTGAGACGGAGTCTTGCTCTGTCGCCCGGGCTGGAGTGCAGTGGCCGGATCTCAGCTCACTGCAAGCTCCGCCTCCCGGGTTTACGCCCTTCTCCTGCCTCAGCCTCCGGAGTAGCTGGGACTACAGGTGTCCGCCACCTCGCCCGGCTAGTTTTTTATATTTTTAGTAGAGACGGGGTTTCACTGTGTTAGCCAGAATGGTGTCGATCTCCTGACCTCGTGATCCGCCCGTCTCGGCCTCCCAAAGTGCTGGGATTACAGGCTTGAGTTTTAAACTTGATTATAGGCTGTACTATACTTACTGTACACTTACTGGAGTGTAAGCACCCTGAAGGCAAGGATTTTAGGCTGCTTTCCTGCTACTGCATTCCCTGCTCTAGAACAGTGCATGACATAGAGAAGCATGCAATATTTAGTGAATGAGTAAGCTCCCTGTGAACAAGGAATAACAGTCTTGTATGTGTTACATTTCTGATTCTATCCGGCAGGTAGGAAGAGCACCAGGCACGTGGGAGAGGCTCAGCCTTGTTTATGTACTCTACCTAGTCTCCTCATGGTTGGTTAAAAAAATCACAGTTAGCAACAATATGCACAGGCCTTCCTCAATATTCTCAGGGGTATTAACGGAGAGGATGATTTTAAACTTGCTACATAAGCGCTTTACTTCAGGTGGCAGCCCTTTGGAATTCCTATTAGGTGCATCACATCAAAGAGAGGCTCTCTGATGTTGACACGCCTGACGATTCTGAGTACAAAATCTAGGTCAAATAAGACTTCTGTTGAAAACAAGCTTTTCCAGAGAAATTGCAGGGATTTCCCTTTGCACCCTGGTTACCTCAATTCTCTGTCTTGAACTTTACACCAAGGCCACTACGGGCCCAAAGCCTCATGGAAGTCACCTGAGCAGTCACCTACCCCAATCACCTCTGACCGACCGTGACTGTTAAAGGTTTTACTTCCATGAATGTGTGTTTTCCAAAGATACACACACCTCATCAGCAAATGAACTCTGACATGACACATGACTTCTCCCTCTACAACTTCTAGAATTACAGGTATCATTGTCACACCAGTCCATCAGCACTGTGCAACACAGACATAATGTAAACCACATATATGATTTTAAGTTCTATAATGTTAAAAATAAGTCAAACCAAACAAGTGAAATGCACTTAATAGTGTATTTTCTCTAACCCAATATATCCAAACTACTCTAATTTCAACATGAAATCAACATAAAATTATTAATGAGATATTTTGCCTTTATCTCTCATACTAAGTCTTCAAAATTGGGGTCCACTTTACATTGACCACATATCTCAAAGGCTCTAACAGTCACATGTGGTTAGTGACTACTGACCTGGACAGTGTGAGTCCAGATGTCAAGCACCTTCTCTCCCAAGATGTTATTGTTGCTCTTAGATTTACACTACTTAAGGATCTTAGAACTGATTTTGAAAGTCTTCTAACCTATGATGACACTACTTTCATTACTCTCAGCACCAAAACATGCATCTTGCAAGACAGTTAAATGAAGCAATGTTACAGTGGGAGAGGGCTGCTAACTAGGATAGAGTTACCCTGTCTCTGAGAGTCACAAATAATACATTTGTTTCTCTAATCTCTAACTAGAACCCCATTTTGTTGAACTCCAATGACATTCCTAAGATTCTAAGAATGGTGTTTCTTACTGACAGCAGGGAAATATGTGTGCTGACTACAGGGTTTTTGTTTTGTTTTGTTTTGTTTTTTTTAAACAGCTCTGCCAACACCATCACCAAAAGATAAACTGAACAGCAACAGAAAGGAGGTTGGAAGCAGGAAAAAGTTCAAGTACAATCACCTTCTCATTATAAACTGCACTCTCGTGGACCAGCTCTTAGTGTTTAAACAGGTATAACCAAAATGAGGCTGAAGAAAAATAGGGCTCTTTTAGGACACAAAGGAATATTCTAACCAAGTTTTAAATGAAGAAGAACTAAAGAACACCTTCAGGTTAGGTGCTAATTCACCAGATGAAAGTTGTTTTGACAATCTATACTAAGAAAAGCTCTGCCATTTTCTCCCTGAAGATGAGACTGTGGCTTCTACTAGTCTTTCAAAGGTGAAATGGATCACCAGAATATGAAAGGCAGTTCAATCTGGAGAACTTTCCACAGTGACAGTGGTGTGAAGTTCATAGCAATAAAATAATAATTAACACATCACAGCGCATCCAGACTTTGACATTCTCTACCCCTATTTCCATTAGCCAGGGCCTCAATAATCTCCTCTTGCAAAAAAAAAAGCAAACTGGTTTAAAGTTAATTTTTTTCCTTTCCATGGGAGGTTGTTATCAAGCATTGCTCAGTCTACAGAATGAGCTACTCTGGCCTAGTTCTAACAGCTGACTCAGCAGAGACCAGTTGGAACAATGGTTTTCAGGAGGCCAATGCTGGAATTGGTGAGGCTCTGACAGCACCCTGCCAGAGTCAGCAATTTCCTTAAAATGGGGTCAGCTTACAGGAACCCAGATGCTTTATCTACTGGCCTGGTTTCTTGGAGAGAGAAAAAAACCAGACTACAACATACCCACTATCCTAAAAAGAGCCAAGACACAACTGGCAACAACCTCAGTAGATCTGAGTGATAAGCAGTGTTTGGCAAAAAGCTGGGAAGCCATTGATTTACTTTGCAGTTACTCATAGATTTCACATTCAAGTGGACGAGCAACCTAGGAACAAGACGCAGGTCACAGCTCTTTCGGCCTTTGAAAAAGCATGTAAAATCAGAAGGAAGGAAGCAAGTACATCACATTGCCACATCTTTATGCCCTCAGCCTACCTAAAAATAAATTTGAAGTGTGTGGTACAAAGATTATCAATGACTATAGAACTAAAATAAATGGAAAATGTAATAAAGATATAGTTCAACAAACATTTCTAGATTCAGGATAGTGCCTCACAAAACTATATTTGTGATACTCTCGTCAAGTCAAGTATAACAGTACTCATTCTTTATTTCATTCATTTGTCCATTCGACCAGTTCATTTAAGTCTTTCTTGTACCAGGTACTGTGCTAGACACTGGTGCTACAATGGGAAACTGAACCCAACAAGGACCCGCATTCAGGGACCTTCACATCCATTATGAGGAAGGGAGATGGGCCAAATAGATTCACCTAAGTCAGAAACACTTACTGACGTGTAATAAGAACTACCATTCAGTGAATGCCTATCATGTTTCAGGTTCTATGTGAGGGACTCATTTAATCCTAACAACATCAGCAATTAGGCACTAAGACCATTTACTGATGAGGTAACTGAGCCTTACAGAGGTCAAATGATTTGCCAAGGCCATTCAGAACAGTCAAGGACAAAGCAAAGATATAAGCCCAGATCTGTCCAACACCTATCATAAACTTAATGTCTGAAAATAAGATATCACCTTGGTATTAAAAAAATCAGGCAAATCAATGGTGAGTAGGATTGACTGACAGCTTGTGCAATGCATTAAAATGTATGATTATAAACAACCCAATTTTAAATGTGGATAAAGGATCTGAACAGACACTTCACAAAAGAAAATATACAGATGGCAAATAAGCAGATGAAAACATGTTCAACATCCTTAATCATTTGCAAAATGCAAGTTAAAATCACAATGAAATACCACCACACTGCTAGAAAGGCACAGAAAAAAATGTTTTCAATTTTAATACCAAGGGCAGGTGAAGATGCAGAGCTTCTGGAACTCTTAGATGTTGTTGGTGAAAATGAAAAATGGTACAGCCACTTTGGAAAAAGCTTGACAGTTTTTTATAAAGTTGGACATATATGTGCCCTACTACACAGAGATCTCACTTCTAGGTATTTACCAAGCAAAATGAAAACCACCGTTGACAGAAAAACCTATCTAATACGTATTTCGTTCTCTCTCTGGCCCTCTGAACCTATTCTCTCGCTATCTTTGAAGGTTCCTTTGTCAACTTCATTCTTAATTCTCAAAAATGAGAACAATTTTACTGTTCTTTAACTGGTGAACTGCTACACATACTACAGCATATTCATACAATGGAATAATATGCAGCAATACAAAGGAACAAAATAATGACACTAGCAAAAACATAGGCCAGGTGCAGTGGCTTACACCTGTAATCCCAGTACTTTGGGAGACTGAAGCAGGAGGATCAGTTGAGCCCAGGAGTTGAGACCAGCCCTGGCAATATAGTGAGACCCTGTCTGTACAAAATATTTTAAAAATCAGCAGGGTGTGGTGGCGCATGCCTGTACTCCCAGCTACTTGGATGACTGTGGTGAGGGTATTTCTTGAGCCCAGGAGGTCAAGGTTGGAGTGAGTGAGCCATGGTCATGCCAGTGCACTCTAACCTGAGCAACAGAAAGAGATTGTGTCTAAAAAAAAAAAAAAAAAAAAAAAAAAAAGGCGGGCAGCGGGGAGCAACAAAATGGATGAAGTTTAAGTCCATTTTATTAAGTGAGAAAAGCTAAATCTAAACCGTTACACTAGATTATCCCATTTACATGATATTCAGAAAAAAGGCAAAATTATTAGGAATAGAAAATAGATATAATTGCTTGGAGAAGGGAGAAAGGATTGACTACAAAGGGTCAGTAGGAAGTAATTTTAGGAATGCTAATTTTTAGGGGTGATAGTACTATTATTCTATAGCTTGAATGAAGTGGTAGTGACATGATTGTATGCAACTGCCGAAACTCAGAGCACTGCACACCAAAAAGAGTAACTTTTATTGCAAGTTAATTTTAAAAGTGAATAAAATTTGCTTCAACAAATTGTGATTTGAATAACAGAAATTAAACACCTCTTAAAGATATACAAAAATACTAAAATTTTGCCTAAAGCTGTCCCAGACTACAAGACGTATTCTTAATGACAAAATGTTGGAACATGAACAATTTCAAATTGGCAAGTAACCAATTTTTTTTTAACACCTTCTCACTGGTTGGCAAGCAGAACGGTTCACTCCAATACCTTCATTCTGCATTCTGGAAAATGCAAACAGGGCACAGGGAAGCTTCTGGTATAGGAGAATGAAGGTTTCCCCTTAGTCTGTAACAGGTCACAAAAGCTGGTGCAGAGAACATTTTTCTTCACAGGAGAAGCTAAAATTTCCCAAAGGCCTGCTGCTTTCCCATTATGGAAGAGGCACCATAAAACAACCTGGTGAATTGTCCTGGGATCCCTATCTATTGGTGTGTAAGGGCTTTGCTTTTGGAGTTGGGATTGAAGCTCTTTTGAAATCTTTGACATTCCCCAATAAGATATTGCTGGGCCCAAGACCTTGCTGCTTTTTTCTTAATGTCATTAGAATACAGATGCTCCTCGACTCACTATGGGGTTATGTTCCAATAAACCACTGGTTTACTGCAAACGCACCTAACCTACTGAACATCATAGCTTAGGCTGGCCTATCTCAAACGTGCTCAAAACACTTACGTTAGCCTACAGCTGGGCAAAATCATCTAACACAAAGTCTATTTTATAACAAAGTGTTGAATATCACATGTAATTTATTGAATACTGTACTGAAAGTTAAAAAAAGAACAGTTGTATGGATACTCGAAGTATGGTTTCTACTGAATGCATATGGCATTTCTTTGCCATTTTATTTTATTATTACTTTTTTTTTTTCTTTTTTTTTTGAGACAGGGTTTCACTCTGTCGCCCAGGCTGGAGTGCACTAGTGTGATCTCAGCTCACTGCAACCTCCACCTCCTGGGCTTCCACCTTCCAGCTTCCACCTCTCAAGTAGCTGGGACTACAGGCACATGCCACCATGCCCAGTTAATTGTTCTATTTTTCTGTAGAGACGGGGTTTTGCCATGTTGCCCAGGCCAGTCTCGAACTCCTGAGCTGAAGCAATCCACCCGCCTCGGCCTCCCAAAGAGCTAGAATTACAGACGTGAACCACGGTGCCCAGCCTACTTTACCATTCTAAAGTCGAGAAATTGAGTTGTAACTCGACCAGCTGTATTAACCACACCCTCCCTCCCTTCTTTGCATTACAACACAATGAAACTAATAGAAGCTCTCAATCAGGGAGTAATTCTACAAAATGTATGGCAAGTCTGAGAGAAGCTCACCTTCCCAGTGTTGGGGGAGCAATACATCTGGATCTCAATTCTCCAGCACACATTTGGTTCTTTCCCCAAGACTCTAGAGCCTATTCTCTGGCTTTCCTTAGAGGCTCCTTTTCTGAACAGCCCCAAAGTGCTGGCTCATCTGCCTACCAAAGGCTCGGTAAAAACCCATATAACAAGCAATTCAAAGCATGAAATGAAAATTGATGCTTTCAACTCCTGTAACGATGAAAACGGGAAGCTGCCGAAAACTCTATGCTCCCTTATTTGCCACATCAGTTTTCAAGAATAGAGATAGCAGCATGTTATATGAGATAAGAACTTGCTTTAAGGGTGAAGCATTCCTCCCTAAATTTGACCGCATTAAGGTGGAGCGCCTGCATTCAAAGGCAAGTCTGGTAGGGGTGTATCAATAACAAAAATAAAAAATGCTACCTTCAGAATCAACATTGACCAAAGATGACAAACTACTCCCCATATGTAAAAGGCACATTAAAACAATGGGTGACTATGCCCTTCAGTGTGAATCAAATCACATTTTTCAATCTAGGCAACACAGATAAAAGTCTCACCACTCTACTGGTGAGATGGGCAGTTGAAATTCTATCTCTGTGCAGTTAAGCATCTGTAAACTGAGAGGATTGAACAGAAATAACACCTCAGAGTTCTCTTGCAATATTATGTTCTGTAGTTCTAGGACTTAAGAAAGTACGAAGGTCAATGTACTGTCTGTCATTCTCCACCAAAATAAAAGTTCCCTAAGGGAAAGAAGCGTTAATTATTGTACCCTTGGTACCTTGCAGAGTGCTTGGCATATACAACATGCTCAATAAATTTTTATTGAACAAATGATGAATGATGGTAGAGTCAGGATAAGTTTGCCTGGCTCCAGCATTCGACTATCGGGTTCTGTAATTAAGAAATAAATATTTATACACCTAAATTGTGATTTCATGATAGACCCTAGGAACACAAAAATGTATGAGACACTGAAGTTATCCTTAAACCTATATTCTAGATAGCGAAACAAGAAATGTTAGCTTAAGAAGAGAACCATCCAGGAAGTAAAGAGTTTTCTAATGTTGCTAGGTTCACAGCAGGGATAGGTCAGAGTAAACAGTTTACAGTATGCATGGACGGCTTCCTGCAGTATGTGGACAGAAAACTGGGGAGACAGGAAACTTGAATAGTTAAAAATGATTTAAAATGACGGCAATGAGGATTCATTTCCTTATAATGGGGCAGTGAAACAACATGCTTCTATATTTTTATATATTAACAAGATACTACGAAAACAGGTCCAAACTTAAACACGCCATTTTGGACAACCACTTAGGCCACTCCCAGGCTTACAGAGCCCACACTCTGCTGGACAGCCCACTTGCATGACCCTTGTGACTTTCCCATCTACCAAGTCACTCTTCCTAGGACCATGCATGTCATCTTGGACCTCTTCCTCTCCCTTGTACTTCCTGCTCCAGTACTCACCAAGTCCTTTCTCTCCCTGAATATTTATTTATTGGGTATCTCCCCTATCTTCCCTGCCTTAACTGGGCTTTCACTTTGACCATAGCTTCCTTGTTGACCCCCCTGCATGAACTTCATTCCCTAAATCAAGGGTTGGGAGATTTTTTCTGTCAAGGGTCAGAGAGTAAATAGAAAATAGGCTTTGGAGGCTGTGTAGTCTCTGTCACAATTACTCAACACTCCCACTGTGGCACAAAAGCAGTCATTAAAAAAAAAATGCAATAACCAGATGACCAGGTTCCAATAAAACTTTATTTACCACAACATGCAATGGGCCAAATCTGACCTCAGGATCCTACTTGAATGATCCTTGCCTTAGATAGCTGCCAGGGTGGTTTTCAAAAAAACACAAATAGAACCATGTGATTCTCCTGCCTAAACTCTTCCAAGACAGCCATCACCCTCAGGATAAGTTCCAGGCTCCTTGGCATCTCTGTGTCCATCCCCCTGCCTGTCTCTCATAACTCTTAAAATTGTACATTCAATGATCCATGACTTAATCCCTTCCCAGAAACACTAGCCTCTTAAGACTTGAAATATACATGGTTGGGTCCTCTTCCAGGAATGTCTCCATTTCCTCTGAAAAACTCCCATCCAGCCTTTAAAACCCATCACCAGTATCTCCTCTACCATGAAATCTTCCCTGACCTGAATTTTAGACAAAGTCAGGTCAGTCTCTGTGCTCCCCCAGCACCTTGACATACTTCTCTTACAACCAATGTGACAGTGGGATGTCATTGGCCATGTTTGTGTCTCTCACCACCACCAATTCACCTGTGAGGGTAAAGCTGTTTTGTACAACTTTGTATCTTTAACACCCAGCATAATATCAGGCTTATAAACATATTTGGGTCATAACAACTATTTGATTAATCAGTAAAAAAAAAATCATAAAGATTTCAACTTGGTACTCCTTTGACCTCGTATAACTGTAAAGAAATCTGAATTCACTCGGTGCTCTTAACTATCTTGGTTGTGCCAACTATTTTAATTCAACACTTGCTATTAAAACTTGTCCAAATGTCAGAATAAACTGTTCTTTCTGAGGATGATATAATTCAAAATTTCCCCTTTTAAAGGAGATGTACTTTAAAACTACTACTTAGCTGTCCCCCCCATTATTCTTTAATTAGCTGCTTGAACAATGCTGAATATGTTACATCCTCTTGAGGAGAGCTAAGTCCTCAAGCAATTAGTCTATCCTACCAAATGTGACTTACGTCACTACTGTGTCCAGGATAGGCAAATCTTCACAGGACAGAATAAATTCCTACATCTTCCAGAACCTGGACAGAGTCTCTAAAGCAAAAGGAAACATGAACTTGTAGTAAAGACTATAACAAGTTCATGTTTTTTCATCTATCAAACCAGCAAAACTTTAAGAAACAAGAAAACAAACACGCTTACACATGCTGGTGGGAATGTAAATTATATAATTCTTTCAGTGGAACAGTTTGGGAGTATTTCAAACCCTAAAACGTGCATTCTCTTTAACTCAGTGATGTCACTCTCAGGAGTTTAACCTACAGAAGAATTCACAATACACAAAAGCTATGTGCGCAAGGATGTTCCTTTCATCACTATTTCCATCATTCAAAAACTGGGGAATGATGGGCTAAATCATGGTACAGCAAAATTTTCCATAAACTCCACAATCTACAACCACTGCCTTCTTGAGAGTCCTGACAGTCAAGCTCACTATGTCCAAAATGAAACTCCTGATCTTAAACTAAGAGATGACCAGTCCCCGGTGTCCCCCATCTAGCAAATGGCAACTCTGTCCTTCCAGCTGTTTATGTTAAAAAACAAAAAACCAAAACCCTTGGAGTCATTCTCGACTCCTCTCTTTTTCTCACACCCCTCAGGCCATCCATCAGGCATGAGTCTACTCTCAAAATATATATAACCATTTTGTACACCTCCACTACTATTCCTCTGGTCTGGCCACCATAATCTCACACCAGGATTATAAAACCTTCTTGTCAGTGCTCTCTGCTTCCGCTCCTTCAGAAAACCTCATCCTACTACCTTCAGTGAGGCTCTGCAAATGTTCATTGAGAGCATGTTACTGCCTGGATCAAGACTCTGCAATGGCTCCTATTTCATTCTGGGTGGTGTGGTTGGTTAGGGTATAAAATGTCTAGCATAATGTGTCATTCTTCCTTATACTCTGACCTCTCCTCCCACAGTTCTAACCCTTGTTCACTCTATTTCTGCCACTCTGGCCTTCTTGCTGTTCCTCTGAAAATGCAGGTACCAATTCTGCAACAGGGCCTTTGCATTGGATTGGCTCTTACCCGGTTATGCACATGGCTCCTTCCCTCACGCATTCAAGTTTGTGCTTATATGTTACTTTCCCAGTGAGGTCTACCCTTGACACCTTGACAACTCTATTTAAAAACTGCAACATGCCCAGTCTCCACACTCAACCCCCTTACTCTGCTCTGCTTCTCCCCCACCTTCATATAATGTCCCGCCTTCTAATATACGAAATGATTTACTCAACTATTACATGTACTGCTTTGATTTCACCTGACTAGAACATAAACTCTATTAGGGATCTTCATCTGTTTTGGTTGATCATATATACCAGGCAGGCAGAACACAGTTCCTAGCACATAAAGGTTGTTAAATAAATACTTGTTGAACAAATAAATATATCTTAGTGTTTTTGTGAGGACTAAATCAGCCAGCCCTAGCACATAGCAACCTAACAAAAGTAGGTTCCAGTTATTATTAGAAAGAATAAAGTAGGCATGCATCTACTGACATGGAAAGTTACCCAGATGTAACGACAATAAGAAAAGCCAAGTTGTAACTGAATGCAAAGTGTGCAACTGAACTAGCATGCAAAGGAGAGTTAATACAGCACTATCAGTAATACTGAAAAAATAGAAACATGCTCACATCTCACCATCAGGGCTAGGGTTAAACATACTATACCATCCTCCCACCATACTTGGGGACATTAGGTGGTTGTTACCAAGAATTAGGTAGGATATTTGTGTTATATGTTAAGATGTCAATTTCAGATGGGAAAAAGAAATTGACTTACTGACTGAACATGAGGTAGAGTATGATAGTATCTTCTTTGAAAGAAAAAAGCAAAAAGCTGTGTGCATATATGTATTAGTGGAGAAAAGTTGGGAGGGAAACAAAGGCACACATGCACATGCAGCTACTTTTGGGGAGTTGGACTTCAGAAAGAATGAGGGCTAGCGTGTAATTTTATGTTGCATTTTTCCATTGTGCTTGACATTTTTGCAAGCAATCAACACAACTTCTGTTTTGCCAACCACAGTAACTTTTGGGAAAACTTCCCATAGTGGAAAGATCTCATTTTAACTAATCATTTCTACCTTAATCCCTATTCCCTGATCTTATTAGAAGTAAATTAAGACAGATTCTAATACAAACTACAGGAGGGCAGGGGGCTTTTATATTTTGTTCGTGGGGCTATGATCTCCAGTGCCTAAAAGGCGCCTAGCACACAGTAGGCACTCAAATATGATAAGTTATTCTCAATATGACGTAACCTTCATGTAAAATTATAAGCAGTAAATTAAAAAGTCCCAAGCTAGAAAGGGATATAGCAAAAGTGTCCATAAACTGGAGTGTTAAGCCTCATAAAAAGGAGTTTAAATGTTTACAGACTTTTTTGCTTCCCTTTCAGGTCACTATCTATAATCAGATATTTTTAAAGCAACTCTCTTTGGCATGACTCCACAATTAATGAGAAAATTACAGCACTTGCTGTCTTATAGCCAAGTTATTTCAAACAGTTGTTGTCAAATTTGTAGATTCCCACTGATCTAATCTTTACTGTGGCAAAGAAATATACCCAGTGCAGTAATTCAGAGGCAAGGACTAGTAGATTGTGAAGGATGGGGGAAAAGGAGATTCTTTCATCAGGAGAGCAGTATCAACTTTTCAGAACAATTAAATGGTGAGCAGAAATCTAAATGCTTTTTTACTTCCAAAAGAATACAGGATAAACTATCTGGTTGGTGGAAAATAGTATGTATCATTAAATACAAACAAACCTATGTTTCATTTTCTATTTTCAAAATGATTTTTCAAGGAGTTGTACTTTTTTGCATTGCTTTGATAATTACAATAGCACTCTAGGAAACAGCTTGAACTTCATAATGACTTCATAAGGTCAAAGTTCTTAATGGGCCCATTCAAGTATTTATTGAACGTGTATTACGTGCTAAGCATTGTGCTTAGGACTAGATATAGAAATATTGGAATACATACTGATATCTCATTCTATAGATATAGATATATTGGGATATTGAAAGAGAAATAATTTAAAAATCTCCACAAACAAAAGGGTGAGCCTCACAGAATGGAATTAAAAGAAATATGTTTTCCCCCCCCTTTCAGGTCAGATAATCATTTAAAAATCTTTTCATCCAAGAACATTCAGCCTGGTGAGTCACTTTCAAGCCCAAGACCTCCCATTTTTACTCTCATGCCTAAGATCTTCTCAAACATCTTGGTAAAAGTCAGGTAACATTTTCTCCATCCTGTTTTTATTCTTGCATGTGACCACCTATCAAAACTTTAAGGATGTCACCCTCCATGGATGAAGAAATAATAATCAGCAACAGCAGCACAAGGACTGTATTTGAAAAAACAAAACAAAACAAAACCAGATATCTAGATGGCATCAGTCATCAACTCACTAGATTCTTGAAAAGCAAATGGATTGAGTGCCATCTTTATCAAATGGAACCACCTGTCAAACAGGTTTACCAATAAAAAACGGCAGATCCCATTATTCAGAAACATTGTTTAGTCATAATTTTCCTGGCTGTTGACATCCCAAATTAGTCATGTAAATTTACTGAAGGCCAACAGTAGCAGAAACTTGTCAACAAGACCCAGGAAGCAAAGGAAGGCAGCATCTTTACATTTTTAGTGTTTATAACACTTCAAAAACCTAAAAGTCATGAAGAACTGGCCTACTATCAGACAGAGAGATCAGCAGAGTTACTGAATTAATGGCTGGCATTGTTGCCTTTTCTTCCCACCAGACATCTCAAAAAATGCTGACAGTTTTTCTGGTGCCAGAGGGTGTCAGTATGACTGCGAGGGATGTGCTTACATTCAAATATTTGGGGTCTGATTATCAACATAAGAAATGTTTTTTTTTCAAAGGAAGAAACAAACATGCTGAGAAAATGGTGATTACTAAATGAACAGAATTTTATTATGCAAATACAGTTGCAAAGAAAAAGAAATATTTGCGGTATTCTGGTGGGGGGGGAGGCTTTTGATTTAGCTTTTTCTAGTACTATCATCTCTATATTTACTTTCAGCTTTAGAAATCCTTTTACCTTCAGTGCTCAGTGTCTCCCAAATTCTATTCCATACAAGTCTAATAAGCCAACATCAGAATAATGCATGGGTCTGTGTATTTATTTATTGGAGTCATTAAATAGGCAGTTTCAGTTGGTATCACATCACCTGCTTTATATTACACAACACAGGGTCAAAGAGAAATTACAATTAAATTTTTCAATAACTGGTGTCAATTAAGCACGGTGTTTAGCTCCTTTGTAAATATGGAGATCTCATTCTTTCTGTTTTCTCTTTCCACTCCTCTACCCCCATCCATATGCCAAGAATGAATAGAAAACAAGGGGAAAGGAGAGCTTGTCTCATCCAAAGTCTTTGCTAGATGTGTCTTGGTAAAATCAGCTATAATCATTACTTCTATGGCACCATTAATTTATGGGCATAGTTTCTGTTCTTATCAAGAATGCCAAAAGATCTATACAACTGTTCATCACAAAAACAGTCTTGGGTATCATACATAAAGGTTCAAAGAGCTCCTTTCTGTTAATAAAGCCCATGTGAATGAAACTGCTTTGCCACAAGCTTTTAGAGAATCTAGACTCAGGGTTGGCAGTTCCAGTGGACACACCAGGGGCCACCTCACAAATTGCCTCTTCTGGCCACAGTTAACTGAAGAGGCAGTGAGGCTCTAGTCTCCCCTGGGGGTGGTTTCATATCAAACACACATGCCCATGCTTTTGCTCAGCAAGGATCAAGAGAAGAACCTCAAGTCTAATCATAAGAACAGACCAATTTAAGAGCCATAATTGAGTGAAAAGAATAACGGACCGATTCCACATCTCTCTAGCACAAACACAACAAATCCAAACACCAGACCTCAAGCATCTTTTTAAATACAGAAATACAACTTGAAATATACAGCGTAAGAAAGAAACTACACAGGGAAGCAAATGGGTAAGCTTCAGTTTTTAACTCCCCGGGGTGGGTGCGATGGGGGTGAGGAGTTAGAAGTGTCCTCATCAGGAATCCTTTCTCTCTGCCCCATCCCCTTTCCCAAAGCCAAAAGAGGAAAGGCATTGAGAGACAGGGCCAGACTGCTTCTGTTTGCTCAGTTGAGAAATGGAGGAATCAAGTCTCTGTTGATATCATTAATCTGCTAAAGCTTTCAACAGCACTAAAATTCATTGGCAAGTGATGAGCTGCGCCTTGTTGACAAGTTTCAGTGCAAGTTAAATCACGAAAAGAATCCAACTTCACATCTAATTAATACAGGCTTCTAAGTGATCAAAAAAACACCAGTTTTTCAGAAAGTATGAGCCTTATAGATGATAAAAGACAAGATTTTCTCAACTAAGAAATGCATTTATTTTCCCAGAACCCCAAAGACAGTACGTCATTCCGTGGGTTACCATGTGCATATGGAGTTTTTATGTTTTCAATATAAAAGTCACAATGCCCTCATGCAAAAGCTTCCCATTTTACTGAAAACCCCAACAAATATGTCTGAACCTTTTGAAAGCACTGAATACTCATCCAAGAGGAGCAGTAAAACAAACAACACTATAAATCAGCAAGGGTTATTTGGCTAGCACACACTCATAAGTAGTCTCCTAATTGATTCTCAATTGACAGGGTGTTGAGCATGGTAAACTCTGGGAAAGAGAAAAGGGTCCAACATACCTAATCCTTACAAATAAGCTATACATACCCTCAAATAATTTAGTTCAGGCACAAATCCACTCCCTTTGTGTGTGAGACAAAGTCTATATACCAACACTGTGGACAAGACAGCTTCCTTGTGCACTCCACTGCCCCCTGGTACCCAGGTCAGTCAGACTTAGGACTTAGGAAGAGGAAGGGAGGGATAGCCCTCCTGAATCTTCAAAAATCCCCCAGCCTTCCTGGTTTCGCCCATTCACTTAGGGAACCAGACAGGGAGAAAAGCCTTTTAGCTCCCAAGCACTCAGCAAGCCAGACTCTGGATTCTGTTTTCTGATACCCACAGACATACATCTCTTACCTAGATAAGACAGTGCTCTAACATACACATGTTAATTTCCAGGAAGCAAACTTAAAAAGCCTTCTGCACGTACATTCTTCCTTTTAGAAATAGGAAAAAGGACAGAGGAGAATCGCAGCTCTTCCGTTTCTTATTTTCCCCCAGAGCTTACAAAGCCCTCCAAAGTGCAAAGGCATTTGCCCACCGAGCTGCCCGGGGAAGCAGCTCTCCCTCTCCCCCGCCTTCCCCAGCCTGGGCGCCGGAACAATGCAGCAACATACATTTACCAACACCTGCTGGAGCCTATTAATATGCACGGGGACGTATTGATTTTTCCCCCCTCCCTTCCCTTGCCCTCCACACTGAGCAGGCTTTCATCTCCTCCTTTACCATCCATCAGGAACTCATTTCGCCGGCCCCCTCCCCCTCCCACCCCCAGTCCCCATTCAGCCGAGCCCCTCGCTCCAAAAGCCCGGGCTGACGAGCACACTTTGGAATGCACTTCATTAAAATTTAGCTGCCCGATTCCAACCTGCAATGCGGAGGAGGCAATACAAAGCGCGCGCCACACTTCCTCCAGCATCCCCTTCAAAAGCCCCATTGTTCGCCAGGCATCTGCTCCAGAGCCCGGCCTCTCCCTATCCACTGACCTCTGTTTTTTTTTTTTTTCCCCCCTCCCCCTTCCTCCCATCCTGGCCAAACGGGCCTGCCTGGTGAATTAAAACGCAGCCGCAGCCATCTGGCCCTCCCAAGCTGGCCGGGTTTCTCCCCGCCCCTCCTCCCTGGTCCACACACCACACACGGCATCTTCACCTCCATGGATGTTCCCACAACCCAAGCTCAAACCTCCGGTGGCAGGGCGCCTCTGCCGCCGCCTGCCTGTCCCCAGGCTTCCTCCAGCGGCAGAGCGTTCGAATCCAGAGGTGGGCAGGGGGCGGTGGAGGGGTAGCGAGAGGAGATCATGGACCACTTGTACTTGCCTGCAAACCCCAGCCC
This sequence comes from Macaca thibetana thibetana, assembly GCF_024542745.1. Lineage (NCBI taxonomy): Eukaryota > Metazoa > Chordata > Mammalia > Primates > Cercopithecidae > Macaca > Macaca thibetana. The sequence goes on from NC_065579.1 coordinate 119,953,010, forward strand.
AATCGCCAAGATTAATCCTTCCCTTTGTGAGCCTGAAACCGCCTCCCACCACGCTGGTCCTCGGCTCTGCAGCGGTTGTAAAGAGAGGCGGGGGTAGGGGGGTGGGATCCGAACCCCTTCCTAGGAGAGCTGGGGGCGCCTGGGCCACCTGACCACAGAGCGGGTTTTCGAGGGAAGAGGTGCTGGCAGCAGGAACAGCTGATGGTGCGAGAAGGGAAAGAAGATGCCCAGGCTTGCGCCTTTTATATTACTGGCGACATTTCTAACACATGACAACAATTTCCATCTGTATTTAAGCCCGGAGTGTGAAAAAAGAGCATTACATCACAGAGCCCGGGCTCCTAGAGGCTGCCGGATATCTAGGCCGGGGGGGATTAGGGCCGCACCTGCGGACGGGGTGGGGACCGAGCGAGCCTCTCCCTGCTGGGGCATGTCAGGTCCCCATCACCCGCGTGGCCCTGTGGGAGCCCCTGGGCATGGAAAGGCGGGAAATAGGGTTGACCCATTTGCGACATGCTGGAGGCTGAGTGCATGAGTGGGTGGATGAGGCTGAGGGAAGGGGCGTGACTCCCTTTCTTGGTTAGGGATGCAACCCTCACTTCCCAAGAGCAAGGGACAGAAGTCCCTTCTGATGAAACTGACTTCTGCCCTTCTGCCTCTTCCCCAACTTTGTAAGAAATTCCAATAGATAATAACTCTTATGTTTGAAATAATTGTCTTCCTTTGGAGTTAAACTAAAGACTATGGAGTGGCTTAGAAAATGAATTTGAAGAATCCACTTTCAAGGAATTGACACTTCAAGAATCAAGGGTACAATCTGACTCAGAATCAAGCTGCTTCTTTACTGCTCACCTCTCTGTCAATAAAACTCACTGTTTTTAAGGAGCGATAGGATAGTGGATAGGGAGAGGCTGGGCTCTGGAGCAGATGCCTGGCAAAGCTGCCTCTTTAAAAGATTCTGTAAGAGCCAGTGGTATCATCTCCATCCTGTTTCTTTTGAGGGCTCCTTCCTCTTCATCCACCTTAGTGAGAAAACTTTATTGAGAGGCCTCTAGCTTTGGAAAGGTAAGTTTTCTCTATTTTCAAACGGTCAGTCACTGCTGAAGCTATACCTTGTAGCAAGAGAGTGAATGCCTCCAGACTGTCAAAGAAAGGACTCTATCTACTGCCTTCCTTCTCATAATCCAGGTGCTACAGAGTCGCGTGCAAGCATCCTCCAAGAATTCATTACTACGACTTGGACCGGAGGAGATAAAGGGGCTGGAAGATGTTCTGAGATGAAGAATGCCAAGAAAATGAGGCAAGAGGGGAAAGGAAGCAAGGGCATGCTTCTTTCTGGGGTGTGTCAGGGGAGGCAATGCAGAAGCTAGATTACAAATGGGTGGATCATAGGATGGCAATGCAGACTTACGGGTGCAGGAGAAAGCTGAGGGGGCAGTGAGCCATTCAGATAACAAGGCAGCATAGATCTTTCCTTCGAAGGCAGTATTGGCTGGATTTCACAGCAGATGAGAAAATAAATTTTGTTCCTTCATATTTGCTACTCAGTAAACCTAGTCATGTCCATCTGAAAAATCCAGGGTGTGGAAGGACAGCATGTTGAAGGCTCCTTTTCCTTCTAGTCACTCACTGTGGTCAAAAGACTCAATACTGGAGTCAGACTCAGTAGGTTCCAACCCCATCTTTCCATTTTCCAGCTGTGCGACTGCAGATAAATTACTTGCTTGTTTCCCCTGGCATATAAAATGGAACAATAACTCTCTACTTATTACGCAGATCATACATACAAAGTGCTTGGTGCAGTTCACCATACACAACAGGTGCTCCCTAAATGTCACCTATCACTACTGCTACTATTATGATTGTTTCTGTGTAAAACATCTCAGCCAAATGCAAGCGCTCATCTTCTACTTCTGAGGGGACCTGCAAAATGGAACAGCTCCCAGGGCTTTAATTAGTGAAATGCAAAGAGCAGAACCCTAGACATCCTGGACCTGCCAGAAAAAAGTGAGTAAGATGTCTCAGAAGAAACACAGATTCGCCGGCTTCATTCTTGATTCACATCTACTTGCAGGAAGGTGAAAGGCCTTGAGAGTTACATGCAAAGTATTCACTTACATGTTTTGTTTGAGAAAAACAATAAACTTAAGGGAATACTTTATCAACCATGTACATAATACATATGAGCATTTACATCATTTTTCCTCTTGATCATTATTTTTAAAAATGGAAAAAGAAAAGCAGATACTACATAAAACTTTCAAAAGCCTTTAGCCACAACCTAATGCTGAAAAATGGAATTTGTATTTTATTAGTTTTCCACAAGAAAATGATTGTGCAGTACAAATTAAATTGCTCTTTTGCAAGGAAGCTGCATAGAAACTTCCCTGAAGGGAACAAAAATACAAAAGGCATTCTTTTTATGAGAGAAAGAAGGGAACTTTTATTCAATAAGTATTCAAGGATGTAGCTTTCCAATCTTCAATAGGGAGAGAAAAATAGCTGTCATTTTGGTTAGGAAATATCCCTAATAACAACAAATTATTTTCAATCAGAGCTCCAAAGACCAGGTTTCTCTATGTGCAAGAGAAGCACAAGGAAAAGAGTCCATGAAAATCTACTTGGTTTTTCTCAGAGGTGTAGTATCTCGACACACTCGATCTCAAAAACCAAGGCTCTCCCAGCTTGTGTGGTCTCCAGCATGAGCCAGGAGAGATGCTTAGTTGCATTTCTTTGAAAGTCTCTTTTGTCGCACACACAAAATTAAAACCAGTACGTCCTGGGCTAGCCAGCTTCATGGGTGCCGGGCTTATAGAGCCCAAGGGCAAGCTATGGCTGCAGTGCCTTGAGAGTGCAGTTTAGAGAGGCAGTGAAATGTAGACACTTCTTTACTAGCAATTTTTGAAAAATAACTGTGAGAAAAAGGTCGAGAGTTTCTCTCACTGAACACATTCAAAGTAATTAGAGAAATGTTTAGGAATCAGATTAAATGTTGTGGAAAAGTGACCACTTGCAAGGCAGTAGAACATACGGGTTATGAGAGTGGGATCTGGGGCCAGACCAGTTCAAAACCCCACCTCTGGCTTTCTCAGTGTGAACCACTGGGCAAACTTGACCTTACAATGACTCTACTTTTTCACCTGGAAAATGGGAGTAAAAAGAGTTCCTGCCTCATGGAACTGTGATGAAGACTAACTTGGGTGAATAGAGGGCATTGTACTTAGATGAGTTCCCGGCACAGAGAAAGTGCTAAGTATTATTACTGGCACATCAACACTGCTAACTCTTAGGTGTGAATTCCCTCTAAATGCTTGCTCTGCATATGTCTTTCCACAAATATTTACTGAGCACATACCAAGCATATAGCTCTGTTGGATATAATAAAGAGGTAGAATACATCCATGGGGTTAGAAAGGGGTTTTATTGTTTGTTTGTTTGTTTTTTTAACAGAAATATCCTTTGGATAAAATATAACTCACATAACACAGGCCACATTCACTGACTAAAATGCAATAAGAACAGCCATTAACAGTCAAAGGGAAAGCAAAAATTCATAATAAAATCTGCGGGATATACCCATATGCCCACACAGAAGGAAATTATAGCCTTAAATGCATTTATTAGAGAATAAGAAAGGCAGAAATTAATTATGCTTTCTATGCATGATGCTATAAAAATTAAAATGAAATAGATTCAAAAACAAAAGTAGAAAATTCAACAGTGTTGGGACAACTGGATATCCACATGCAAAAGAATGAAGCTGGACCCCTACCTCCACACCAAACACAAAGATTAATTCAAAATGCATCATGGACCTAAATGTGATATCTAAAATTAAAAAATCTTAAAAGATAACAAAGGAGTAAATCTTTTTTATCCTGGGTAACACCAAAAGCAAAAATAAAAAAAAAAATTAGATTAGACTGTATTAAAATTTTAAACTTTTGTGCTGAAAACAGTATTACCAAGTTAGTGAAAAGAAACCCATGGAATGAAAGAAAATACTGGTGAAGCATTTATCTGATAAGGTACTTGTATCTAGAATATGTGAAAAACTTCAACTAAACAATAAAAAGACAAATAATCCAATAAAAATAGGCAAAGGAATTCAATAGGCATTTCTCCAAAGACAATACACAGATGGCCAACAAGCATATGGGAAGATGCTCAACATATCCAAACTACAATGAGATCCCATTCATACCCACTAAAATGGCTCTAATCAAAAGGACAAGTGAGTAAAGATGTTGATAATTGGAAGTGTCCTGTATGCTAATATAAAACGGTTTAGCCACTTTGGAAAACAGTCTGGCAGTTCCTCAAAAAGTTAAATTTATGATATGACCAAATGATTCCCTCGGTATACACCCAAGAGAAATAAAAACATATACATGAACGTTATAGCAGCATTATTACTCATAATAGCCAAAAAGTAGAAATAATTCAAATGTTCACCAACTGATGAATGAATAAAATGTGGCACAGCCATATGAGAGGATACTACTGGGCAATAAAAAGGAATGAAATACTGATACAACATGGATAAACCTGAAAACATTATGCTGAGTAAAAGAAGACACAACATGTCACATATTGTGTTATTCTATTTATATGCAATCTACACCATAGGTGAATATATAGAGACAGAAGGTAAATCAGAAGTTACCTATAGCTGTGGGAGTTAGAAGGAAATGGGATGTGACTATTAATGGGTATAGGGTTTCTTTCTCGGGGTGATAAAAACATTCTATAATTTTGTGGTGACAGTTGTACACCTTGAGAATAATCTAAAAAAAATGAGTTTTTAAAAATAGGTCAATTATGTAGTATGGGAACTATATTTCAATAAAGTTATTTTTAAAAGGTAGAAAGAAGAAATAATGAAATTAAGGTAGACATTTATACTGGACACTGTTGGCAATAAAAAAAAAATCGAGAGAAAAACTGTTTCTAGGGAAGCACTATTAAAATAGAAAAACCTTTGGCAAATAAGGCCATGAGTGGGGAAAGGAGAAATCATATATAATCAACCTTAGGAGCAAAAAAGGAGGCAATACAAATATTAAAACGCTTTATTTTCATGTATAAGAGAATACCATGTACAACTTTATACCAATTAATTTGAAAATCTAGACAGAATGGATCATTTTCTAGAATAACAAATTAATGAAACTATCTTAAAAAGCAATAGAAAATGTGGATAGAGCAATGACTATAACTAAAATGAAGTTAAAGAACTATCTCCTCCTTCCCTTTTCCTAGCTACTGCAAAGAAAAAAATACGTATCAGGCCAAGATATGTTACGGACAGATTTTACCAAGCTTTCAAAGAAGAGTGTGATACCCTTCATGCACATCCAAACACACATACTTTCTGTACTATTTATTATATATTTTCTACAGGTTCATGCATATTATGAATAACCAGAAAAAGATCTCAGGTGAATATTTAAAAAATGATAATCTATGCTTACAAGACCAAAAAATAGATATAGCACAGTGTTGAGATGGTCAAAGGGGACACTGAAATTCATGGTGCTGCTTCTATTTTGAATAAAATAATTTATATGACAATTTACATAATAAAATTTTGACAATTATTTGGAATAAAAAATTAAGGCATTATTTGGAAACATGCATTAAATTTTCTGTCTAGCAGATTGAACCACAGAGCGCAGATAAGAGGGAGGCATTATTGCCATTGAACAGAAAGTTACTCTAATTGTAGGTAAAATCCCTAAGAAACTGAAAAGCCTCCTACATGCTGGTCTTGTAAGCCTGAATATAAAGTTAAAGCAGAACTAACAAAAAGGAAGAGCCTTGTCTTTCTTTGTGCTGCTATAAGAAAATACCTGAGACAGTAGTTTATAAAGAACAGAAATTTATTTATCGTAGTTCTGGAGGCAGGGAATTCCAAGATCCAGGCGCTGGCAAGTTTGTCAGTTGAAGGCCTGGTCTCTCGTTCCAAGATAGCGCCCTGTTACAGCATCCCCGGAGGGGATAACGCTGGGTCCTCACATGGCAGAACACTGGAAGAAAGGAAACCCACTCTCTCAAGTCTGTTTATAAGGTTCCACCCTCATGACTGAATCACCTCAGAAAGGCCCCATCTCTTAATACATACTGGCCATTAGGATTCAACACATGAATTTTGGGTGATACATTCACATTATAGCACTTTGTAATTTTCACAATACCAAAATTTCCTTAGTTCTAAGATGTAATTAATTATAAGATACAACTTTCAATTTATGGCTTTTCAGGAAAAAAGAAAACTATGGCATTAAATATATACATCTATGTTTAAAAACACCCAAATGCAAAAAAAAAAAAGCACCTGAGGATCAAGAAATATTGGTGTTATATGAGAAAGAAGACACTGATAAAAATGCAAAACACTCTTCCAATGATAACATGTTAAGCTATGTTGGATTCTACAGCAAAGTTGTGCCTGGATAATGATGTTTAGTTAGATATTGACATTAATGTATAAAGATTATTTAAGAAATAGCAAACACTGCTGGGGAAAGGCAAGCAAAACAAAAATGACTCAATTTATCTGATGCTTTTTAAATTGGCCAAGGGCCTAAAAATAATAACAGATAAATGCTATCAGAGTTGCTACTGTGGATGTTTTTCCTGGCTTGTGGAATACGATGACTTTCATATAATGTCAAAGACAAACAATAAATCACTTGTTATTTATCTATTCATAGAGATGGGTGTTTTCCTTATAAGAACCTTTGATTTCCACCATATAAGAAAAAAGAAACCAAAACCACCAACTTGAAATGCTATTTTCCCACTGGATTTACCTTGAATTGCCACAAATGTGTGAAGAAGTGAACTGCTTATTTTTAAAAAAAACAAAAAACAAAAAACTCCATTGACAACTCTCTGGCTTTTATTAGTCAACTGGAGAATCAAACAGCAAATGGGGAATAAACAGAATTCCTATGACTGTAAATTTCAACAAGAAGTGAAAATAGAACAGATGTGGAACATTTTCCTTAATGTGTTACTATCTAGCATGACTTCCCTCCAAGGTGCAAAAGATGACCATCTTTTTGGAATGTACTCAAATGGGCTCTTTTACAGGCTTTCCAAGAAAACACAAAAGCAGCAAGCTTCCAGTTGTTACGCCTGAAAATGACTCATGCCATGAAAATATGCAACTTAAGATGGCTAATGAGAGAAGAACCATTCTGCAACAGCTCTATCAAAGATAAAGTTCCAGAAACTTCAAACATTGATTGTACAAGGGATGTCATAACGACCCTTTAAATTTGTTTGACCAGACTTCACTATAAATGACCTGTTTTACAGGAACACATCCCTTTATCCTTAAAACTGTGCAATTTACAGTGAACCTGTGCTGGTATCATCCTTTTGTATTTTGTGTTGTGACTCTTGCTGGCTTCAGAACACAAATTAGGGCTCTCGACAGCATGCTCACCATGTGCATCTCTGAAAATTTTCACCGGTGAAACTTTACACTACACTCACCTACCAGCCAAATGAGCTCCTGAAAAAATCTGTCACGATGAATAAATAAAGGCGGCAGAAATTATAGATTTGATACTTGCTGGGAAGTATGATGTGAAAGTAATTGTGCTCCCTGTAGGCCATGCACAACTGAAGGAAGTGCTCATCTTCCTTCAGACAGACAAACTCAATGATGGAGAGCCAGGAGTTGGCAATAAAAGAAAAACCAGTCCTTATAGGCCAACCAGACCCTTCTATAGTGTCTGACCTACTTTTAAAGCATGCTGAAGGGCTTTCAGCAGATCAGAGTTAATGAAGGAGAGAGGAAAAAATAAGTCTACAATCACACTTACTATTTTAGTGTGCCCAGAAGTGTGCTTTATATTAGTAAAGTATACATTATCCAACTTGGGTTCAATGGTGGATTACTTATATAGGAGACACATCTCAATTGCAACTGCTCTAGGAAACAACAAATATTTTGATGAAAGAATTACAGAACCAAACTCTGAAATGAAAGTCCACTTCTACCCACAACCCAGAGAGGAGATCCAGTAAGTCCTACTGTGTGCAGGGTAGTTACATGTAAAACACCCTTTCCCTCTTCCTTTGCATCCATTCAACTCTGCCTCCTAAATGATTATTTCAATTAGCACAGAAATGTGCATTTCTACTCATCAGATACATGGACGTATTTTTGCAGTTTGAGCACCTACTATGTGCCAGAGCCTCTCTTGGTCGACCAGTGTCGACCAGTATCGACCAGAATCTGGGTTTCAAGAGAATTGTTAGGAAAAGCAGTCTTAGGCCAGGAGTGGTGGCTCACACCCATAATCCCAGCACTCTGGGAGGCTGAGGTGGGTGGATCAATTGAGCTCAGGAGTTCGAGTTCGGCCTAGGCAACACTGATATGGGTTCTTAAAGCAACCAAACTGGTAGGTTGCAGTGAGCCAAGATTGTGCCACTGTACTCCTGCCTGGGTGACAGAGCAAGATCCTCCCACCTTAGCCCCCAGAGTAGCTGTGACTACAGCATGCCACCACACCCGGATATTTATTTATTTATTTGTTTGTTTAGTTTTGAGATCGAATCTTGCTCTGTCACCCAGACTGGAGTACAGTGGCATGATCTTTGCTCACTGTAACCTCCACCTCCCAGGCTCAAGAGATTCTCCTGCCTCAGACTCCTGAGTAGCTGGAATTACAGGTGCCCACCACCATGCCAGGCTAAATTTCGTATTTTCAGTAGAGATGGGGTTTCATCATGTTGGCCAGGCAGGTCTTGAACTCCTGACCTTAAGTGATACACCTGCCTCAGCCTTCCAAAGTACTGGGATGACAGGCATGAGCCGCTGCACCTGGCCCAGCTAATTTTTGTATTTTTTGTAGAGATGGGGTTTCACCATGTTGCCTAGGTTGGTCTCAAACTCCTGGGCTCAAATGATCTGCCCACCTTGGCTTCCCAAAGTGCTGGGATTACAGGCATGAGCCACCATGCCCTGCTTCCTTCATTTTTTTAAGAGTCTCTGTTAGAACCCAGATATAACTAGCACAAGTAATTGTTTAGAATCATTGCATTCTACTGCCAGAATCTGGAATAAAGGAAAGAAATGGACCAGTCTGAGGTAGCAGGAAAGGAAGGAAAAAGAGAAGGGGAAGGAACTGGAAGAAGAGAAGGAGAGAGGGAGATAAGAAAAGAACAGAGGAAGGGAAAGAGACTTTGATATGCCTGGACAGGTCAGACCCTTAAGTATATAATACAAATTCAGAACAAAACAGCAATTATTATATCAACAAGTTTTTTTTTTTTTTTTTTTTTACCTACTCCATGTTCCTTAGATATCTAACCATTTCTTGATTTGTAAATGATCCACTCAACAGTGAGCTAAGAAGTTACAAAATTCCCCTACAGCATCCTTGACTCAAGTGGGTTGGTATGGTGTATCTAATTCTCAAGCAATGCATGAGGCTGAATGCCCACCTTTCAATAGCTCGCCTCTGGGAGAACTAGAATTGAACAGCAAACAAAAAAGTTAATGAAACCTGTATTAGCCACAAACTTCTATCCACTGGGGAAAAAGCCATCTAGATTCCCAAAATTAGCTAGGGTCAGGCAGGCAACACTGATAGAATTCGAACAGAATTTCAGTCTACCAGATTATTTCACATGATGTCTTATTTCCAGTCATATTACACATTTAAAGAACACTTTACCTACAACTCAGGCAACATTTTTTTCAAAATTCCACTGAAACAGATTTATCTTTTTTCCCCCAAGTCACTCATTAAGTGAACTTGAGACTGTGTAAAGTCATTTCAAGATGGAAATAAGGAATATGTATCTCTCAAGTCAATTGATGAAATCTAAGAATATAGAGACTGCAACTCCAATAATTCTATAAGGTCTGTTTGTAATCTTATCCTATGAGTTGAGAAAAGAGAAAAATATCACGTTCATTTAGGTACAGGAACAATGATTAGAAAGTCAAAGTCATAAATCTTTTATAGGTCTTGGTGACATTGGAAATGATTTCATTTCCAGTATAACCCATTTTTGTCTCACTTTTCAAAGCGAAGCACTTAAGACAACAATAGAATGGCCCTACTTGTTTTTTGTTGGGTTGGTTTTTGTTTGTTTGTTTTTGTTTTGAGACAGGGTCTCACTCTGTCATCCAGACTGAAGTACAGTGAGTCAATCTCAGCTCATTGCAACCTCCGCTTACCAGGTTCAAGCAATTCTCCTGCCTCAGCCTCCTGAATAGCTGGGATTACAGGTGCCCGCCACCATGCCTGGTTGATTTTTGTATTTTTGGTAGAGATGGGGTTTCACCATGTTGACCAGGCTGATCTGGAACTCCTGGCCTCAAGTGATCCACCCACCTAGGCCTCCCAAAATGCTGGGATTACATGCATGAGCCACTGTACCTGGCCTTGGCCCTTCTTTTAAAAGCAGGTCACAAGAGTAGAGAAGTCCCAACTTCAAAGATGGCAACCTCAGAAGGAATGGTCCAAGGAATAAAGAGTTTTCCTTCTAGTGATGGGAGTAATTAGAAATACAGTAAAAAGAAAGGGCCCTGCTAAAAGACTAGGGTTCTAGCAGAGCCCCTGTTGCTTCCTTAGATGGTCCCTGGAGACTTGTTCCTTACCCTCCTTAAGCTTCTCCCTTTAACTGAAGCAACTGAATCTGGGTCTGAAGCAGCCACACCTTGGTCCAAAGGAATCATCCCATTGCATCCCACACGTATCAAGGGTGGCAAGGAGGGGCAGGGCAAGGAGGTCATTTGCCCCAGGTCCTCTATTCATGAAGGGCCTCCAATTTAGAATTCTGTTGTTCTCTTCAAATAAAGTTATGTCTACAGTACAAAGACACATTAGAAGGAATAAAAGATATTTAAACCTGAGGACAATTGCCAGACTATACCATCTTTGGCATATTTGAGTTAATGTATTATACATATGGCAATTAGTGAATAGCACAATGATACTACATTGCTGAGTATATTTAAAAGCATTAATTAAGTTGTAACCATTAAAACCAAGTCCTAACATTTGTTGTAGCACCGGTTTTCAGTTTTTAAATATTTCTGGAGATTCAAAACCAGAAGTGATCTCTCAACACTTAAGAGGTCAAGGTCTTAAGGAGCAAGTCCCACCCACAGGACTACATTATCTTGGGATTGGGCCTGGGAGTTTAGGATGCTTAATGTGTCTATTGTTCCCCTAATACACAGATTACTTTTTAAAGAAAAAATAGGCTTAGATATGTTAAGTCCCATGCCCAGATCACACAGGTACATGTTTCCTGATTCTTCCTGGGAAAGAGGTCCCATGCCCTTTTTAAAATTTTTTTAAAAATTTTTTTGGCCTCTTCTTTGGTATTTATTTCACTTTTTGTGTCACATTGATTCACTGGTCTCAAGATCTAGCTCAGTACCCCTCCTTGTACATCTTATAGTCCTGGCCTCATCCTATCACAGAGTTCATCAAATTCTATTGTAAATGCCTCTCGTCTTCCCACTACACTGGAAACTCCCTGCGAGCAGGAAATTTGCCCAGTTTACCTCTAAATGCTGACCACCCAACATGGGGTCACCTGCTCACAGTTGTTTTCAATATACATTTGGTCAATGGGCAGAGAAGTAGATTAATGGAGAATGACTGAATGAACAGATGCATCAACTGATTGACAGATAGAAAAAAAAAGCAAGAGTCACTACCCCGTAAGATCCAATTCTAATACTATCTCCATCCTGTAATAAGCTGAATTAAGAATGGAGAGATCTTGTAACCAGATTGGATTAGGTTTCTGATGATCAAGTATTCATGGATATTACCCGCAATAAGTAAGGCACCATCTCAACACATTTAGAAAGCATGGTTGAGCCATTTGCCTCCAAGATGAATGGCAGTTTGATTCTCCCTATTTTTGAGGTTTTATATCTAGCTGAGTATCTGCTACTGAAACATGGCCTCTGCATAAGGCCATGCAGTCAGTCACCAAGGGCACTATTCACACAGATTAGAAACGGAATAGTTCCCCCCAGAGTTGTGTACTGTGGTGGCTTTGATGGGATCTAAGACTAGGATATAATTACACTACAGAAGAGAGAATTAAAAAGTGACACCCCTTCCCCAAGAAAAAGAATGTTTAATTACTTATTCTTTTTCCTATTTTTTTGTTTTTATATTTTTTGGAAGTTTAAATAATAGGCAGTATAAGCCACTGATTTAGAATGAAACTTCTAGAATGGCACAACACAGCTCTACCTTAGTTGTGGTATCTATAGCAAGTTGTTTAACCTTCCATGCTTCAGTTTCCTTGAATATGGAGAATAAAAGCACTTATATCATAGGATCACTGTGAGGGTTAAATGAGTTATAACACTATTACAGAATAAAATCTAGGCCGGGCGCAGTGGCTAATGCCTGTAATCCCAGCACTTTGGGAGGCCGAGGTGGGCAGATCATGAGGTCAGGAGATCGAGACCATCCTGGTTAACACAGTGAAACCCTGTCTCTAATAAAAAATACAAAAAATTAGCCGGGCGTAGTGGCGGGCGCCTGTAGTCCCCACCTACTTGGGAGGCTGAAGCAGGAGAATGGTGTGAACCCAGGAGGCGGAGCTTGCAGTGGGCCGAGATCGCGCCACTGAACTCCAGCCTGAGCGACAGAGCGAGACTCTGTCTCAAAAAAACACAAAAGAATAAAATCTAGCAAATCTAGCACGAGGCAAGTATTCAATATATGTTAATGACAAATAATAATTACTAACATAATTTTATACTCACCTAGAATCCAACTAGCAGATACTCAGGATCCATTTAAAATCATTTTTCCTAACTTACTGTCTTGATATATTCATGTATGTGTATATGTAACTATATAGATGTACTAATAATGACCATTGTTTCTTCCCTCAGACTATGTATATATATTTGTATATTATACTGTGCATACATATATATACTATATACTATATAGCATATTGTATACAGTATGTACATATACATATAGCATATAGTATATAGTATATAGTATATAGCATATTGTATAGTATTCTATATGTATATACTATATGTACATATAATATATATACACTATATACTGTACACATATGCTATATATACTATACATATACTATATAGAGTATACCATATACAGTATACAGTCAGGTTGGTTACTAGAACCCCCACTAATAACCACTATTGTTTCTTTCCTCAGACTATATATGTGTATATGTACTATGTATTTAAATACTACATATGCATATATATGATGCATATATAGTATATATGCTATATACTATATATAGTATGTACATGTATATAGTGCATATATACTGTATACACACATAGTGTATATATAGTATAGTACATGTGTGTATATACAGTATATAGTATATATACAGTATTCTATCGATGCTATATATACACACATGGTATATGTGTGTATACACATGTGTATATAGTACATATACAGTATAAACAGTATACTATATATACTGTATACACAGTATACATACATATATGCTATATATGTATAGACAGTATACACAGTATATGTATATGCTGTGTATACATAAATAGTATATACAGTACATATACATATATAGTATGTACAGTATACACTGTACTGTATATACATACATAGTATATATGTATACTGTGCATAGTATATACATAGTATACTGTTTATACTGCTTATATATAGTATATGCTGTACACATATAGTATGTACAGTATACACAGTGTACTGTATATACATATATAGTATATGTATGTATACTGTATATATTATATATACACGTATGTATACACACATATATACTATATATGTATATACAGCAGATAGAATACTATATATACTATATACAGTATATACACATATATGACACTATACAGTATACTATATATGTGTATATACAGTATAGTATATGTTTATATATGTGTATATACCATATATACATAGTATATATACACGTATATAGTCTGAGGAAAGAAACAGTGGTGGTTATTAGTGGGGGTTCTAGTAACCAACCTTACTGAGTGTGCAGTCCTATTTGATAATTGTAAGCCAAGTCACTTAACTTTATTAGCTTCAGTTTCCTCATCAGTGAAGATACTAGTAGTAATTACTTCCTTTATAAGATTTCTACAAGTATTCAATGGGAAACTATAACGAAAACACTTAGCATAAACTTGGTATTCTGTAAGTGCTAGATTCTTGTTTTAATATGTGCACAACATCTTTCAGGCTAGTCACTCTGCACTTTAATGAACATAGTCTATCAAGGTAGTAACAAAATCTCAATTATAAGCTAAAAACACTGATATAAATGAGGGGGAAGAGAGACAAAAACATAACATTCACATATAATCCCCTTTCTCCCAAACTATAATCGGTTGACTATTTTTTTTTGATATAGGTTAATTTTCCTTTTATAGAAAATATCAAATTTACAGAACAGTGCAAGAACAAGAATAGTACAAATAATACCATACACATTTTACTCAGACTTGCCGGTTATTAACATACCAGCCTGTCATTTGTTCTCTCTCTCCCTCTTCCCATACATAATATATTTTTAACCATTTTTAATGCTTTGTAGTCATTTGAGCATAAGTTGCATCACACATTTATCAGACTGAAATGTGTTTACCCTTAAATACATTTGCATATATTTCCTGAAAATAGTGATGTGTTATTGGTTAATTTTAAATGCAATAGAAAAATATGTCATTGATCCTTTTAAAAGTCTACTTTATTCATATTGTAGTGAAAATAACACAATTGACATTTTCTTGTTTAAATTTTGGGCAGTTCCTTCCCCAACACAAACTAGGCAGGGGAATCAGAACACAACTGGTGAAATTTCCTTACTTGAACCACAGAAGAAATACACACAATCCACTACAGAAGCCAGAAATTTTACTTATGTTTATTGAACACATTTGATACAAGGAAATTTTTAAAAATATATTATTCCTCATTCTCTTGACTCAAATGATTCTTGGGAAACTAAAACATCCTTTCCTTAAAATAAATAATACATGGTAAGGATACTGTGAAAACTTTCATGTACCTTCATAAATTGTCATGGAAATTGCTTTATAATTGCAACAAATCTTGATGAAAAATGTCAGCTAAAATTATAAAGCAATTAAATAAATTAACATGACTGCCAAATAGATATATTAGTATCCTACACTCAGCCAAAGACTAATCCATATGTTATTAGGAGGAGACTCTTTTTTACAATTTAATATGTTAATTTTTAAATACGGTCTTTAAGGTGATGGTAGGCAGAAAAATAAACCAAGAGCTTGGACTCTGGAGGTGGTTAGAACTAGGTTTGAATCTGAGTTCCATCATTACTAAACTGTGCCTCCTTGGAGATGCCACTACCTAAGCTCTCCACACCTCAATTGCTGCACTCATACTGCAGAATACAGAATACAGGTCTGATAACACCACCCCCTGCAGGGTTCAGAGAAGGTTAACAGAGACAAAGCTTGTAAATCACTTAGCACACTGCCTGGTGCATACAGTAAGTGCTCAATTAATGACAGACGTTATTATTAAGTGGTGAGGTCTGGTCTAACATGTTTTCATAAGAAGATTATAAATTACCACAACTCTAATTAAATTTAATCTAAAACTCCTTTGGCTTTCCCTTTTTCAACATCCCTGAGAACCTTAGAATAAAGAACACCAGCCAAACCATGTTTATTTGAATCTATTAGCAGACACACATAAATGAAGTCCAGTGTTACAAGCTTTTACATTTGTAATTTTTTCCCCATTTTTTTCTCCAATAGGACTCTATCCACTCAGCAACTATACAATGGCAATTAGGGGTAACAATGTATAATAAGAAATACAAAGACACAGAACATTGGGGAATTAGCTGATGCTGGGAAAAGGCAAAAAATGTGCTGTTTCAAGCATGCCTATTATTGGCTAAATCATCCAATTATTAATCTTCACTATATTCTTGCCTGGCATCTAGTGTTGGGTTGTTACTCAACAAATGCTGGAAAGTCAGTTTTTTAAAACTTAGCTTGTTTAAAGAAAAAAAAAGAATCTTCGTATAAATAAGGCCTCAAAGCCTAAAGAGAAATTGAAAAGAGTGTTTGGGAAGTCATGCTAGAAAGGGAAGGGAAAGGGGTAAGGAAGAACAATCAATCTTAACAGAGGGCCTATGAAGTGTCAAGCTCATGGCTGGGTGCATCCATACTTCTTGTAAACATCAGTAAAGATAATGAGGAAACTGAGTCACAGGAAGCATGAGTAACCTGCCCAAGCCAACAAAACTGGTAAGTGGTAGAGCCTGCCAGCTTCTCAGGTCCACCACACGTGAAAGCCCATCACATCTGAATGTTCTAGACTCAACAAGACAAGCGCTAATGACACACAGGGGCAGGGCATGAGTCCAAGTGTACTATGCTGAATGGGCTCTTTCCAGTGGCCTGAAGATGCTGAAGGGCCTTTCCAGTGGTTCTCTTTTCCATTACATACACCATTGTGCCAAAGAAAACTAATAGTACAAATGGCTGTAAAATGCAGTGGTTTAAGATAATAACTTTGGGATCCATCAGACTGAAATCAAACTCAGCTCTGTAAGTGTATGTACCTGAGCCTCTCTAAATCTCATTTTCTTCATTGGAAAATGGATATAATAATAGCTTACACTTCAAAACATTAAGGGGATTAAAGGCAATAATGTAAGTAATGTGTTTAACAGAGTTCCTGACACACTGGGCATACTTGATAAACAGGACTTGATTTCTTTTAAAAAAGTTATTAATTTTTAAATTAGAAAGCATGGTGTCAGATGAGTTATTCAGTCTCTCTACTCCCGCTTTACCTCATATGTAATGACAGTAATAACTACCACTAGCATCATAGTACAACTAATCAAACAATATTTGTAAAGTACATAGGCTCTCTACTGACAAAGAGTGATGAATGCCAGCTGCCCTGTCTAGTGCAGAATTAAGAATTTCAGAACCGATCTTAAAGCTTTAAAAAAATGACTCTAGATAAGCTCTAAGGATAAGGATACATAAAATACATAAGATGAAAAACAGAAATAAAAAAGAGTCAGGGATGGTGGCATGTGTCTGTAGTTCCAGCTACTCTGGAGGCTGAGGTGGGAGGATCACTTGAGCCCAGGAGTTGGAGGCTGCACTAAGCTATGATCATGCCACTGTACTCCAGCCTGGGAGACAGAGTGAGACTGTGTCTCAAAAAATAAATAAATAAATAAACAAATAAATAAATAAATAAGAAAAAAAAGAAAAAGAAAAAGCAAGACAGAAAAAGGTAAGTAAGGTAGAGTATCAACAGAAGTACCTGACATGGACTAGAATAAACAACACCTTGTAATAAATAGCACAATCCACCGATCACAATGTCACTTTTATTACTGACAAAAGCTACAATGGAGAAAATGGCTTTAGATCTTTGTTAACAAGGGGATTGTTAATAAATCACCCCCAAAATTACACTACCAAACCCATTCCCCAGCAAATCTCAAAACCACTGTCTTCCCCATGAGGTCCACCCAAAGAAGATTTCCAGCAAGGATGGACAGTGAATGCACGCTTCCCTGGGATCAGACAGAGCCCCCAAGAGAACAGGAATTGTCATGGTCAGGAATTTCCAGGTCCCTCTCATAAGCTCACTGACAGGAAAGCTCACTTCTCCCCTGGCAAGAGGGAAATAGAGATTCCACACTTCAATGCTCCTGAAGGGGCACACTGCAGAAATGCGAAGTCGTTTTCTGCTCGGAGTTGTCACAAATATGGGGGATGCTGCTGGCATTTATGAGGAGGGTTCCAGGGATGCTCCAAGTTCCTCAATGAATAAAACTCCAGAATAACAAAGAAGCTTCCTGCTTCCCTCAGCACCTTCCAGTGCTCCATCGGAGAGTCCCATGGATAAAAATGTGTTTACAGTTATCTGAGCCCATACTCTGGCTCCAAATCACACCTAAACAAAAAGCATTGTTATCTAGTCTCATGATTTTTAAATTTGGCACAAAACTCCTTGCCTGGACTATTACCTTACTTTGTGAAACATAAATCATAGCTCACCTTATACATGGTGAAATAGGAAACTACGTATAAGCAGTGCAGTGATGCCCTTGACACAGTAACACCCTTGACGTGGGCAATCTGGTGTTTAAAGTGATTTCTATGCACACAGTTTGTGCTAAACATCATGAGGAGTATAAAAACAAATCAAAAGCATAAGAAGTCATTGCTATCCATGAATGTCCTCTGTTGGAACATCCTCTTACACAGGATATTTTGGACAGAACCACATTTAAAGTCACAAATATATGATGGACAGGGGAACCTCATACCACAGCAAGAAACATTCACTTCTTTGTTCCAATGCTTGTCTTCTTAAAGGAAGCCCAATAGCAAACCAATGCATAGCAAATAAGTTTCAATGGAGAAGGACAGGTGTAAGCAGTCAAGGGGTGGGCCAGTAGGTGGGAGGAGTCCCCGTCTCATAGACAAGCCAAGGGCACATGGGAAAATACAGTCATGATGGGTAGAAGAGAATGGGAGAAAAACGGTAGAAAGCTGATCAAGATAAATGTTTTACATTATAAGCAACAAACATCTGTGGTTAAATAGAAAAGGGGTAGAGTCGAAGAGTTCAGACCCTTAAGAGTTTGTGTACTTTAGATGAAGTTAAAGTTAGAGATGACAGGATAGAGAGAAAGAAAGGGAAAGAGAGAGATATCATGACAGAGAATCTGGTACACAGTAGGTGTCCAAAAGCTGGAGAGCTATTGCTATTGTTAGTAGTCATAGTTTTGCCACAGGCTAGACTTTGCAAAGGCTAAAGCAATCCTTTCAGACAGCCCTTAGTTTACATAGAGGACAACGGCAGAGAAATAGCAATAGAGAGAGAGTTTCCAGTGACCTTTATCTCTTTATCTGATCAGTCCTATGATGCTTGCAAAACTCTCTAGTTCATGAGTTATGACCAGAAGCATTCTACCAGTGTCCAATACAACCTGAACACAGGTATGCACATTCCAGGAGACAAACTATTTTTCAGCATCCAGTTCTTTATCCTGGATGCTTGCCAACAAATAGGTCTAGTTTATGTCATCAGCTCTAATTGTCAAAGATCACAGGAAAAGGGGTTGATTTTAGGCAAGCCATACCGGAAACAACTATGCTTAAGAGAAAACTGTAAGTTCAAATAGAACTAATGGTAATTTGTGGCCCCATTTAAAATAATAGACAATGTTAGCAGATGCTAAAACGCCCGTTTGAATATAGCTATCGTATAAAGACCAGTATCACCTATGTTTACCACATCAAATTTAAATCGCCTTGTAGATCAAATACACGTAATCCCTCTGTGAAGTCCTTTAAGTCAATGATCAATACCTCTTAGACTGGTTACAATGGTCTCAGTATTGGGAAGAGCCTTGATGAACAAAGTGTTAAGCTGGAGAACAAAACTGACTTATCCTTTCCTCTTTTAGGCAACCTTTGCTTGAAAAGAAAGATGACAGTTGAGCCTAGAAAAGTGAAGAGGAATGGGAGGGGCATTGTTCAGCATTCCAGAGAACCGGCACTACTGGATGAGTTGTATCTCGTTTTGACAGCAGCAGTATAGTAAATGACAAGCCCTGTCAGGTAATGCATCTATCTTCATGGGAAAAGCGGCCATTCCAAAGCAAGAATCTCAGATGTTGTCACATCAGCTAGGATAAGAAGTCATAAAACAGGAAGGCTATCATTGCAGGAGGTACAGTGATATCTAGACTACAATTAGGAGGAGCTGTGAACGGGCACTCCAGCTCCAAGCTCATGGGAGCTCTGACATTCTTCTTGTGTGCCTCGATTACCAGCCACGTAATTAGTGAAATCCTTATCAGTCATCTATGACCCTTTTTGGGGCTCAAGACTCTGACCTTCTTTTTATGCTGAAAGTCTTAGGGTCAAAGCAATTCTTCTGTTTTTCTCAAATGCTAAGTAAGGAAGAAAAAAATAAAAGAAGAAAAACAAAGAACATCTTTTTCCATTTCTTCATTTGTTCATTTGTTCAACAAATACTTATCCTATAGTCCAGGCACTAACCTAGGAGTGGCCTGGTCACTCAGTTAGATATGCTGCCTGACTCCTGAAAGTTGGAATCTAATTAGAACAGGCAGGCACGCAGCAGGCACTACAATCAGGCACAAAAAAGGCATGAAGGAAGTCACAGAGTGCGGCTTGGGGAGTGGGGAGGAGGGCAACAGGCCCAATCTGCAGAAGCAACGGAGGACTTCGTGGAGGAAGTGGCATCTGGCTAAAACTTAAAAAGAAGACTGTGAACTGGTCAGATAGAGAGGCGGCGGAACAGAAAAAATAATATGTACCCATTTATAAGAAGACACAAAGTGTGTTTGGAAGACGAAGTTTGTAGGGTTGAAGCGCAGATTGGGAGGGGTTGGGAATGTGAACAAAACTAGAGGGGGAGAAAGACAGAAATATTAGCTAGATGGTTCTGAGGAATGAGAGAAGTAGGCATGTTTACAAGCATTGCAAACCCATTTATTATGGTTTTCTATAGGTACACAAAGAAAAGATCTAATGGAAAATAAGATAACCTAGATATGCTAAGAAAATCATGTAATGATTTTTCTGAATCTAAATCATTAATTAAAATTATATTGTACATACCAGTGAATTAATTGAACATCAGAGAGAATATACTTATTTTTAAGGTATTATGCCTGCCATTGCTCCCAACCCCAAGACAGAAAATATCATTATTTTCAACAACTAGAGCTCTAAATTCAGCCATCAGAAATATTTTTTCCTTTTACTCTCAATAGTCTGTATATTACTCTAATCAGGCTATTACTAATAACACCCAACTTGGGAGTTACAGAGAACTGGTTTAACCCTGACCATGCTACTTGCTGTGTGACCTTAAGCAAACTGGTAACCTCTCTGAACCTGTTTCCCTTAATAAAACTCACCTTATAGGATTGCTATGTGCATCTGATAAGACAATGGTTGAGTCAGTACTACTATTTCCATTTTACTGAAGAGTCAACGAGATTCAGAGAGGTTATGTGACTTGTACCAGGCCACACAGCCAGCAGAGCAGCCCTCAGACTTCACAGCAGGCCCCTGAACTCATTCTGTAACTGCATCTCTTTTCTGTTGGGGTTTTTCTAGGGGTATTTTCAATGGTAAATATAATTAAATTTCAACTAACATACCCTTTCTTCTTACTGCAGAAATAATAAAAGTTCTTGAATAAAGGGAAAATAAAAGGGGAGTCGAGAATAATAATAACCGTAACAAAAACAGCACTGGATGAACACTTTAAATGGGTAAATTGTATGGTATGTGAATTATATCTCAACAACACCGTTACAAATTTTGAAAAGTAAAATAGCAGCAGATGAGAAATGAGTAATACGGCATTTCAAATGGTACAATTTTGAGAAAGTTCAATTTTGTTGCTTCATCTTTTGGCCAGTAAAACAGGGGTGCTATTATCTGCATTTCCTCTGCCAGAGAATTAAGATAAACTGAGCCCTAAGTGGTAAAGTGTGCTATGATGCACATACAGCTCCAATACATTACGGCAACACTAAAAATAACCTGAGAGTGAAGGAGCTTTATTTCTTCATTGCCAATGACCCATGAGCCTCCTAAAATGTACAAGGAAAGAAGTCTACCCCCACCACAAGCACCTGTTCATGAGGTCATCTCTTCTCAAAATACTGAAGTCACTGAAATGTCAGTGGCAGGAAGTTCTGGAACGTACAGATTACACGAGCCCATTTCCCTGCAGCACAGTTACATCATCATCAAGAGAATCCATTCCCCAAATCCACGGCTTCCTAATCCATTAGCAAAACGGGCTGGTGGAGAGCTTGGCTTTCCCAGTCATATGGGCCAGAGAATCAAAATAAACACAAATGTGGCCAGAGGAACACAAGTCGAAAGAATCCCAAGTCAGCCCCAGTCTACTCATGTTCAAAGGCACACACGCTCCACCAGACTCCAAAACAGACCTCTTCTGAATTTCCTTCCCATTTTATGAAGGAAGTGTAAAATGAATTGTTACCTGTTTTCTCTTTTAGTAGGAACACCATTTCTGCTTTCCAAATTCCTGATTTACTGGTTTCACAGCCATAAAACATCAATGCCAAGGGCTTTATACAAGCAAAAACAAACATGATTTTTCCACTGTTTTTAAAAGACAGAGGTCGTTTTTGCCCCAATTCCTACATAGTGGTAAGCTTAAAATCAAGCCATTTAGCTCACAGTCAGGTCCAATAAATCAGTGGAAAAAATAAACGGGAGAGCATGCCAAAATGTAACCATGGTAACACCACAGATGCATCAAGAAATGGTGCGCTCATTTGCCTCATCCCCATTTCTTAAATTGGAATCTAAGTAGGGGAAAAATTACACAGAGAACAATCATGATTCTGCAATTACTGATTTCTGCAAAATTGTATTCAACCTGCTGTGCTATAACTTCAGAGGCAGCTACAGGGCAGCTATGAAAACAGCCCTAGATGACATAAGAGTTAAAAAGACCAGATCTGCCACTTACTGACCCTCCCTGTGACTTTGTTTCTTCATCTGTAATATGGGTGTCAAAGACTCCCAACTTCAAAGGGTTACTACAGGAGGAATGCCTGACAGTGCAGAAGAGGCAGGGCAATGATGAACTCAGGCGACTCGAAGCCCTGATCACCTTTGGCTTTCATTTTATTGGCTTCCTCATTGCCTCAGTTTCTTGATTTACAAAAATAGAATGATAATCCCTGCCCCATCTATGTGATTAGCATTAGGAATTAATTATTATTAAGCCAAAATATAATACATTATTATGAGGGTATTACCAGGATTACAGTTTACAACTTCAAAGCTAAAAGACTAAAAGAACTGAGGACCACAAGTTCACATTAACACATCATCACACTCCTCTCCGTCAAATGCAGCTTAGCCGCTCCATGGACAGAGGCAATCTTGGGGCCCTGTCCCAAGTTACTTGTAGCAAACTTCTTTTCCTCTCAGAGCTTCTGTTTTATTTATGAGTAAAATAGAGAGCCAGGGGCTATTCTAGAATCTGATCTATGGAGGTTATCATCTAGAACTACAGTCTAAGTCTTTTCAAATCTACAGAATGCCTTAGATTAGTTCTGCTTGTTCTTTCACAGCAGTATCAGAAAACATTAGCACTCTAGCATATCATTTGCAAGGCTTTTTTTTTTTTTTTTAAAGCAAACCATTTATAGCAAACAAAACATAGAAATAAACAGGGTACCTTGAACATAAAATTATTCCTCCTTTCTTTTGCTGGTTTAAAAAATGATATTTCTAGAAAAATAAATTCCAAACTTTGAAGGACTGGGTAATAGGAGAAAGAAAAATTCTAACTAATAAAACCAGAATCATTCTTTCCTCGTATTTTAAAAGAAATTAAACAACCAGGAACACAGTGTGCCGCAGCACAGTGAAACTTCACTACAATGGAGCTGTCAATTTGTCCACCCATACACAGACAGACAGACAGACAGACAGACAGACAGACAGGCTGCCTTTCTTTACACAGACACTCTGCTTTCAGCGATCCTGTGTTCTGTGTCTTGTTTTTTTTCAGATTTGGTGTAATCTAATGGTTTGGGGGTTTGGGATTTTTTTATCTGTGGAAATCATTTCTTCAAACAAAATTATATAAAATCCTGACTTAACAATCTGATGAAGTTGACCAAAAGGAGAACCCTGGGAAGGAAGAAAGAGCCCACTGGGGTATTCCCTTCACTGGGGGTCTCCACAAAGGTCAGTCTGAAGGCTGCTGGCCCAGTCTACTCCATTAATAACAGCAATGGTTCACATTTATGGAGGCTTACAGCACACCATTATCTTACAAAACGCCTTCTGTGCCTGATCTCATTGACTCCTCATAGCAGTTCCATGAAGCTGGTATTACTGACATGTCCTTTCCACTAATGTGAAAAGTGGACCTTACAAAGGGTAGATAATTTGCCCCACATTACAGAGAAATGACTGAAACCCAGGCACACCACGACACTGTATTATTCAATTATGATTTACTTGAGTCAAGGAGTCTCTCAGTAGGCAAGCCACCAGGTGTTCCACAATCGGTTGTTGAGATCTCCTTTCTCCCCTGGACCTTTCACACACACACATGCACCCAGCAGTGAGATGCCAAAGTCTGGCTACTTACAAGGCACAGCATGGCGGTAAAGGTTATCCCTTATGGTCTGCTGGAGCTCATGATCAGGAGACCCCTTCTGGAACCGCTGATTGAGAAAATGTCGCAGGTCCTTGTTCAGCCTTCCTCCTGCAGGAAATACATAAAATAGACATACCACATCAACAACAGGGCCTCCTAGAAAAGGAGTAGCCAAGAACTGAGTGCGAGAAAGCCACAGGATGCAATTCCAGCCTGCCACCCCTAGTCATTAGGAGGATGTACTTTAGATTTTCCTCTGCTAGGGTAAAGTCAAGAAGGAATGTCATAAAGATAAAACAGCACTGGCAAAGCATTAATTTGGAGCTCCTATCTCACATCATACTAGAAGGCCAAAATATCAAAGTGTTTAACATAGGCTATTATATTTAAATATGTGCCATCGACACTTGTAGACCCTATTACTAGAAGCGTAAATTACTGAAACCTTAAAGAAGACAATCCAGCAATAACTATCAAATTATAAAATGTTCTTTGACCAGGGATTTGACTGGTAGGAATTTACTCTACAGGTATACTTGTAATCTCCTCAAATTTCCATGAGCATTTACTATAGTTTTTTAACTTTTTTTAATTTTTATTTTTTGAAATGGAGTCTCACTCTGTCACCTAGGCTAGAGTGCAGTGGCACGACCTCAGCTCACTGATTCAAGTGAGCTGCTTCCCAGATTCAAGCGATTCTCCTGCCTCAGCCTCCTGAGTAGCTGGGGTTACAGGCATCCACCATCACATCCAGCTAATTTTTGTATTATTAGTAGAGACAGGGCTTCACCATGTAGAACAGGCTGGTCTCAAACTCCCAGCCTCAAGTGATCTGCCCGCCTCAGCCTCCCAAAGTGTTGGGATGACAGGTGTGAGTCACTGCACCTGGCCCTAATATAGCTTTTTTTAATGACAGTAAATAAATAAAAACAAAAACCTGGTAACAACCAAAAGGGAGCAATTAAAGCACAATTCATCCATATAACAACTACTTTGCATAAGCTAGATTTTCATGGGTTGATATTGGGAGAAAATGTGTGGGACTATGCATAATGTCTGATTCCTTTTCTGTAAAAATGAATTTGGAAAAGGAGAGACTGGATATTAATAGGAGGAATCAGAAGAAAGTTTTTTTCTTTTAGGACAAAGGACTTGAGCTCGGGATAAATACGTAGACTTCACTCTTCATCACACAGACAGACAGACAGACACAGACATAGACACAGACATCTCCCTACCCTGTGTTGCTTTTCAAACACTAAATGTATGTTGCTTTGTTGTTGTTGTTGTTGTTAAAGCATAGTTATCTAAGTGAGTCTGTGTTTATTTCTTTGCAATTGTCTACACTTAACAGAACAAAAGAAAAGCTAAAAATATGATATTATCACAAAAATGTGTCATCGAAAAGAGACACATTTTAAAAAATCATAATCACAAATTACAGTCTACAGGATCAACAGAAATCTTGTAGATCAACCTAACTAGCATTCACTCTTAATGGAGAAAGATGCTTCAATGACAGCTAAAACTAACTAGGCTGAGACTGTCTTTCCATTTTTAGACAAGATATAAATTAGGTAAGAGCATTTTTAGCCTTAGAGAAACAATGCAGCAACCCAGGAGTCACGTGAGCTATAAAACTCATGTCTTCAAACGATAACTTCCCTATGGTCAAAAAGAGTAAATCATGAGGATGACAGTGATGGTTAAGATGATGGTATTTCCTACCTAGGGCAGGAAACTACTGATCTTTTACTTTAACATCACGTTCAATATAAGATTCTGGCTACACCTGCTCATTTTGAAATAGATAATAAAACCCAGTTTGAGCTATTTTATTTGGTATTATATCTACTGTTTCAAGTGCTCAAAAGGAAAATACACATATTCAAACCAATCTTAAGTCATTCAATCATTCATCAAGTATTTACTGAATGAAGACACCCACATGCCATGCCACATGAACCCACCCCCCCAAAAAAATCAGCACAAGGTTTGAACAGACAGTTCACAATGGAATATATGTGACTATTAAGCATATAAAAAGATGTTAGACATCCTTAGTCACTAGAGGAAAAATAATAAAATCATAATGAGATCCCATTAAATAACTACTTGAATAACAAAAATTAAAAAGACTGAAAATATCAAGTGTTGGCAAGGTTGTAGAGAAACAGGAACTCAAATATATTGTTTAGCAGGCATACAAAATGGTTCATCCTCTTAGGGAAACAATTTGTCAATATCTTAGAAAGTCATACCTTCAATAGCCAAGTGACCCAACAATTCCACCCTTACTTACATAAGAGAAATGAAAACAAGTCCATAAAAAAAATCTTGCAGATGAATCTTCACAGCAACTTTACTTACAAATAGCCAAAAATTGGAAACAATCCAAATGTCCATCGGAAGGTGAATGAATAAGCAAACTGTGGTATAATCAAGCACTGGGGTGCTATACAGCAATTAAAAGAAACTACTAATGCATGCATTAATACTGATGAATCTCAAACACAGAATGTTAAGCAAAAGAAGTCAGATACAAAAGATAAAATGTTGCATGATTTCATTCATATACAAAGTTTGGGGATGCACTAAAAAATTTGGAACGGACTAATTTATAGTGAGAGAAAACAGTTTTGTTGTTACAGAGAGCTGAAGGTAAGTAAAAACTAACTGCAAAGGGCATAAGGGAATAAGATCTATGGATCTATGGGTCTTTCCCATTGGGGAAAACAGGGTGAAGGACTTCTATATGATTTCTCTACATGCAGGATTCTATACATGGGGCCTCTATATTATTTTTTGTAATATCCTGTGAATATATAATATTTTCAACACCAGTTTTTTAAAATGGGGAGCACAAGGGAAGATTCTGGAGGAGATGCCAATATAATATTTTCTTTTTTTGAGATGGAGCCTCATTTTGTTGCCCAGGCTCGTGTGCAGTGGCACAATCTCAGCTCACCGCAACCTCTGCATCCCAGGCTCAAGCGATTTTCATGCCTCAGCCTTCCGAGTAGCAGGGATTACAGGCATCTTCCACCATGCGTGGCGAGTTTTCATATTTATAGTAGAGATGGGGTTTTACCATGTCGGCCAGGCTGGTCTTGAACTCCACCTTCAAGTGATCTGCCCACCTCGGCGTCCCAAAGTGCTGGGATTACAGGTGTGAGCCACCACTCCTGGCCCCAATATAATATTCTTGATCGAGATTAATAACATGGGTTTATATATTTGTCAAAATTCACAGAACTATATACACAAACAAGTATGTTTTATTATATGTAAGCTATACCAATAAAATCGATTTCAAAAGTTTAAAATACATATAATGATTGGATGATTGGATGAGTTCTAGGTGTGAGTCAATGTTCAGGTTGCATAGTTCTCTCTTTAGAGAGCTGAAGCGAAGGAAAAAGAAAGTAAATCTAGGTAGTTAAGCCAGACGTGCCTACTTCTGAATCCTGGTTCAACTGTTTATCAGCTGGTGAGTCTGAGCACAGGGTTTAATCTCTGAACCTTGCTTTCCTCAACTGTAAAAATAGAACACTGATGTAATATTAGCTCTGTCACAAGATTGTTGTGAGGATTAAATGGGATGATACATTCAGACAGTGCCTGGCAAAAAGAAAGCACTCAGTGAAAGATGGAAATTATAATTGTTATGTTGTTGAATGGATGATTGTTGAGGTGAGGGGCCAAAGAAAGAAAATCAGTCCAAACATGAACTCTTACTCTTTTAAAAAAAAAAATCCATGCAAACAAAATTTATTCTATTGGCTTAGAAATAGCTAGAAACAAAATAAAGACTTATGGAGATTTGGATGAAAGGATATTTCTAATGTTTTTAGAAGTGAATAAAAATCTACTTGTGCTAAAATAGTGTGGACCTATGTAAACTCATTAACAGACATTTAGTGTGTGCTTAATATATTCCAGGCATTGTGCTGGAGCTGAAGTTCAGGAAATGAAATCAACTAGTAAGTCACTGATATGTGATATCTCGACCTGCTAACTCTAGCTTGAGGTATAAGGCGCTCTAGAAATTGAGTTAAAATTCCCATTGCCTGCAATGTAGGGTTTTAAATTTCTCTTAGGTGACAAGAGTTCTTGACATTAAAAAGACACTAACAGTTATCATTTGTGCCATGGCAAGATGTCTATGATATCCAAAATGCTTAAATCAAAAGCAACATTCCAAAGGAGTTTTCAGATACAATATCTTTTTATCACATATATAACAAAGATTTGTACATCCTTATGGATCATATGTGGTAACTATCAAGATAAACCAGGGGTATATAGATTGGAAAGCATTCTATTTTTTTTATTTTTCTGGAGACAGAGTCTCACCCTATCACCCAGGCTGGAGTGCATTGGTGTTATCATGGCTCACAGTAGCCTTGACCTTTCAGGCTCAAGCAATCCTCCAGCCTCAGCTTCCCAAGTAGCTGGGACTACAGGCATGCACCATTATGTCCAGCTATTTTTAAACTTTTGTAGATACAGGTTCTTGCTATGTTGCCCAGGCTGGTCTTGAACTCCTGGGCTCAAGCAATCCTCCTGTCTCAGCCTCCCAAAGCGCTGGGATTACAAGTGTGAGCCACCGTGCCCCACCTAGAAGGCATTCTTAAGTATAAGCTCTTGGTTTACACCTAAGCTTATACTCAAACTAACCAAGGTAGCTAGGGTTTATGGTCAACAAACTAAAACTCCCCTCTACTGCAGATGTGCAAAAGGACAGGGTTTACTATGCTGCCAGTTAACATTTACTTTGAGTTCCATCACATTTGGACATGAAAAGCCTCAACCTTCACATTTTATTAAAAATACTGTACATTTTGGCATCTAATATCAAATTAATTGCCAGTTATTCAAGGGACATATCTATAAATCGTCTACTAATTTCAAGGGCAGTGAGCCAATAAAATAAGTTGGAAGACAGCTTGTCATAGCATCTTCACTTTCTCTGAAATTCAAGATTTGTTTTGTAAATAGAAAAGAGAATATAGGTCAGAAATACAGTCATACACTATATAGCAAAGTTCCAGTCAAAGCCATATGTACCATGGGTCCAAAATTACAACACTGTATTTTTTCTGTACCTTCTCTCTGTTTGTATATGTTTAGATTCACAAATACTTACCACTGTGTTACAAATGCCTACAGTATTCAGGAAAGTAACACGCTGTGCAGATTGTAGCTTAGGAGCAATGGGCTATACTATATAGCATAAGTGTGTGTAGTAGGCTATACCAACTGGGTTTATGTAAGTGCACTCTATGATGTGTGCACGACTAAATCACCTAAGACCACATTTCTCAGAACGTATTCCAGTCATTATGCAACATACGACTATATGTAGAGCTTTTTCCAAGAAAGGGTTTCAGAGCTTAATGTAAAACAATTTTATATCTTAACTGGGGAAAATGGGGCTTAGATGCTCTCTTGATCTGCCATTATTTTATATTTCTGTATCTTATCTCTATACATCTGGAATTCTGTGTCTTTTACATTTACAGCAATATAACTCTGCTTTTTTTCACCCATATGAGTTTACAGAATGTTAATCACGTTTGATGGATGTAATTTTTGTTATTTTAAATGTTGTATAATATTTAATATTAAAATAAACCGAAATATATTTATCCTTCATAGAAAATTAAGCTATTTCCAATATAAACAATGCTGCTATAAAAGTCTCTGTAATGCCTCCCTCCCCCAACTTTTTTTTTAGCAAATGTGTGGGGTTTTTCTCTTTAGATTATCTAAACCTAAAAGTGGACATAGATATCTTCGATTTATTTTAATATTTTTGAATTCATCCCCAAAATGGTGGTACCAATTTGCCTTTCCATAAATAGTTTTGGCAGTCCTGTTTTCCCACACTTAGGCCAACGTTTGCTATTGTCACTATCTTTCAGGTCCCCAAAACCACTCCTGACCGGATGATTCACTAAGAAGTTTCAGAGGACTCGTTATATAGTTGTACTCATGGCTATGGTTTATTCTAGCAAAAAGATACAAAGTGAAATCAGCAAAGGAAAAAGCCTCACAGAACAAAGTCCAGAGAAAATCGGTGTTAAGTTTCTAAGTATCCTCTCCAAATGGCATCACATAGGACACATGTACATCCCCCAAAGAAACCATGTGAAAAGCTGCCCACGAGAGAAGCTCCTTAGACACCCAGGGCCCAGGGCTTTTACTGGGAGTTGGTCATGTAAGCAGCCTTTGCCTGGCACAAAATAAATCTCCAGACTCTCGGAAAAAAAAGTATAAATGATAGCATTTGGGCATACAGTCTAGACATAGTGAGTCACTCTTATCGGTTATTAGAATAGAAGAAATTCTCTGAAATGCAAGTTCCCAGATGCCAGCCAAGGGCCACCTTAGCATTCCATCCAGCTGCCACTAACTCTTTTCTGCACATTCCAACTTTATAAATGTTTCCTAATCTACTAAATATAAAATGATATCTTGGTGTTATATTAATTTATAATTACTGATTACAACTGAGACTGAACATTCTATTATAGTTTTTAAATTGTCTTTTATGTTTTCCTTTCTGTGACTTGCCTGTTCACATTTCTTGTACGTTTTCCTATGAGGTTATCTAGTTATTCTTGATAAAGAGATATTCTTACATATTCTGGATAGGGTTCCTTTAGCACTTACTTATGGTATAAATTTTGCCTGTCATTATTTAAACATAAAATGATCCCCTAATATAACTGAGACGTGTCGCTTCTCCAAATTTTTCTCTCACCTGCTAGAGAGTTTTTGGCCAACTCTTATCAGAAGCATCTTTTCAAGGTGATGGATGATGAGGGGACCCTGCTTGGACTGATCTCTACCTCCTAGGATAGAGATCCGAAAAGGAATGTTGCTCAGTAGAAAGAATCTTTGTGGTCAAGAAACCAGGTTTCCTGAGGGAACACTTTGCAGTCTTCTTAATGTACCCATCTGTGACCGAGAGGGCAGAATACAATTCCCTGTCTGTATTACATGAGCTCCACAGCTATATCCACATCCAGAAGGTCGAAGAATGGTATTTCATTACAATTAGAATTGACACTGAAATACATTTCAAATTGTCGATGCTGAGGAGAACTTGCATAAGGATTCTGAACTGGTCGTACTTTCAGGTGATTCTGCTTTAGCACACAGTTTCTTCAAAAAATGATTATAGTTGTAGGAAAAGTCCATTTATTAGGGCAACAACAAATGGTTTATACTGCAGTGGAGCTATTACAGCAAAAAAAAAAAAAAAAAAATCCATCAGTTCAGCACTTCAGTTTTATAAAGAATAGGATTTTTTAAACACAAAATTACAAATTGAAAAACAACTTGTTTTATAGTCACTCGAACTCACAACCCAAAATTCAATTAAGTGACCTTGTCTGAAAAGGATGTTTGCTACTTGTTTTGTCTAATATATTTTCTACAATTTTTTCTTATTGTAAAAGCAATATAAATCACTGGAGAGTTACCCTTTAATGGGTGTGGAGTTTCAGTTGTGGATGCTGAAAAAGTTTTAGAAAGGGAAGTTGGTGACGGATGCACAACAATGTAAATGTACTTAACGCTACAGAATCACACACTTAAAAAAGGAAAAAACGGTCAACTTTATGTTGTATATATTTAAGCACAATAAAAAAGCAATATGAATTAATCACAAGATTTTAAAAATGCACAAAAGTACAACAAAGAAAGTTAAAATAACCTGTGACTTCATTTACAGCACAATTAATATTTTGGTATGGTCTCCTCTGTATGCCTACACACCTAGAAACATACATGCACATTTATAATACACTTACACATTTGCGGAGTTTCATTCATTAATTCAACATGTATTTATTAAGTGCCTAGAGCTAAACACCCTGTGACCCCTGAGGATGCAACAAGGACAACACAGAGCCCCTGAGCAGCAGGGTACATGCCTGCTTTAGGAAGGATGAACAGAGATGACCTCCAGGCAGAGGCAATTGTTAAGGTGAGAACTAAAGAAGGATAAGAGGCTAGCTAGGTCTGCAAAGTGTTGGAGAAAGAATATTCCAGGCAGAGTGAACGGCATGTGCAAAAGTTTTGGAAGTAGGCAAGAGGTTGGTATGCTAGAGAAACAGCATGAAGCTCCAACAGAGGGTGTCTCAGGTTGAGGTTAAAAAGAGAAGCACTAGTGGATAATGAAAAATGTGGTATCTATACACCATGGAATACTACTCAGCCATAAAAAGGAACAAAATAATGTCTTTTGCAGCAACTTAAATGAAGCTGGAGGCCATTATTCTAAGTGAAGCAATGGAAAGCCAAATACCATAAGTTCTCACTTATAAGCAGGAGCTAAGCTATGAGGACAAAAAGACATACAGAGTGATATAATGGACTTTGGGGATGTAGGAAGGGAGATCGAGAAGGGGGTGAGGGATAAAAGACTACACACTGGGTGCCATGTGCACTGCTCGGTGACAGATGCACTAAAATCTCAGAATTCACCACTAAAGAACTCATCCATATAACCAAAAGCCACCTGTACCCCAAATACTATTGAAATTTTTGAAAAGAAAGAGAGAGAAGCAGTGGCCAGACAATTGTGTGCCTTGCAGGCCATGATAAAGAGCTTGCATTTTATTCTACATGTGTAAGAATGCACTGACAGGATTTGAGTCATGGAGGTAGAGGACATGATCTAAATATCGAGGTTTCTTTTGCAGTTGTGTAGTGTGTATGCACACACAGGGTCATGTGTAGAGGCGAGAGTCAGAAGAAGCCAGTAGAGCTGATCATACAATCCTAAAGTGGCCTGGACTAAGGGAGTGTCTGGGAAGAAGGGCAGGAAGGGGCAGAGAAGAGATGTAATTTAAACCTGGAACTGATACAGTTTGGCGACATGATGGAGGAAGACACCACATGCAATGGAATCAAAAAGGAAACCAATGTTTGTGCTTAACTAGTAATGAACAGCTTTGAGTGGAATACAGAGATCTATTAGGTATCTATTAAGTATAGGATGTGTGGGATCATGCCACATATGTGGATTTATATCTACATTTTCTAACAAATAATTCATAAGCATTTGCAATATTAGTGCTCAAAAATATACTTTTAAGGGCTATGTAGTATTTTATCTCATCAATTCATCACAACGTATTTAACCTATTATCAATTAGTAGGCATAAAAATTGTTTCTACTTTGATTATCCTCCTTGCACAAAATCGATCTGCGTACTTCTGATTATTTTCTTGAGATCTTTGAAGTGGAGATATTGGAACAAAAAGCACAAAAATGTTTAAGGTCCTTGATACAAATTCCCTCCAGAAACATCGTATTAGCTTTCCTTCATCCAGTTTTATCTTAAATGGCTCCAAAATACGTACATAAACTCACGGCATTATTATGAGTTTCATGTTAATAGACATTTGCGGCTGAATGCGGTGGCTCATGCCTGTAACCCCAGCACTTTGGGAGGCTGAGGTGGGTGGATCACAGGAGGTCACATGAGGTCAGCAGTTCGAGACCAGCCTGGCCACCATGGTGAAACCCCACCTCTACCAAAAATACAAAAATATTAGACAGGCTTGGTGGCAGGCTCCTCTAATCCCAGCTACTTGGGAGACTAAGGCAGGAGAATCGCTTGAACCCGGGAGGCAGAGGTTGCAGTGAGCCAAGATTATGCAATAATGCTGTAATAAAAAACTTTAAACATAAAATTTGCTGAAATTTCCTAGAAGTAGAATTACTAGATCGATGAGTATATTATTTTAAAGGTTCTTGATAAATACTCACAAAATGCTTTATATAAAGGTTATGGCAGTTTCTACCAAATCTGGAAGACATTCAACATAACTCACCTGACAATTACAGTGTCAAAATGAGAATAATTTTTCACATTTTACTTACGGTTTTTAAAAATTTTTCTACCAATAATTTGAACAGATGTCAACAATGTATTAAAGAGACTACACAATGGTAAAACTGTTCCCTTCATTTTGAGAAACTACTTGTTCCAGTAAGAAAATTAATTCGGAGAATGGCTTAGTGAGAAATAATGAATGACTGTCATGATCATATTTATTCAACTAAAAAAACAAAAACTCTCACATCTAAAAAAATACACAAATAAAGAACATTCAGCAGGCCTGTCTTTATACAATTACTTCCAACCTCCCTTCTCTAAACATTCAATTGGTCTAGGTCAGGGGTCAGCAAAATATTTCCATAAAAAGCTAAGATAACAACTATTTTCCAGCCTTCATAGTGCATATGAACTCTATCCAACTGCTCAATTCTGCTTCTGTAGTGTGAAAGCAGCCAGTGACAACATGTACATGAAGTTGTTTTTCAATGAAAGTTTATTTACAGAAAGAGGCAGTAGATTTGCCCCTTGGGCCACAGTTTGCTAAGTCCTGGTCTAGATGTTGGTTCTGCCTCTCCAGGTAAGGAATTCTCCTTAAGTAATTGTTGGGGTAGAGTTCAAGCAATACTTGGTGTGGAGGTGGAGGGTGTTCATTGTCTCCCAGGTTAGTCTAAGCCAGTGGTTCGCTAAGTATGGTCCCGTGAGACTGGCAGCAGTAGCAATACCCAAAAACTTACATGAAATAAAAATGACTGGTCTCTACCCCAGGACTTGATAGAATTAGAAATTCTAGGGGTGGAGGGTCAGCAATCTGTGTTTTAACAAGCCTTCCAGATGATTCTAATATCTGCTAAGATTTGTAGACCAATGGTCTGAGCCACACCAAAAGCCCCCTAATGGAATATGGGGAGCTAGGCTTTATTTCTCACAGCAGGTCCTCATCTCTCGCTAATCTCAAGTGCTGCCACCCCACTATGGGGCTGACAATAACAGGCACACACCACACATGACTACAGACAGTGGGTACCTCATCACACATGCAGAGATGGAAGCTATTCCCCGAGTGGTACAAAGACTATTGTTCTTTTAGTCATGTTTCTATAAAAGTTAAAAAATATAAATAAAAAAGAAACGTGTGGTGAGTGTGATGTGAGAGAGAGGCTGCGAGACAGATTTATGTATGCTGATGAAGCTCAAGAAGCTACTATTTACATTTAACTCCCCGCATGAGCAAGCATGAAACATTTTGCTAGCACTTCAGGAAATTCGCTTTATTATCATTTTCTGCCTGCCTTCTCTGTTCTTTTCTCTTGGTGAATCTTTTTATTATAAATTTCATCCCACAGTGAGAAAAAATTTGAATTAAGCTTGGAAAGAAAAGCAAGCTTAGGTTTAAATTCCATCATCTTGATTTTTTCATTATTTACAGCCTTTGGTGGTTCTTGTATTTATTCCAGTTAAACTAAGATAGTGGAATAACATCTGTTCAGAAAAAAAATAAACAAAGGATTTACATACAAAAAGCAGAAAGACAATGTTCCCCTATTGATAAAGTAATATAGCTGATGTGAGCTTATGGCATGCCCTCATAAACAGCTGCATGGCCTCACCAAAAGCTGAAATCAAGTGTCTCTACATTCAGAATGCTGAGTGGACTCTAAAGACACAGGTGTCTGTGCCCTTCAAGAATACTCCAAATTCTTGAAAAGATACTCTATTAGAATTCTAACTGGACCAATTGGACTTGAGATGACAGTGAACACTTATTAAGCACTTTCAATGAGCCAGATAGCAGTACTAAGCAATAACTGTATAATCCTTACTCCCACCCACTGATATTGCTAGTCTCATTTTACAGAAGCATAAACTGAGGCTCAGAAGCTGCCCCATGACCCAGGTAGCAACCAATGGAGGAGACGCAACTCAAATCCGGGGGAGTATGACTGTCTGTGTTCTTGACCAGAGAGGTCTAGGAAAGGTTCACAATCAGAATGATGACAAAGACAAACCAGGAAGCACCAGCATAGAAAATAAAAGCAAAAAACCAACACATATTCTTTCTATATTTAAGTTCTTGAACTTGCAAAGGTTTTTAAGACAATTTCTGCTTCTGGAAAGTCTCCCAAAAGCATAGTTGGTGTTGTGGAAATTTGTTGATATGATCAATGTCCCCACAGAGTGTGTTTCTTTCAGTAGTATATGGTTAAGAGAGCTGAACTTCAAGCGAGGCTTGATTAGTTCAGATCCAGGCCCCAAATTCACCAGCTTGCCTGGGGCATGTTGCTGAACTTCTCTGAGCCTCAGTTCCCTAATCGATCAGGTAGAGATAATAATAGTATCTGCTCAAAAGGGCTGTGCAGCTTCATGAGATCATGCACTAATCCAATATCTAGTACAATACATAGTAAGTGTGCAGTAAATGTTACTTTTATCAAGGCTCATAACAATGCAGTGTGTAAGCTTGACTAGATCTGGAATTAAGAAAAATAAAAACAACAAAGATGTTTATGGCTCAGCTAAGGGAATGTTGACTATGAACTCAAAGTTTGATGATGTTACTGAATGAATGTTGATAAGTGACAACTGCATCATGGCTTGTAGGAAAATGTCATCATTTTGTGGTAATTTTTGCTTATTTGGGGATGAGGTATCATGGTATCTACCCCTTAACTCAGGTAACTTAGCAAAGTGGAAACAGGTGTAAATATGGACAGATGGGTCTGGTGTAGCAAGAGATGTTAACAGCTGGTGAATCCTGGTTATGGGAGTATATATTTTGTTGTTTTTTCAACACAAGTGTGGGTTTGGAAACTTTCAAAATAAAAAAGTAAAATAAAAAATATATATATTTTTGAGACAGGCTGGAGTATAAAGGTGTGGTCTCGGCTCTCTACAACCTCCATCTCCCAGGTCCAGGCGATTCTCCCACCTCAGCCTCCCAAGTAGCTGGGACTACAGGCGTGTGCCACCACACCCAGCTAATTTTTGTATTTTTAGTAGAGATGAGGTTTCACCATGTTGGCCAGGGTGGTCTCAAACTCCTAACCTCATGATCCTCCCGCCTCGGCCTCCCAAAGTGCTGGGATTACAGGTGTGAGCCACTGTACCCAGCCAATAATTATTTTAAAAAGCAGTTACAGTCATAAGGACACTGTAAAACATCTATGTGAATCCAATATAAAAACCAAAGACTGACTTTCCTTCTAAACTGCCACATCATAAAGTTGTCCAAATGGCCCTCTCAATGCCTACCATATGAAGAAACCAAGAGAGTGACATCTGAATGGCACACTCAGCCAAGGCATATAAGCAGGTTAGTTTCCATGAACCAGCACCCACGGGTAAAGCCTTGTACTCCAGGGCTTTAGGAATCTGCTAACAGGTAAGCATGTTTTAAATGTTTTTATGCAAATACAACTGAGATCCCCTTGGTATTCCACAGCCTCGACCATTCA
Source organism: Macaca thibetana thibetana (assembly GCF_024542745.1). NCBI lineage: Eukaryota > Metazoa > Chordata > Mammalia > Primates > Cercopithecidae > Macaca > Macaca thibetana. The sequence continues at coordinate 119,990,558 of NC_065579.1, forward strand.
TAGTAATTAACACAAATGTTCTCCTACCTTCCCAGCCTTACCCCAATTTATAAACAGACAGGAATAGATAATCTGGATTGCAAACCGTATTCTAATATGATCTGACGTCATTCATGCAACAGTTGGCTGGGGCCAGAGTTCTAGGCACTCTGACTTACATTGGGAAATCTCATTCAGACTGTTACAGTATAGTACATCACTTCAATTTCTACTGGACTGTAAAGAGCAGAGACCACTGTGATACACACATCATTTGATGGGTCTGAGAAAAGTGACACAATTTCCCATCAACAGAGCATCTTTGAGTCTATTCTTTGCACAGCACCTTTCTTTAAATAGTATCAAAATCAGAAACAAAAGAGAGAGTCACAAGTAATCGCCATGGTCCTGGGGCAGAGGGAGGGATTGGGGTAAGGGAGGAGAGGGGACACCTATTTTATGTAAATGTGGTTGTGTACAAGTTCTAGACTTATTTCATATGTTGCCAACCCACTAAGTTAAATATTCTTAAATCATTAAGACTCATCTCTCTGATTGACCACAGCTCTCATTTTTCAAGAGTGTTGTGTATAGTGCGCTTGTTTAAAAAATATTTAGGGGGGAGAGTTCTAGGCTGATCATCAGATATTTCTAATCTCCATAATTCCATAAACGATTATAATTTTCACACTCCACTATTTTCATTCCATCTCACTGTAGTCTTCCAGCTGCTATTCAAAAGTGATTATAAATAATGGGGCTATAAAAGCCATTCAGTAATTAGGACACTCACTGGCCATATGCCAACCTCGACAATGGAAGGTGATTTATGTAAGACAACCCTATCACATCTGCCATCCTGGTTTCCCCTCTGACAGGCTCACTGGTCACATATTAACATTGCCCTTAATGATCATTTTTTTCTTGACTAGAGAGCAAACGGGCAACCCAAAGTGCTACAGCTTTTTTTTTTTTTTAACTATGTTTATAAGGGAAAACATACACACACACACACACACACACACACACACACACAAAATAAGCTATTTTCTATCTGTCATTTAACATATCCAGAGAAAGGAGAGAAGGCACAGAATGAAGTAAACTGGATCAGGTCAAGATCCTATTTGCCATCAAATAGGAAAGACCTCAACTAATTCCAAGCACAAAAACAAAAAACTTCAGACCCAGCCAACCAAATCTTATCCCCTCAACACAAAGGCTTCAATATACACAAGTTTAAGCCCATTGCAGGTTTTGCCTAGAGTTTCTCAAAAGGAGTACCACTGTCATCTTGAGCAGGACAATTCTTTGTCTGCAGATTTGTTCCATGAAACTCTGGACATTCAGCATCCCCATTCTTGGCAGCTCCAAACTAAATGCATGGTGTATTCTCTAGTTACTGTGACCAACCTAGTGTGACAGTTCCACCCTGAGTATGGGGAAACATACAGTAATTGGGGATAGTTATACTTAAGTGCCCCTTTATACATATGTGGAATCTTCTTTCTTATTTTTCTTTTAGAACAAAGAGCATATTAGAAAAAAATATATTGCAAGCTGGGCATGGTGGTTCATGCCTGTAATCCCAGCACTTCGGGAGGCCAAGGCAGACAGATCACTTGACTGCAGGAGTTCAAGACCAGCCTGGGCAATGTGGCACAACCCTGTCTCTACAAAAAAAAAAAAAAAAAATTAGCCAGGTATGGTGGTGCACGCCTGTAGTCCCAGCTACTTGGGAGGCTGAGTTGGGAGGATCACCTGAGCCTGGGGAGTCAAGGCTGCAGTGATGCATGATGGCATCACTGCATTCCAGCCTAGGTGACAGTGAGAACCTGACTCAAGAAAGAAAAGAAAAAGAAAAGAAAAGAAGAGAGAGAGAGAAAGAAAGAGAGAGAGAGAGAAAGAAAGAAAGAAAGAAAGAAAGAAAGAAAGAAAGAAAGAGAGAAAGAGAGAGAGAAAGGAAGGAAAGAAAAAAAAGAAAGAAAAGAAAGAAAGAAAGAAAGAAAGAAAGAAAGAAAGAAAGAAAGAAAGAAAGAAAGAAAGAAAGAAAGAAAGAAAGAAAGAAAGAAAGAAAGAAAAAAGAAAGAAAGAAGGAAAGAGAAAGATAATTGCAAAAGGGCTTATATTGGGGATAATTCCAAGTTGTTAAGATTTGATATGTACATGCATGTATTTCCACACATTTCTTCTAGCACAGGGCTGCTATGCGAGAGGCAGCAGGGTTTAGTGCTAGGAACACAGGTTTGAGAGGCCTTCTCTGAAAACTGTATCTAAAAAACACTGCTCCATCAGTGTCTGTTCTATTGCTCTGGTTTATTGCATTCATAGCAGTTATCATTCTTTGAAATTCTTGTTTATATATTTACCTTGTTTATTGTCTGTCATCCCCTCACCCCCAAACCCTGAGAGTTTCCTATGAGGACTGAGATCCTCCTAGCCTAGAATAGAGTCTCTTGGCCTACAGGAGGAGCTGGCATAGACTATGTGACTGATCGAGTGAATGAAGGATGATACTACTAATTAAAATGACACAAGCAGTGGCTAAAGCAGAACTAGGCAGAGGTAGGTTCCCATCCTGACTTTACCATCTGCTGCCTCTGTGTGTTCTTGGTCAAGTTATTTAACCACTCTAGGTCTCCATTTCCTCATCAGAAAAATGGGGACAAGAATAGCATCTACCAGGGCCGGGCGCGGTGGCTCACGCCTGTAATCCTAGCACTTTGGGAGGCCGAGACGGGCGGATCACGAGGTCAAGAGATCGAGACCATCCTGGCTAAACAGTGAAACCCCGTGTCTACTAAAAATACAAAAAATTAGCCGGGTACGGTGGCGGGCGCCTGTAGTCCCAGCTACACAGGAGGCTGAGGCAGGAGAATGGCGTGAACCCGGGAGGCAGAGCTTGCAGTGAGCCGAGATTGCACCACTGCACTCCAGCCTGGGCGACAGAACGAGACTCCATCTCAAAAAAAAAACAAAAGAATAGCATCTACCTGACAGGGCTGTCATGAGGACAGGCAGGAAGCTAAAGAGTTCACAGAAATTCAACATTGTTGTATGTTTACTCACAACAAGGGTTGAAGCAGTCAAATTCTCTTAGCTTCCTCTCCAAATATATTGCTTATATACTGACATATTTACCCGAATCCTAAAATAACATTTTAAAACTGCAAGGAAGATGCCAAATGCACCAATAAATCCAACTAATGAGTGTTCCTATTAGGGAAGCAAGTCCCTGACACGTTATAGTTCCCAAAACACAGAAGGAGATCAAACGTTTGTCAGTGGAACAAACTGAAACAGGTCCACACTTCAGCCTTTGGGAACTGTGACACCTTCTTTTTTTGTGGCTCGATTCCCCAGTCCTTATGAGAAAGAAAATTATCTTTACACATTCACATGACTTTAAATAAATTTTGCAATGCCCTTTGAGAGCAACCCACACCCTTGGAGATACCAAACCACAACTGAGAATTTTTGCTTTCTAATAAGCCTATATCAAAAAATAAAAAGTAGTTGATGGTGACTGAGAGCTATACTAAGAACCTGAAGGAATTCAGATCACTAAGCTTCCCCACATTGCTCTAACAGCAAAAGCACAGAGCTGCTGTCTCCTGGTGTCCTGCAATGTTCTAATGACAAGGCTTCAGCCAGGCTTACTCAGAATGGAAGTGGCAACCGAATGTTGTTACCTCTAAGACAGGGATGTAAACTTCAATGAACACTGAAATCACCTGGGGCATGTCTAAAATGGCACCAGTGCCTAGGCCCCCACTTCAGACCAATTCAGAATCTATAGGGAAGGACTAGGCATCGTTATTTTTTCTCTAATCTTCACTAGTAATTCCAATGTGTGGCCAGGGTTCCAGGCCTACCCTACTTCTCGGATTGTGAATTCACAGTAGATTCACTAATTGTCAAAATATACACACAGAATCTTCTGTTGATGCAGCATCCTGTATAATCTCCTAAGATGAAGTGCCCTTAGCTTCAAAGAAGAAATATAAGACTCTGAACCAGGTGCACAGAGTGGGATGGGAGTGAAGAACATCAATGAGATATAAGGAAGTGGAAAAATTCTAACACCCTCTTAGACTCACAGCCCTGGGAATTTAAATTGTGTTTCTGCCTGCCCTGACTAGGGAAGAAAACTCAAATTAGCTGGGTAGAAATTTCATCTAAAAGAATCAGGAGACTCCAAGTGACCTGTACTTTGATGTCTCTCACTGTGGCTCAGCCACACTTTTCTCTTTCACACCAATTCCTGAGAAAAGTCATCAGTAACTGATATGTAGTTTGAAGAACAGACATCAAATACAAAGGATGGGTTAGGGGCCCAAGGTTTCTGCCAGGCTGTGATCGATGACAAAGAGCAAGGTGAGAAAGGGCCTGCTGGGATCACAAATGCAGGGCTTTCCCACACTAAAATCATAATAATGATGTTTTAAAAGTTGCACAGGCTGACTTCTGAAGCTTCACAAAGCACCAACACATTTAGAAAGCGCTGGAAAAGATGAAAGAACAAATAGAAGGCTCCCCAAAATTAAACACAACTCAACATGACTGCTGTGAGCTGGGTAATTATCTCGTTGATGGATTCTACACTCCAGCTAATACTGAACCATGTGCTACCTCAAAAGTTTTCTTCAAGCACCAGCACCAATGAATGCTTGCAGCCACTCCCATATCTTGATCAAGCCCTTCAGTGCTCATAAGAACAATCAATTTTCTTTAACGAGACATTATTCTGCCACTGGTCAAAGATGCTATGACCATCAAACCTTCTATCCAAAAGAGTCTAAGGGAATGAAAAGCCTTTGAGAATTTTACATCGGCAAACCAAAAATACTTAAGCCTAGCGGAAAACCATCTTCTTCAACCAGATACCAAAATTTTGAATAAAGTGTTTTTATAATGACTTAGCTAGACGTCCGCCCTATCTATAACCTTGATATGTAAGCTCTATTTATACATACTAAGTCATACTGGTATCTCAAAAGTTCAAGCAAAATCAAATCATGAAAGTAAATCGGTTACGTTTTCTATCCTTTTTCTTGATAAAAAGAAGTCTAGCTTAACATTTGCTTTTCTCCCCATAATTAGAAAGATTCTGGAAAGAGAAAATGTAGTCAAACAGGCTTAAGCAGAAAATAGCTTTTTAAAAAAGTGCCTTATATAAAAGAATAACAATTCAAGAATAAAGCTCCATCTCTCATTTGATAGGTATTACCTGCCTGGAAATTAAATCATACTTAGTGCTTTCTCTAGAGAAGACTTCTGTTCCAAAATGAGGGTCTAATGTTTTGAGTGGTGCAAGCCAAATCAGCTTGAAGAAACAGAAGGCTCTGCTAAGCTTTAGCAGAACAAGCCCTAACATAATATGCCAGAGAACACGTTTGACAAAACAGAAGTAGAAAAATATTTTCAAAATCAGTTCTTGGCTTAAATATAGCATTTGGCACCTCCAATAAACACAGAGGAGAAGATCTAACTTGGTAGCATCATGTGACTTTCTGAACTGCAGCAGACCAGATGGTGGGGTGAGTTATTCATTTCTCAGCTCCTCACCCACTTTGCCCTTCCATTAGTGACTTCACAGTTCAGGGTCCCTTAGAAGAGCTGGAAATAAAAGAACTGGATAAATACACAGAACTAGTTTTCTTAGTACTTATTATTCTACTTTAAAACCATGTTACTAGCAAACACCTCATGCCAACTCAACAGCTCTTGTTAGTAAGTGTTCTGGATTATACAGTCAAGTCAATGTCTCACCTGCTATCTATGAAAAATATAAAGAAGGTGACACTTCCCCTTCTGTAAAGATAGGGCAGACATACATTTCCCTATTCATCCCACTAAGTACAACTATAGGCTTTGGATCTAGGAAATGAAGAAGATGTCTGAAATGTAAAGAGAAAAAGGCAGACCAACTAGGAACCTGGGGACAAACCTCAACATGGTGATGAGTTTCATGGGTTTTCTTTATGTCTCATATATCCCAGAATCAGAGCTGAAGAACCCAGGAATGGGTAAAACCCAATTGGGATGAAGGAAAACAACAATAACAACAACAACAACAACAAAGCTCGCTCTCCCTAGCTAAAGAATTAGGGAAGAACAAGGGAAACTGGCAATAAAGAAAACTGTTAGACAATAACTGCTCTACTTCAGCCAAATACCACAGAAAAAGACTGTAGTTCCACCACCACCCAAGCAGCAAAGACTGAAGAGGGAGCTTAGAATTCTACCCTTTTTAGGCTGTACTGGGGTCACCCAATCTCTGCTCCTCATTCTGGAGTACTGTCAAAGAAGACTGAGTAAAGATAGAATCTTCGACCCCATAGGTGGAATCTCTTCTCCCCACATCCCCTCTTCCTCATCACCTCTTAGTCATCTTTGGAGACCCCAAAGGAATTCAGCACTTCTGCCTCACATAGCAGTAATATGAAGTCACTCCTCCCATTGAGTGTCAAAGGAAGAAGAGGAGTGGGAAACCTAGGCTTCTACCCACACTGGACTGTAACAAGGTCTCATACCTGCTTCCCCTAAAAAAGTGGTGTCAAACAAAACAATCTAAAACAGAAGGTTTAAGTAAGATTCAGAGTCTCATAACATAATATCCAAAATGTCCAGATTTTAATTGAAAATCACTCATCATATGAAGAATCAAAAAAAATCTCAACCTGAATGAAAAACGCAAGATGACAAAGATGTTAGAATTATCTGACAAGGATTTTAAAACAGTCATCCTAAAAATGATTCAAGGATCAATTATGAACACACTCGAAACAAAAAAGTATAAAATCTCTGCAAAAAAATAAAAATTTTAAAAACCCCAGAAGACATAGCAGAGCAGGAAGCTAAGACAAGCAGATTTCTTGAGCTCAGGAGGTTGAGGCTAGAGTGAGCAGTGATCGCGCCACTGCACTCCGCCTGAGTAACAGACTAAGCCCCGTTTCAAAGAAAAGAAGAAGAAATAAAGATAAATAGAAATTTTAGAACTATAAATTATAACCAACGAAATAAAAGTTCAGTTGATAACGCTCGACAAGAAAATGGAGGAGACAGTAGAAAAAAAGTAGTCAATTTTCAGGTAGGATATTAAAAATCAAAGGCTGTGCACAGTGGCTCATGCCTGTAATCCCAGCACTTTGGAAGGCTGAGGCAGATGGAACACTTGAGGCCAGGAGTTCAAGACCAGCGTGGCCAACTTGGTGAAACTCCATCTCTACCAAAAATAGAAAAATTAGGCGGGCATGGTGGTACACACCTATAATTCCAGCTATTCGGGAGGCTGAGGCAGGAGAATCACTTGAATTCGGGAAGCGGACATTGCAGTGAGCCGAGATTGCACCAGTATACTTCAGCCTGGGTGACAAAGTAAATAAGACTCCATCTCCAAAATAAATAAATAAATAAATAGGAAAAAAGAAAAAAATCCACACCAAAATATACAAATTTTTGAGAACTGAAGGAAAGAAAAAAAATATTGAAAGCAGTGCAATAATACCTCACATAGAAAAAATAGAGTGACAGTGAATTTTTCATCAGAAACCACAGAAACCTAATAGAAAAGGGTACAACATTTTTCAAGTCCTAGAAGAAAAGAACTGTCAGCCCAGAATTCTATATCCAGTAAAAATATTCTTCAGGATGTAGGGGAAATCAAGAGATTCTCAGATAACAAAAAATTAATAGACTTTGTTGACAGTAAACCTATCCTAAAAAGATGACTAAAGAAGTCCTCTGAAATGAGGTTATAAAAGTAAGAATTTTAGGACAAAAAGAGGGAAAAAAAACAATGAAAAGAGTAAAAATATGGGCAAATACATTTCTCTTCCCCCACTGAGTTTTCTAAATTAGGTTTGAAGCTCAACTATCTGATGTAGCTCGAAGAGTAGTACATGGAGGAAATATTTCAGACAGTGATATTATACACAAGGATGTAAAGAAAGGTAAGGTTTCAGCAATTCAGCCAAACTGGTAAAATGACCATTCTACATATAGATATTTTATATACTTTCGAGTATATCTATGTTTGTTTGTTTTTTTTTTTTGAGACGGAGTCTCGCTCTGTCGCCCAGGCTGGAGTGCAGTGGCCAGATCTCAGCTCACTGCAAGCTCCGCCTCCCGGGTTTACGCCATTCTCCTGCCTCAGCTTCCCGAGTAGCTGGGACTACAGGCACCTGCCACCTCACCCGGCTAGTGTTTTGTATTTTTTAGTAGAGACAGGGTTTCACCGTGTTAGCCAGGATGGTCTCGATCTCCTGACCTAGTGATCCGCCCGTCTCGGCCTCCCAAAGTGCTGGGATTACAGGTTTGAGCCATGAGTATATCTATTTTTATAGGCCTTTTAGTATTATATATAATGTAACACGTACAGCAATACTAAAAAGGCTAAAAAGAGATATACTCAAAAACATTATAGATAGATCAAAATAGAATGCTAATAAATGCTCAACCCACAGGAAGAAGAAAAAAAATAAATGAACAAGACAGAATACATGAAAAATAAAAAATAAAAAGACAGACTTTTTAAGCCTTAACATGTCCATAAGTACATGAAGTGTAAATCACCTAAACACACTAATTAAAAGACAGAGGTTAGCAGAGTAAATTTAAAAACATAACCCAACTATATTATGCTAACAAGAAACTAGCTTCAAATATAACACTATAGGCATGGTAAAAGTGAAAGGATAGAAAAAATATGCAAACATTAATGAAAATAAAATATAAATGCTATGTTAATATCAGACAAGGTGGACTTCACAACAAGGAACAACATAGACAGGGAGAGACATTATGTAATGACAAAAGGGTCAAATCACCAAGAAAACATAGCAATCCTAAATGCATGTGCACTAAACAAGAGAGCTGCAAAATACATATGCAATAACTGATAGAACAGAAAGGAGAAAGGAACAAATCAACAATTGTTGTTAAGAGACTTTAACATCTTTCTCTGTCTTTTTCTCTCTCAATAAATGGTAGAATTAGATAGAAAATTTCCAAGACGAAGAAAAAATTAACATCTTCAAACAAGAGGATCTAAAAGCCATTTACAGGACAATCTACCGAGCAATGGCAAAATGCACATTTTTTTCAAGTGCCTACAGAACATATACTAAGATTGGTCATGTTGTGTGTGATAAAACAAATCTCAACAAATGTTAAGTGTCAAAAATATACAGAATGTGTTCTCTAAATACAAGAGAACCAAACCAGAAAGCAATAAAAGAAAAATAGGAGGAAAACCTCCAAATGCTTAGAAACTAACACTTGTTAAAACAAAACTCATGGATCAAAGAGAAAATCTCAAGAGAAATTTTAAAAACACATTGAAATAAATAAAAATACAACATGTCAAAATTGTACAATTACAGGTAAAGCAGTGCTAAGGGGAAAATTTACAGGGATCACATTAGAAAAGAAGATTCAAATCAATAATCTCTGTTATCACCTCAAGAACCCACAAAAACAAGGGCAAAATTAACCCAAACAAGGAGAAAAGAGGAAATAATAAGAAAAAGAGAACAAATCAATGAAAGTAAAAACAGAAAAACAGTAAAGAAAAATCAGTGAAACAAAGAGATGATTCTTTGAAAAGATCAAACAACTGATAAACTTCTAGCAAGACTGACAACAGAGAAAAATCGACCTAAGACACAAACTGCCAATAATATGAAGCAAATAAGGGATATCACTAAAGACCTTGCATACATCAAAAGATAAAGGAATATTATGAACAAATCTACAAACATATATTTGACAACTGAGATGAAATGGAGTTTGAAAAACACAAACGGCCGGGCGCGGTGGCTCAAGCCTGTAATCCCAGCACTTTGGGAGGCCGAGACGGGTGGATCACGAGGTCAGGAGATCGAGACCATCCTGGCTAACATGGTGAAACCCCATCTCTACTAAAAAATACAAAAAACTAGCCGGGCAAGGTGGCGGGCGCCTGTAGTCCCAGCTACTCTGGAGGCTGAGGCAAGAGAATGGCGTGAACCCGGGAGGTGGAGCTTGCAGTGAGCTGAGATCCGGCCACTGCACCCCAGCCTGGGCGACAGAGCAAGACTCCGTCTCAAAAAAAAAAAAAAAAAAAAAAAACACAAACTACCACTACTCATCCCATGTAAAATACATAATTTGGACACTCTGAAAGCTGTTAGGCAAATTGAAGGGAAAACAAGATTTCCCAATTTATTTTATGAACCTAGTATTACTCTGATACTAAAATCAAAGACAGTACCAACAACAACAACAAACTGTGGACCAGTATCTCCCACAAACCTACATGTAAGCATTCTAAAAAAACAAACTAACTAACAAAAAACATCTCAAAAACTGAATCCAGCAATATATAAAAAGAATATACACTATGACCAAGTGGGTTTATTCCAGGGATGCAAGGTTGGTTCAATATCTGAAAATCAATTACTATAACCTACAATATTAATATGTTTTTTTTTTTTTTTTTTTTGAGACGGAGTCTCGCTCTGTCGCCCAGGCTGGAGTGCAGTGGCACGATCTCAGCTCACTGCAAGCTCTGCCTCCCGGGTTCACACCATTCTCCTGTCTCAGCCTCCTGAGTAGCTGGGACTACAGGCGCCCGCCACCTCGCCCGGCTAGTTTTTTGTATTTTTTAGTAGAGACGGGGTTTCACTGTGTTAGCCAGGATGGTCTCGATCTCCTGACCTAGTGATCCGCCCGTCTCGGCCTCCCAAAGTGCTGGGATTACAGGCTTGAGCCACCGCGCCCGGCCTTTAATATGTTAAAGAAGAGAAACCACATGATCATATTAACTGATTCAGAAGTATTTGATAAAATTCAACACTCTTTTATGGCAAAAACTTTAAGAAAACTACGAACATGCAAGTTCCATTCTTTATGTGAAATTAAAAAAGAAAAGAAAGAAAACTACAAATAGAGATAGCTTGCTGGTAAAGAATACTCAAAACCCTACATCTGACATAACAATTAATGGTGAAAAATGGAATACTTTTCCCCCTCAGACTGGGACAGCACAAGGCTCTCACCACTGTTGTTCAATAAGAGCTAGAAGTTCTGGCCAAAGTGCTGGCAAAAAAGCCAGAAAAGTAAATAAAAGGCATACAAATCAGAAAGGCGGAAATAAAACTGTCTTGTTATTCTTGCAAATATCATGATTATCTACATAGAAAATCCCAAGGAATCTGTTTTAAAAACAAAAACCTCCTAGAACCAATAAGTGAATTTAGAAAAGTCACAGGATACCAGATATACGTCTGAAAATGAATGTATCTCTCTCTCTTTTTTTTTTTTTCTTTTTTGAAACTGTCACCCAGGCTGAAGTGCAGTGGCACTATCATGGCTCACTGAAGCCTTGACCTTTTGGGCTCAAGCAATCCTCCCACCTCAGCTTCCCAAGTAACTAGTACTACAGGCTGTGTGTGTGTGTGTTTGTGTGTGCGTACACAGAAAGGGTCTCATTATGTTGCCCAAGCTGTTCACTAACTCCTGGACTCAAGGGATCTTCCTGCCTCAGCCTCCTAAAGTGCTGGAATTACAGGTGTGAGTCACTGCACCTGGCCTTAATGAATGTATGCCTATATATTAGCAATGAACACAATGAAATCAAAATAAAAATATAACGTCATTTACAGTTGCTCAAAAAAGTTAGAACATTTAGGTATAAATCTAACAAATTCAGGACTTGTTTACCGAAAACTAGAAAACAGTGATGAAATTAAGATCCCCTAAATAAATGGTGACGATATACCATAATCAAGGATTGAAAGAGTTGCCACAGTAAATATAGTTTAATTCTCTTGAAACTGCTAGGTTGAATGTAATTCCTGTCAAAATCCCATGAATGTTTTTTGTCGATATAGACAAAATTACTCTAAAATTCATATGAAAGGCAAACAAACTGGCATAGTAAAAAGATTTTGAAAATCAAGAATAAAGGCAAGATCAGCTTACTTGATTTTACAACTTAATATATAGCTACAGTATTTAACAGTACATGGTATTGATGGGGATGCAGACACACAGATTAATGGGTCAGAATCCAGAATTCAGAAATAGATTCATTCAAATATGCCCAATTGATTTTTCATGAAGATACAAAAGCAATTGAGTGGAGAAAGGATAACCTTTTCAACAAATGATACTGAAACAATTGAACATTCGTGGCCAAAAGAGGACGAATGTTGACTTAAACCTCACATCTTACACAAAAATTAACCCAAAATGCATGGTGGACTTAAATATAAAACTATAAAATGTGTGAAAAATGATGCACACCTGTAATCCCAGCAACTTGGGATGCTGAGGCAAGAGGATCACTTGAGGCCAGGAGTACAAGACCAGCCTGGGCAACACAGTGAGACACCCCCGAACCCAATCTCTAAAAAAATATAAAAAATTAGCCAGGTGGGGTGGTGTGCACCTGTAGTTCTAGCTCCTTGGGAGGCTGAGGCAGAAGGGTTGCCTGGGCCCAGGATCACAAGGTTATAGTAAGCTGATTGCATCACTGCACTCTAGCCTGAGTGACAGACTCTATCTCTAAAAATTAAACAAATCAAATAAAGGAAAATGTGTGAAGTCTTTGGTATATGGATCTAGGCAAAGTTTTCTCATGCCATGACATCAAAACCATGATCCATAAAAGGAAAAAATAATGAATTGGGCATTATGAAAATTAACAACATTTTTTCCTGCAGTAGGCTCTGTTAAGAGGATGAAAAGACTGGGAGAAAGTATTTGTAAACTATATATCTAACAAAGGATTAGTGTCTATCTAGAACATGTAAAAAACTCTGAATATTCAATAGTAAAACAACAATAATAACAAATAACCCAAGAAGAAAATAGATAAAAGATATGAACAGACACCAAATATGAACTTTTCACTAAAGAAGATACTGATGGCAAATTAGCACATGAAAAGATGTCTAACATTATTAGTGATTAGAGAAATACAAACTAAAACCACAATTAGCTATTACTACATACCTATCAGAATGGCAAAAATAATGACAACACCTAATGCTGGCTAGGATACAGAAAAGCTGGATCGCTCATACGCTGCTTGTGGGAATGTTAAAATGATACAGCCACTCTGGAAAACAGATTGGTGGTTTCTTAAATACCTAAACACAACTACCATTTGACCCAGTGCTATAGTTTAAGTGTATCCCACCAAAAACCATGTTTTGGAAACTTAATCCCCAATGCAACAATGTTGAGAGGTGTGACCTTTCAGAAGTGATCATGATTGCATTAATGTTATTATTTCAAGAACAGGTTGGTTCCTGATAAAAGGATGAGTCTGCATTGCACTGCATGCTCTTGCATAAATGCTCTGGTGCTCTTCTACCCTGTGCCACATGAAGGTCTCTTGACCTTAAACTTCTCAGCCTCTGGAACTATAAGAAATAAAATTCTTGTCTTTATAAATTCCTAGTCTGTGACATTCTGTTATATCAAAGCAAAATGGACCAAGACACCCAGCAATGGTACTCCTTGACATTTATTCCAGAACAATGAAAAATCATGCCCACACAAAAACCTGTGCACACATGTTTTTAGGGTAGATGGTTAAACAAACTGTGGCACATCTGTATCATGGAATACTACTCAGCAACAAAAAGGAAGGAAGTATTAATATATGCAGTAGCCTAGAGGAATCTCCAGGGAATTATACTGAATGAGAAATGCCAAATGAGGGCCTTCTGTGTAGGCAAGGGACAGAGGCTCCTGTGGAGGGAGCACCTCCCTGTGTTAACACCTTGATTTCCAATGTCTGGCCTCCAGAACTGTGAGAGAATAAATACCTGTGTTTTTAAGCCAACAAGTTTGTGGTAATTTCTTACAGCAACCACAGGAAATGAGGATACTGGCCACATCAGTGGCCTGGGAACCTGTTAGGAATCCAGATTTTCAGATCCTGATCCAGACGTTGTGAATCAGAACCGGGATTTAAGCAATACTCCCAGGTGATGAGAATGCAATTGAAGTATGAGAGGCATTGATATAAACTACTACACGATTCTTACAATTTACAGCAGTGACTTTTGTACCAATGTGGAAAGCATTTACAGTTATCAACATGTGTAAAATAAGTAGGGTGCATATCTGAAAAATGCGTATTTTTAGTTTTTCTTGGTGTGTATACAGTCAAAGTCTGAATGAAAATAAGCAAGACAAAAAAATTGTTGCTTTAAGGTGAAGGCACTGTAACTCCCCCAAGCCCACCTAGTCCTCATTTTATTCTCTATAATTCTGCTCATTTATTTTATGATAACTTTTGTAAGGCCAGCAGACTTAGATGAAGATCAGCATTTGCCTTTTTTGCTCTCTGCTCCTCTAGGATCACGAGTCACACAGCAGAATGAAATCCCACATTATGGACTTATCCAGGCTCATTAACAACCAGGTGTACAAGGAACCTGCCTGGTTTTAGCCAATTCAACTTCATATAAGAAGAACAAAACAAAACATTGGTCCAGATAATTATCTTTTGAAGAAACACCCAAAGCAGTTCAAACACACCCTGGAGCTAAGGCAAAGTAGCCAGTATAGCCATACTCCATGCAAGTCCAAATCTTTGGGTCTACATTGATTCCAGGATGCGGATCTGGCAGCTAGAGCCCCAGGAAACAGGCACTGCCTTGAGGTGATGGTGGTTAGCTGTGCACATCGAGACCTTTCCCTGTACATTGTGGCATGTGGACCTGCACATTAAGTCCACTTTGCCAGCCATGTGGAATCAGCATCCACCAGACCAGTAAGTCGATTAACTACTGTTCATCAGTAAGTCGACTGTTAAATTGTCTCTTTTTTCTCACTGCAGACAGACATCCCAGGCATGCCATCCTTGCATGTGACACCAAGAAAACACCACCAGATATCCAGAGGATCCAACAGAGAATGCTTTTTTGCATATTTGAAAGCAACAATGTGCCTCATTCAACTCTAAAGTTAATTTTTCAAATGATTTGGCCTATAAGTCAACCTTCTCCCCACTCATCTCAAAGTGACTACATTGCAGACAAACTTTTCAGCTCATCTTTGGAGAATGTATCTCTCCAGTTCAAACATGCTCTAGGAATATTTATATGTAAACATCTAAAAACCTATCTTCTCTAGCTATTATGCCGAAGGAAAAAAACCCACTCTAATTAAAGCAATAATGCTAAGTTGGATGAACAAAACAATATCTACTTCTAAACTTCAACAATTATTTATATACATGCAATTCAAAATGAAAACTGAGAAACGGTTAAAATGAGTTTTATTATCATGTCTAGACTAGTCACGCCTGTGCAGTGAAGTCATTATTTAAATATTTTTAAACTCTGATTATCAAAGGGTAGTTAAATAATTCAACACTCTAAAAATTTTTGCTTTCACTTCTAAGTATGTTGCCATTGCCATTATTTAAATGTTTCAAGAAGAAAATAGGATTCATAGTCATTCAAAGTGACTAACGTGGAGAAATAACCTACAAAAATAAATTATCACTTTAAATCAGGGCTCTCAATCTTAGTACTATTGACACATGGGGCCAGATAATTCTTTCTTGTTGGGAGAAGGGGGTCTTGCTCTGCATGTAGGATATTTAGCAGCACCCCTGGTCTCTGTCCACAAGACATCACAGGCCAGTACTTATTCCCTACCAGCTGGTGACAACCAAAACCATCTCCAGACATTGTCAAATGTCTCCTGGAAAATAAAATCACCCTCAGTTGAGAACTACTGCTTTAACTTAGGGACCAGGGCAAACTAGTTGAATACTCAGTGTAACTCAACTCTCCTTTAGCCCTCTAGGGATTTCATGGTTTGCAAACCCAATAGAATGACTGTCACCATTTAGCTTCCTTATGACCACATTTTAGGAATCACCTGAGTATTAGTAGGTTTTCATGTAATGCAAGGCCATGGTGAGGATTTACAGGGACTGAAATAATGGCAGTATTAACTGGCCACTGGTTTTCAACAGACTGAAGATGTAATTCAGAAGGCTGACGCCAATGACCAGAATTATTATGCGGCACACCTGAGAAAGCCGTGATGCCCGAAACTGTGGAGAAGCAAGCTGTAGTCCGGGTCTAAGTTACTATCAAAAATATGACCACCTATTAGCCTAAATTGCTGGAGTCCAGGACATCTCAGTCATCAGAAGTCTACCAGGAGAGCTTATCCAGCAAGAATCCAAAAGTCACTTGTAGTTTCAGAGTAATCTCAATGAGATGAGAAACACTGTATGTTTTTGTTTTTTTTTCCTTCCCCAGTGGAAATATGCATTAACATCACAACGTGAGTACAAATAAAGAGCACCTTCTTGGAGCCAAAGTCACCTTTGACTCCCTCCATATCCCTCACATGACATCAACTGCCCTTCTTCTTTCTTTTTTTTTTTTTTTTTTTTTTTTTTTGGAGACCGAGTCTCGCTCTGTCGCCCAGGCTGGAGTGCAGTGGCCGGATCTCAGCTCACTGCAAGCTCCGCCTCCCGGGTTCACGCCATTCTCTTGCCTCAGCCTCCCGAGTACCTGGGACTACAGGCGCCCGCCACCTCGCCCAGCTAGTTTTTTGTATTTTTTAGTAGAGACAGGGTTTCACCGTGTTAGCCAGGATGGTCTCGATCTCCTGACCTCATGATCAGCCCGTCTTGGCCTCCCAAAGTGCTGGGATTACAGGCTTGAGCCACCGCGCCCGGTCCAACTGCCCTTCTTCTAATTCCACCTCCCGTACAGCTCTTGAATGAGCGCACTCTTTTCCAAAACACCCTTCACTACTAGACTATTACAGAAGCCTCCTAATTAGTCGCTTACCTACCACTTTGGCCCCTTCCACCAGACATAAAGCAATCTTACTAAAAGACGAATCTGATTGCCGTTCTCCAGCTTGCATTCTTTCATGGGCTTCCCAATGTGCTTAGAATAAATTACGGACACCCGCAAGCTTCTGTGTTATCAGGACCATGACTTAATATAAGGAGTCATGGATGTAGGGCACAGAACACAGTGTCATATGCAATGAAATCACACTTATGCAGGGTTTAGCACTATAGGAGTTTACAAAACCCGAATCATTGATAGCACAAATTGCATTTAACAATTCCCTAAACTTCCAGAATCTGGACTTTTGGGAGCTCAAAAGCCAAGAATCAACCCCTCTAAGTTTCTCTTTGCATTTCTATTGTGCCCTTCCTTTTCTTAAGACAGTGAAAGGGAGTTAAGCCAAGGTTATTTTAAATCTAGCAGGGTTGTAAGTTGGGGAAGAATAGGTATAATTAACAAAATTTCACTTTCTCTTTCTTTTTATAAAGAGTTTTTGTTACACTGGTGGAGTCTCACTTCACTTACCATGTGACTCCAGTATATAAAACACAACTCCAACTATGTTCAAAATATGCATACACATAGGCGTTATATTTCCATGGTGAAGAGGAGGGGATTGCTACACACAGTGAAATATGCAAGACAAATGAACTAGAAAGAAATACAGCCATATGTGAATACGAATCTCTCTGGATGGTGAGATTAGAGATGATTAATTTGATACTCTATACTTTCACATATGTTCCACTATCAATAATGGAATTTTTAAAAAACTCTAAATGGTGACTTTAAGTCTTTATATTAATATATGGACCTAGAGATAGAATGCATGGCAAAGGTAAATTGTTTTAGAATGGAAAGATATATCACCTGCCCTGATTCTTCTCGGTTTGCAGATCTTTATGCCCAGATAACAGCCCCAGAATGTAAACTGTTGTCATGTGATGCTCTCACATGTCATCCCCAAAATCAAACATCTCCAAGGTTTTTAACGCATGCACATGGAGATATACAAAACTGAGGGTGTAAAAATGTCCAGTGAGTCTGTTAAGTGTTTGCAGTTGAATATTAGTGCCTGTGTGCTATTTTGTGGAAGGGTGACCTATCATGACTGTAAACAAAGAGAGAAAAACCGTTACGAAGTATGGCAGCCTTCTAATAATCTTTAAAAAGCTTTCTCTGCCAGCATTTTCAAACAGAAGATTCCATGAATATTAAAAGCTTCAAATTCAAATCTCCATTCAACACACACCATTGAGTCTCTTTCTCTGTGCTAGTGACATATGAGTAATGACTTTTTTTTTTTACATTGAAGAATATCCTTTTCATTATGGGTATAACATGATGAGTATGATTAGATATCCATTTGCTAAACGTTACATACTCTCTCCTCTCCTCACTTGGAAGCTGCAGTAGGAGTCTTGGTTAGGGCATGAAGTAAACATCTGTATGGGGCCCACCAACTGCTCTGTCACCTGCCCACTGCATTTCTTTTCCTAAATTTCTGAGTGCTGGACTCAAATGTAAGAATATAAGCTACATTGACTTTATTGCCCAGTTGTTATAAAAATGTAAAAGTTCAAGCATAGATTGCCTATGGAGTGATTATATGTGTTTTACAATTGTCAAATCATTTAAATTCAAATGAAAATGCTTCTTGTCATTACCCAATTTATTTTATATCAATTTCAAAAGGTGAATACTGGCTCCTGCCTTGGAATAGCAAGCTCAGTTGCAATCATTATAGGAGCCTTTATAAGCTCCCTTTATTACACACAGTGTGTCTTCCTACCAGTGTAAAGCAGGGTAGGGTAGGACGGGGATGTCTCATTCAACTCCCCGGCCTTCTAGCATTATGGCAATATGATGACTGGGAGGACAGACAGAGACGTAGAGGGGAGAAAAAACAGTGTCTCACCACCTGTAGTCCCAGATGGCACTGGAAGATACTTCACTGTAAACCCATAAAGGCTTAAAAAACACATAAAGCAATGCACTAATTAAAAGGAAAAAAATCTACATCCAACCATACATAGTTATGGTACAGATTATTACATACACAGTCAACTGTGACTTCTGAAACATAACTGAGTCAAACTCCAGCAAAACACAGATGACAAAATAAAGAGCTCTTCTGTTTCTCCTTCCACTGATGGTACAATGGAATTCATACAGATTTATTAATTCAAAGAGCTTTTCCATTTTGCTCAACTTGACATGCAGAGGAGAATTTTTGAGTTGTCATCATCCATCACCATGATGACTACAATTATTGCAGGACAGTGCTAAGTGCTCACATACATTATTTAATTCAGTCCTCACCACTCTTTGAAATGGGAACTATCACTGCTTCTGTCAAGAGAGAATAGAAATGGAAGCACAGATGAGCTGAGAAAGTTGCCCAAGTTCACACAGCTTAGTAAGAGGTAGAAAATGGATTTGAACTTGAATCCAATTGAATTCCAGTTGAATTCCAATATTGAATTCCAATGTCCAGGTAAATTCCAACTCCAGTTCAGTTCCCATGTCCAAGCTCTTCCATACTTTGTGTGAAGTCATGTTCTTTAACAAAGAAATAATCTTTTCAGGTTTTATTTCTGTCTCTCTCCAAATCTTGGCTACATCTTGAGTTCACTGATAACCCAGAACGCTCTTGTGTCAGACATTAGTGCTGCCTATGTATGCATGAAGGTGTGGACCTCCTCACTAACCATTCTGGATTTCAGTTTCCTAATAAAATTATAATCTCCTAATGTCATCAAGTCTGCAACAGGGAAAGAGAAATTAAGTTTCAGAAGTGCTAAATTTGGGGGGAAAAAATTCCCTCAATATCACCAAGGAAATTCTGGACCACATATTGAGAAAATTTTGTTCTTCTTAATCAGAAGTTAGAAAACTTGCATCCATCTCAAAGTCCTTTTGCCTCTGATACAGTTTACTGTCTCTCAAACTACCTATGACACTGAACTGGCAAGTGTCTGTTCCATTTGGCCTACCAAAGGGCTTAATATTGGAAATGAGGTGAAGTCTGGTGTCAGTTTTCAAAGTGTCTCAGATTACAAGGGAACCAAATTTTGTATGCTAAACCATCATTAAACACAGAACAATACACATGTTTTAGGTGCTTTTCAATTCTAAACCTTATGCAAGTAAAATGTTATGGAATATAAGAGGTTAATGGAATAAGACAACCTCAAAGGAAAAGGAACACTTGGAAAATCTTTTAGTGCAAACTTATTCGGGGCGGGCGGGCAGGGGGAATTGAAGAAGGGCCACCTAACAAAGACGGGAATAAAGGATATTTATTGTACTCCACATCAAACATAGAATATTATCAGGAGGCATCAAGAAAGAGACAGGGCCAGACCTAGTGGCTCATGCCTGTAATCCCAGCACTTTGAGAGGTAAGGTGGGCAGATCATTTGAGGTCAGGAGTTCAAGACCAGCTTGGCCAACATATTGAAACTCTGTCTCTACTAAAAATACAAAAATTAGCCAGGTACGGTGGCATGCATTTGTAATTCCAGCTACTCAGGAGGCTGAGGCAGGAGAATTACTTGAACAATGAGCCAAGATTGCTCCACAGCACTCCAGCCTAGGTGACACAGGAAGACACCATCTTTAAAAAAAAAGAAAAAAGAAAAAAAGACACAATAGCAAAAAAGATGATAATGAGGATAAGGAAAATAATATCATTGGCTAATATTTATGGAATGTCTACTACGTGCCAAGTATTGGGCGAAGAACTTTACATACATCCCCCACCTGGAATCCCTGCAATATCCCTAGGAAGTAGGTATTATTCTTATCCCCAACTTAAAAATAAGGAAATGGAAGTAGAGGCAGGCTAAGTGTCTTACCCAAGGAGATACAATAAGTGTGGCGCTGGGATTCAAACTCAGAGCCAGTGGTAATACTGCCTCCCAGGTAGGCAAATAGAAAATTGCCTTTGAGGCCAGGCGTGGTGGCTCACACCTGTAATCCCAGCACATTCGGAGGCTGAGGCGGGAGGATCACTTGAGCCCAGGAGTTCGAGACCAGCCTGGGCAAAACAGTGAAACTCCCATCTCCACCCAAAAAAAAAAAAAAAACACATAAATTTGTCTTTGATTTGAGGAGTCAGGGAAAGTGTCCTCTCTTCTGCACACACAACAGGGAGCAACATGGAAAGCCACAGGAAGCTACTTATTTAGGGAGCCAGTTGTACTTATTGCCCAAATGAACACCACTCTCTGTTAAAGGAGTCAGTAAGTTGAATCCACAGCAACTGGGGAATGACAACATCATGAAATTTTAAAAGAATTTTTTTTGTTTGTTTCCTTTAAAATCTTTACTTGGCTGAATTCTAAGCTGAGCTTTGTCTGGTAGCAATGACATTTGCTCCCAAGTTTGGAGCCAAGTCCAATAAAAATCAAACCACCTTGCATCATGACCCCTAGTGAAGTGCTAGCATGAAAACTTTGGTTTAAATCTTGAGTCTGCTACTGAAGAGCCAGATGATACTGAGAAGGTCACTTATATTCTAGGACTGAGATTTTCTCATCTGTCAAACTAGCATAACAATATCTTCTTTAGAGGGTCATTGTTAATTGAAATAATGTATGTGAAATGGTTTGCACAATGTCTGGTATAATTACCAATGAATCATTAAGTATGCACACAGAAAATAATTTGGGGTTTAATGTTAATTTAATATGCTAGGACTATAAAATGATGTGGAAGTCACACGAAGGAAAATCACGAACTTTATCATATGTTCCCTGGGGGAACGAGCCTTAATGCTGAAAAGAACAATTTGTATTAAGAAGGTAGAATGAGGTGATGACTATAATTAACTGATTTTGGCTCAAAATCACTTTAAAACTCTTCCTTTCGGGTTCTATAGAATGTTACAGTTCTCTTTTTAAATATCACTGTTGACTTTTATTAAGGACATGATGGACCAAATAGCAATACATCAGTACAGGAACAAAACTTCCTGCATTTGCTATTCAGAGAAAACCTAATGACCTGGTAAAATGTTGCTATTTTAACAGTCCGGTTTGACTGTTTAAAATTTTTTAGTTGCTCTGTTCTCCAACACAATATATAAGCACTGAGATTCCAGTTACTAGTAACCAAATTGTAACACTGACTGAACAAATGAATTCTTTAGACCAGTTCTTCTGAAATGTTAACGTGCATCTCAATTACCTAGGGATTTGGTTAAAATGCTTATTCTGATTCAGTAGGACTGGGATGAGTCCTTACATTCTGCACGTCTAAAAAGCTCCCAGGTGATGCTAATGCTGTTGGTCCCTGGACCACAGCTGGAAGGAACAAGGCTATGGAACACAAGTTGTCTCCCTCTCTCTCTCTCTTTTTAATCCAGCTTTGACTTGTGCATCCATTCACAAGCCATCTTTTGCCCCCCTATCTCAGAGGAAGTTTCTGTCCAATGTCAAACCAAGTGAAATAAGTGCAAAGCACAATATTGTGTCCAGTCTAAATCTGAGGGTTTTCTTGCCCTTTATTTTGACATATCCACATAAGCATGAAGTAATGCAAAATAAATACTAGAAATCAACTAGAACTTATATCCACACCTTCTTTCCTTGTGGATTAATGATAGTTGCTTCCTTTTTATACACTTCTTGCCAGCTCCTTTTGTACAATTAATGCCAACAACAGCCAGGTAAGTCCTATTTTTATTCTATTTTATAGAAGAAAAGGGGAGCTTCAGTCAGACTAAATAATTTCACCAAGGTCACTCAGATAGGGAGTACAGAGTCAGTCTGACTCCCAAGTCCATGTTCTTAACCACTGTGTTATGAAGTACAGTTAGCCCAGAACTTCCCGTTCTGTTTCTGGAGGAAAAAAAAAAAAGGACATGAAAATGAGGCAGGAATAATACAGGGTGATCACAGTAGAATGGAAAATTCCAGGCAGTAATTTCATATAACTAGCAAAAAAGAGACTATTGAAATAGCACAAAAGCTATGAGTTGATAAGACCCTGAAAAACAGTCTATGGACCAAGTGGGCTAAGACCAACCGGACCCAACATGGTGCTGTGTTTGACCTAGGTTTCACCTAGAACCTCATTATATGCTCATTAACACACTAAACCACACATTCACCAGTGCCAGGATGGTTCCAGAAACACCCATATTTGGTATAAAAATGGGTGGTAACATAGTTCAGAGAAATCTCCACCTTTTTCCAGGAATTTTCATGAATATTCTACCCCTTGGTTAAAGAAACCCATAAAGATGGAAACCACAACCCCACTGCGTGACTTTCTCCTGAGTACACCCGCACTCCCCTTTCTTATGTATTTTTTATTTCATAATAAGTCTTGCTACTTTCACTATTTTCTGCCTCACCCTTGAATTCCTTCTTGCAATGGGGCCAAGAGCCTGGATATTGGCTGGGACTGAAGTCCCACCGGCTTTTGGGGACCTCCCCCAGCCTACCGGTATCAAAACCACTCTCTGTGTCACAGTGATGTTGGCCTGGGTTCTACATTTCTCATCCCCCAATCTCCAAATGAGTGGGTGGTGAAGGTTTCCAGAGTTTGGTTACAATCTTTCCATGTGCTAAATCAAGATCATAGTTTATGACCCACCCAGAACCATACTGACAAGACACAAATTACAAGTTGGCCACACAGAAAGCACTGAACCATTGGATCTACCTGGTATTTACAAAATGATTTCATTATGCCAATTGTTACATGTTGTGGGGCAAATACAAAAAAAAGAGAAGGCATAATTTCAGCCTCTAAGAAAGTCCAGCTTTCTTAGAGGTAAAGGTAAAGCTCATTGTGGTGAACTTTTACCATGGTGAGGTAAAAGTTCATTGACTTGTTCATTCATTCATTTCACAAATATTCACTAAGTGACTGCCTCATGTCATGCATTCTCTAAGGCACTAACGCCATGAAGGTGAACATGGTAAACAGGCATCACCCTCTGAGTTTATAGTCAGAAAGGACAGATAGACATTAAATGCATAATTGTACAAATAATCACAATAGTGGTGAACGCTACAAGGGTGAAGTACAAGATGTTCTGCGAAACTTGACCTTGTCTAGGGGCACAGACAATACATCCTAGGAAACTCAGACACGTTTAAGATAACACACGGACATTTATTAATCTTCTACAGGGAGGTCTAGTTACACAAACTGACAGTCCTCTGACAACTCTGCAATCAACGCATTCAATACAAACAAAGATTATTATTGTCTTCTGGAAAAGTTTCCAGATCTCATTAGGGAAAATGAACCCGATTTTTGTTCTTAACATATAATTACTTCAAACTATGGTTAAACTCACAGAAAGGTGGAAGTCAGAAAGTTTTCTGACATCTGTCTTCTAATGATGCTTTTCACTTTCAGATTAAACAAATTCTGCTATAATGAAATAAGATGAACAGGGACCATCATCTCCATGGGAGGCCACCATGTCTCGCCTTCCATAATAAGCTATTACGATACTTTGGACCCATATCCATAATGCCAAAGGACCAATTATTATTAGAATCTCAATTCTGGGACCCAGATGGGTAGGGAAAAATGCATCAAGTTCAGGCAAAAATACTCTCATCAAACTGACACCTCACAGGCACATCAAACAAAACACTAAACTACACTCCAGGATTCCAAGATGAATACTAATTTTCTAAAGTAAATTAGGTACCCTTCAGGACACAGAACCATCTTTCCTGACATCAGTTTAGAGCTCTAAAAAATAAAAAACAAATTGAAAAGCCCCCAATGTATATTCTTACACATATTTGCTCACAGGATGGTTTATAACTAGATTAATTGTGAGTATATGTCCCCTAGGGATAGAATTAGCCTTTTTGGATCCCTAGTCTAAAATCTAGAATGAGTGGGGAGAAAAGCAAATGTCAAGCAATACCCCCATTATCATATGTAAATTACAGAATGAGTGATTTCCTGTCAACAAAATGAATTCCGTATGTTGTTTTGGAAGTGGCACCTTATTAAACACGCAAGTCATTTTCATAATTAAACAAGGGCAAATGCAGAGGAAAGAAGCCACTTAAAATGGTATCTTGGTTTTCAGAGGGAAAAAAAGTGGGTCCAAATAAACCACAGCAACATATGAATAACCATCAAGCCCTGCTGCATGGTTAAAGTCTGAGACTTCAGTCAAGATGTTTGCATTGGAATCCTGGCTTTGCTTCTTCCAAGCCAGACACCTTGAGCAAGCCGCTTCTTGTTTCTAAGCCCAGTTTCCTCATTTGAAAACAGAGGATAAACTTATTGTGATGGGAAGCATATAAAATTCACAGCAT
The DNA here is from genome assembly GCF_024542745.1 of Macaca thibetana thibetana. Lineage (NCBI taxonomy): Eukaryota > Metazoa > Chordata > Mammalia > Primates > Cercopithecidae > Macaca > Macaca thibetana. Next base: position 120,015,675 of record NC_065579.1, read on the forward strand.
GACACCTGGCACTAGTGTTACCTGTCTTTAGTATTCTTAAAATCATCTTTGTATTTCTTTATCATTGCTGCCAAGAAAAAAACAGAGGAATTATCAAGAACTTTGACAAGTTCAGGATGGAGGCTGAAGTGGAATAAACCACAAGATGAACGAAAGGAGAAAAAAATAAAAAGAATCAGAACACTGGGTACACTCTGTGCCCTCTCTCTCCCTCAATTAACAAGTAAGTCCTACTCAGTCCATGGAGAAGCCAAATTGTTTACATATGACATTCAAATGAGCAGCCTGGCCTGGGTTTAAATGAAAATGTACTCGTCTAAATTAGGGAGCAGCAAACTTTTTCTATAAAACGCCAGACAGTAATTATTTTAGGCTTTGCAGACCATACGGTCTCTGTAGCAACTACTTGATTCTGCCACTTTGTGTGAATGCAGCTATGGACAATACGCAGCCAAATGGCCATGGCTGCATTGAAGTAAAACTTTAGTGGAACAGGTGTGGTTTGCCAATCACTGATCTAAACAGAAGTTTGAGAGGTCAGTATGGTAGATATGTTTGTTTGTTTGTATGTCCTAATGATGTTTCTCTTTTTTATTGTATCGATTTAAGTTGTGCAATGTGATGTTTCAATATGCATGTAAGTACTGATTATTACAAACAAATTAACATAGCCAACATCTCACATAGTTACCTTTCTCTTTTTTTACGTCAACAGTACCTAAAATCTCCTCTTAGCAGATTTCCGGTATACGATATTATTAACTATAGTCCTCATGCTATACATTAGATTTCTAGACTTATTTACCACACATAACTACAACTTGATACATTGTGACCTACATCTCTCCATTCTGCCCCAACTCTCTGCCCCTGGTAATCACTATTCTACTGGTAGACAGGTTTTGCTCATTCTTTTCCTAACCAATGGTTCTGTCCACTCCTGAAGTTCCGCCTTCAGTTGTGAGGCAGGGGATGGATGGCAGACCAGAGACAGGTGCTGGAGGAGCCAAGAAGATCCTGTTTCAAAGGAGGTGCACCTACCCACGCCTAGCACATACTGGGAGCTCAATACATGTGTCCACGATGTTTTATTTCTCGAAAAGGGAACTAAAGGGTAACAAAGTGAGATTGAAAATAATATACAAATATAAATTTAACATAGTAAAATGTCAACATGTGTGAAGTCTGGGAAATGGAAATGCAAATGTTGGTTATCTGTGCTTCTGAGACTATCAGGGTTTTTAATGTCCATATTGCTACAGAAGGATACTTACGTATATTTAGCAGAAACATCACAGCGTTGGTCAATTGGTACAAAAATGTCAAACTTTTTTCTCTCATTTCTGTTCTTGCCTTCCTCTGGACTGATAATGGTTTTACTGTGGCACCAGTCCACAGACCACACTTTGGACACCACTTATACTATTTTTTCCTTATGTTTGATATATAGCACAATTAACGTCTTAAAAATAAAATCAGAACGGAGGAGAGGAGTCAAATAAGGAATCCTAAAATTCAGAGGTCATGAAACCAGCTGCAGAAACACCAAACTACAGGGCTTTGTGTCTTTACAGATTACTTCCTTCAAGAAGTATCTACTGCGGATCCATTCCTGTGCCAGCGTTCAGGACAGTGAGCAAGCCACAGTGCCAGTCCTTGGGGAGCCTTCAGTTAGAGGGGAACTTTTCAGCCTTGACACTACTGACATTTGGGGCTGCACTGTTCTTTCCCATCAGGGTTCCTTGTGCACTGTAGGATGTTCAGCAGTATCTTTGACCTAAACCCACTAGGTCAGTAGTCGTCAGTAGTAGTACCTCCCCAAGTTGCGATGACCAAAAATGTCTCCAGACATTGCCAGATGTCCACTAGGGATCAAAAGCAACCCCATTGTGAACCACCCACCTATAGCAAAGGAATGATAGTTACAGTTAATAACAACTATAATATGTCAAGTCATGTTGACAGACAGGGCTTTAACCCAAAAATGTTAAATCCTCAAGAAATAATCATTATAAAACATATATCTCAACTAAGTGATACTTATGATCATTAGAAAATGGTAGGCTACATTCATACTGCTCCATGACATTGCAACAGTTCCCAACTACTATTGCAAGGAGCTTCAGTGCTGAACAAATTGTCATCTAGAATATTTCATGGAATGCCCATAACAGCTTCGCCAAGAAATTATTACAGTATGTATTTCATGAAAAAGAAAACAACAGATCCAGAAAAAATAAGCCAGTTGCTTAATGTGGCCCAGGGAGACACTATACTCAGGTTTACTGTCTCTGAGTCTAATAACATCATTACTACCACCAATAACAACAAAGGCTAATAGTGCTTATTCAGAGAACATGTATATGTATAAGCTATTGTTCTCAGATCATAATCTCATTTAATGCTCGTCACAACCCTACAAGGTGGCTTCTGATATTGCCACATTTTACAGGCAAAAAAAAACTCAGGTCAAGAGAAATTAAATAACTTATCCAAGTGGCAAAGGGGGGAATTTGAACTCTACTACACCAATGGTTTCTCATCCAGTTTCTGTGGAGAAAAACAGTCAATACTCACTATTAATAGATTCCATATTTGCATATTTGCCTACTCACTGAATTTTATTTGAAACCTCAAAATCAATACTCATGGCACTTTCGTGGTCCTTTATGGGCACGTACAGAGCAGTGAAAAATTGTAGTTGCCCAATGAGTATGTTTCCAGTGGAGATCAAACAAGACCATGGCCTGTCCTCCTGTGTCAGCTCTCACACTGTGAACAAATGTGCTTTTCAGTCTATTTAGTGCCATTCTTTCATATTTTGTGCGTTTTGATGCTAATTTCTCCATTTAAAATGACCTCCAATTGTAGTGCTAAAGTCTATATAGTGTTTCTAAGTGCAAGAAGGCTGTGTATGGCCTATATTTTTGCTTCCAAGTAACAACCTCCCTAAACCATTCAAACATCTTCCATGTGGCCTTGAAAAAGTAACCCCACCCAAAATTCTAGCCATAAGTCTACCTGCTGAGGCAGAAGAGCCTTTGAGTATTAATCATAGATACACTGACTCCTGCTATCAACCTAGAGCACGTGTTCACCCTTGACTCCCTGTCACACTCAGCAAATTTCCTACCTCTTTAAAACTTACCAGCCTTGTAGAGAAACCGGTGTGCTGGATATGCTTCATTCAGGCATGAGTTACAGTGCTCCTAGCTGTGAGTTCGGTGTTAATGGATCCACAATAATGTATGTCCAGAAAAAGAAAGAGGGAATTGGCTGATCTGAGGCCAAGCCACAGATTGCTAAGGTAACATCTACAGTGCATCATGAGGCTATGGAAAAGATGGAAAACAGGCTAAATTTGTGGATTTGTGGGACAAAAAATTTGAAAGAACATAGCATTGCTATAAAGGATCAGGAAAGTGTTCAACCCTTCTCAGTGACATCTTATTATAAAGAAATACTGCATATGTGATTTGAAAGAAATGAACATTAAAGTGTCATTAAACAGAAATACAAGTAAAATACAACTATGTATTGATCAGTTGATGAAAATGTGACCAGAAGTTCGCAGGAACCTAATCCTGTATTTCCCTTAGCAGATCAGTATTTGCTAATTAAGTGTTCGTGGTGACTTTATAGAACATAACTACACACACACACACACACACACACACACAACAACAAAAAAAAAAAAACAAAAAAAAACAAGAACTGACAGTATGTGGATCACTCTTGGAACATTTCCTGGGCTTTCCCCTCAAAGTTCCTAAATTTCAACAGTGGGGCCCAGAAATCTGGATGTTTTAAAAGCTCCTCATCCACAGACCCATGTTTATGAACCACTGTGATACACCATGCTAAAAAAACCAACAAAAATCTTTAAAAAAACTATTCTTCCTACTTTTGATAAATTTGATTCGTACACCATAGAGTGCCTTACAGTTACACAGGGCTCATGCTGTGATATTGTTTGGCCTATATCCTTGCTTCCAGGCAACAACTTTTTTAAACCATTAAGGAAAAAAAAATTCAAACACTTTCCATATGGTCACTGAAAAAGTAACTCTACCCAGAATCTAGCCAGAAGTCTACCTGCTGAGTTAGGAGCCTTTCAGTACTAATCACAGATACACTGACTCACGTCGATCCATCCAGAGCAGGGGTTCGCCATCAACTCCCTGTCACTCTCAGCAAATTTCCTACCTCTTTAAAGCTTTCCACGTGTGTGTGTGCGTTCACAATGTACTATTATCTTAGTAACCAGAGCACTGTACAAACAGCAAGAAAAGATAATCAGAGATACTATAGTGATTTGGAAATATACTTCCTTAAGACAATGATGACAAGACTCCTGCTCAGGATAGATTTTTATGGCCATCCCCAGATGCCCAACAATCTTTCTCTCCAGTATAGAATTCCCCAAATGCTATTCCACTGAACACAAGTCAAAGAGAATGCTTTGAGATGAAAAAATTCCAGGGCAGGTGAGTTTGGAAAATGCTGCTTATTATAAAACCTTATAGACATTCAATCACACATTAGCATAGTAAAAGCTCTGAGAAGCCCTGAAGAGAAGATAGGAATGACACATGTCTAAAATATGTTTCGGTGAGCAATTCCCAGACTGATTTGACCATGGATTTCCTCTACACACCTATAAATTCCAGGAAACAATGCTGCAAAGTGTTATTTTAATATCTTGGTGGTGGAGGTCATAGGAAAAGATGAAACAACCTCCCCCTCATGGCCATTTCCACATTCTGATGAAAATTCCTTACCCTCATTTCTCCAGTGCAAGGATTCATCACAAATCAATCACGGAGACAGCTTTGGACTCCTTCAGAAATTCAACACCTGCACCCTTTGCTCATGACCACAGGCAAGGTCCACCACTAGGGGTAGATGAGCACTGCACTTCACTACCCTTTCCTCCATGAGAATATCCATCCCAAACTAGATGAAGCCTTCACACACACCTACAATTATCCCATTGGGAGAGATAAGCATGAGAAAAACAATGTTCTCCCGCAAGATAAACAGCAGTGTCCTATTTGTTCACAGTGAGTGAAAGTGGCATTCCTTCTGCCTAGAATGAGAACAGAGGAAAAAAACTGTTCAAATTAAAGACATTTTCATTTTCAAAAATCATTTATCTAAAGTATTTGATGCCATTAGGAGGGCTCCCATAAAGAAGGGGCAATGGGCTAGGCCTTGAGGGACAATTCAAAAATGGGAAAGTGGGACTAGAGTATGTGGGTATTAGAGGTGGGTGGGCCAGGATGGGAGGGGAGGTTTCAAAGTGATTTAAATAGAATGAAGGAATATAATACAGAACAGAGTTTGGTTCATCAGAATTTCACGGCGGTCGATTCCTGGGAGAAAAGCAGCCAGAAGGTAAAACTTATTTATACTTTCTGAGGCCATCAGAGATGCTACCACATGAGAAGCGTGATGTGTGCTTCGCACAGACTGGGGAAGGAAGGGCTGCATGTGTGGGACAAGTGAGAGCACCAGGAGGAATAAGTGTGTTCTCAGGATGAATTCTGCACTCTTAAAGAAGAAACCAATTGTATTTTATTATTTTATTTCATGAGACAAGATCTCATTCTTTCACCTGGGCTGGTGTGCAGTGGTGCAATCACGGCTCACTGCAGCCTCAACCTCCTGGGCTCAAGTGATCCTCCCTCCTCAGCCTCCTGAGTAGCACACCACCACATTCGGCTAATATTTGCATTTTTTTTGTAGAGATAGTATTTTGCCATGTTGCCCAGGCTGGTGTCGAACTCCTGGGCTCAAGCGACCCACCCGCCTTGGCCTCCCAAAGTGCTGGGATTACAGGCATGAGTCACCGCACCCAGCCAAGAAGAAACCAATTTTTTTTAACACTCCCACTTGCAGCTGGACATGTGTATGGCACAGTGCAAGGGATTTTCATCAAGTTTAGCTATGTACTAAGAGTTTGCTCCCTGTGTGATGTTTTCGTTAATTTAATGAAAATGTAAATTAGTAACATCAGGTTTTTCTGAGAGATAACAGTATAATGTTGAGGTTCAGACCATGAACTCCAAACCCAGGCTGCTTGGGTTCTCATCCTAACTCTGTCACTAACAAGTTGTGTGACCCTGGGCTAGGCGTTTAAACCCTCTGTGCCTCAGTTTTTGCATCTGCAAGATGGGGATGATAATAATACAACTACACCAGAAGGGTTGACGTGAGGTTTAAACGAATGAATACACTTAATAAGGCATTTAGCATAGTACCTGGCACACAAGTGCTATTAAACAGTTGTGCACTGGAGTAAGCTTGTACTGGCTCATGAGAGTCAAATGTTAGCACCTCTTCCCACCCTTGTACTCAGACACATCAGTCATCCCCTGCCAGAGCCAGGTGTTAAACATTTACCAGCATACCACACAAACATCACGTTTTCAAAAAGTTTGTGTAAAAATGGAATTAAAAGATAAAAATTAAAAATATAAACTTTATTTCTCAACGTAAGCTCCATCCAGTTCAAAACTCTCTTGTGAGTGATGAATAGCCATTCTTTTTTTTTTTTTTTTTTTTTTTTTTTGACACAGAGTCTCGCTCTGTCACGGAGTGCAGTGTGCAGTGGTGCGATCTCAGCTCACTGCAACCTCCGTGCCCCTAGGTTCAAGTGATTCTCCTGCCTCAGCCTCCCTAGTAGCTGGGATTACAGGTGCGCTGTAATTTTTGTACTTTTAGTAGAGATGGGGTTTCACCATCTTCGCCAGGTTGGTCTTGAACTCCTGACCTTGTGATCCACCCGCCTCAGCCTCCCAAAGTACTGGGATTACAGGCGTGAGCCACCGTGCCCAGCTGCCATTTAGTCCATTCTTAAAGAACTGAAGGTCCTGGGAATTTAACCATGTCAATGTTGTCTTTTTTACATTATCTGTATTTATTTGTTTATTTTTTTGAGATGGAGTCTCGCTCTGTTGCCCAGGCTGGAGTGCAGTGCAGTGGCACAATCTCAGTTCACTGCAACCTCCACCTCCCAGGTTCAAGCAATTCTCTACCTCAGCCTCCTGAGTAGCTGGGATTAGAGGCGCCTGCCACCAAGCCCAGCTAATTTTTGTATTTTTAGTAGAGACAAGGTTTCACTATCCTGGCCAGGCTGGACTTGAAATCCTGACCCCGTGAGCCACCACACCTGGCCTTTTTTAATTTTTAACCGAAGAAAAAAAATGGGTGTCCCTTACAGACTTTTAAAGATTAGAAAACAAAAAGAACTCACAAGCAGCCAAATCAGGACTGTAAAGTTGATACAGTCAACTTTACTGTCTTTTCATGATTTCCCATTGAACAACTTTTCATGATTTCCCATTGAAACTCTTGCAAAATTGCTCTTGTTTGATGAGAGGAATGAGCAGGAAGGAACACTGTCATGGTGGAGAAGGACTCTTTGGTCTAGTTTTCCCAGGCATTTTTCTGTTACAGTTTTGGTTAACTTTCTCAAAGCACTCTCACAATAAGCAGATGTTATCATCCTTTGGTCCTCCAGAAAGTCAACAAGCAGAACGTCTTGAAGAGCCCAAATAACTGTTGTCAAGACCTTTGCTCTCGACCAGTCTGCTTTTGCTTTGACTAAACCACTTCCACCACTTGGTAGCCATTGCTTTGATTGTGTTTTGCCTTCGGGATTCTACTGATAAAGCCATGTTTCATTTCCTGTTACAATTCTTCAAAGAAATGCTTCAGGATCCTGATCCCACTTGTTTAAAATTGCAGTTGAAAGCTCTGCTCTTGTCTGCAGCGGATCTAGGTGCAATGGTTTTGGCATCTATCCAGTGGAAAGTTTGCTCAACTTTCGCTTTTCAGCCAGAATAGTGTAAGCTGAACCAACTGAGATGCCCGTGGCGTTGGTTATCACATGCGCTGTTAATTGTTGGTCCCTTTCAATTAGGGCACAGACAAGATAATTTTTTTTTTCCTTGCAAATTGATGTGGATGGCCCGCCACTGTGGGCTTCATCTTCAACATCATCTCCTCTTTTCTTAAAATGAATTATCCATTTGTAAACTGTGGATTTCTCTGAGCCATTGCCCCCAGAAACTTTTGGTAAAGCATCAATGATTTCACCCCAAATTTGATATTTGTTCTTGATTCGATTTTAGTAGAACTCACATTGTTCTATTAGAAGTTCTTTTCAAACTGATGTCTCATCATTCTTAGTATCTGAAACTAGATCCTGTTCAGCTACTTTATAACCAGTTAGTATGAGTTTCTTGTGGGGGAAAAAGTTGAAATCTATGTCTAGTTTTATCCTATTCCATATTTTCCATGAACTTTTTGAAGACTCCTCATATATATCCATATCCATATATATGTATGTATGTGGCTATATATACATCTATATAACACATATACCGTGTGTATACATATATACGTAAGGGCTTGGCTTCATTACTGCCAACATTAAAGTTCTTTTTTAATATGACTCAAGCAGAATCTGAGTTATTTGAATTCCTGGCTTTTATGTAGGTTTCATGAAAATATAGACATTGCTCTCAAATCCTCAACCCCAAAACAATTATTTATGGAGTACCATCAATATGTCTGACATAGCCACAGACATTATGGACTACAGAAGAATTATAACAAAGGTCTTTACCTGGAATGAGTTTACAATCTCGCTGAGATTTTTTGCAAAGCTAATGAACCACATAGTTGGTACGTGTTTCTTTTTCTGGAATCATATTTGGTACCCATGGAGCTTATCCACTGTTAATCTTTTCCTCAGGAACCTCAGTGATCTCCATAATTAATGTAGATAAACATAGCCCTTGCCCTGAAACTGTGCAAATTTGCTACGTATCACTCTTACTAGATATATACAGAAAAACAGCCAAGGGAAACAGGCACATAGACAACCACATGCATATTCTTCAGTTAAGTAAAAATGAACAAGAATGTATTAAGCTTCTAGAATGTACCAAAGTGCTTTATGTAACTTTCTCCTGTTGGGAGCTATTCATTCAATGTTTTTAGCAGTTTTATGATGTAAAATAACTGAAACATATGCCCTGTAATGATATTAATAGTTATCATAATACCTAATGCTTATTGAGAATGTAGAAATCAACCATGCAATTCTTCTAAGCACTTTACATTACTCCTCACCACAACCCTGTGAAGTAACTGTTAATATCCCCATTTTACAGACGAGACAACAGAGCTTCAAGAGACTGATTATGTTGCCTAGTTCTACAGAGCTGGTAAGAGCTAAAATTTGAACCGGGATTTGGCACTCTAGAGGCAATGCTATTAATCACTGTAAAGCAGGTGTTTCTCAATCTTGGCACTACTGGCATTTGCAGCTGGATAATTCTTTGATCTGCATTGCTATGCATTGTAGGATGTGCAGCAGTATCCTTGGGTTTTACTGACTAGATACCAGAAGCAATCCACATTTGTGACAATTAAAAATATCTCCCATAAGAAGCAACTCACCCAATGAACTGGCCAAATGTCCCCTGCAATTCAAAATTGCCACCAGTTGAAAACCACTGCTATAAATTAAAAGAAATAAAGTAGAGGAATTCCTAAACCTGGCTACATATTAGAAATTCCTAGGGTATATTTTAAATGGGTTAAAAATGCAGATAGCAAGTCCTATCACTGATTCAGAGAATCAGAGTGTCAAGGGGTCCAGTAGAATAGTCCATCATTTGTCACCAATTAATTATGTCATCTTGAGAAAGCTACTTGCCCTCTCTGTGCCTCAATTTTTTCATCTAGCTACTGAGTGGGCAAAGCTAGACTATGTATCAAACTTTTCCGTGGCTAACAATCCAGTCTGTGAAATCACTCAGATACCCATTACTTCCCTCCTTGACAGGCTTCCATTCACACTGCACAGAGAGGGTGTAATGACCAAAAAAAAAAAGTTTATACAACTCCAATCCTCATATAACTATAAGGAAACCTGGCCAAAGGCCGACTCCTAGATAAACTTACAATCGGTTCACCATAGATACACAATTGAGCACAATTATCACTTCAGAAAGGTTAGTTTCTACTTCACATCTGAGGTAGGTAAAAACTGAATCCCAAATTGGAGAAGCAATTTTCCCATTATGCAAAGTGGTTGCTGCATCCCTGGGTAGGAAAAAAAAAAAAAATCCCCAAACCAGTATTGCCATAAACCGAATTTACTAGAAACCTTGACTCCAAATGACACTGGGGAATGCGCTCCTCTTTTCAGATTCATGAAATGCTTTCATGTCATTTAAGAAGCCAAATGCAAAAGAAAAAAGTGGGGATTGCCTACACTTTAGACATGGAGGTTTTAGTCTGACAATCCCAGATCCTATCTCCAACCCAAAACAAATCTGTTTCATGGCAAGAAAGTACTTTAGAGAATTAGGCTTTGCTGTATTTGTATATGCTAATTAAGCTCCAAATGAGAAACTGCTGATGATAAATCGCTTACAAAGAAGCCATTTAAAAAAAATTACCAATTTATAGATATATCAGATTATATCAGTTTAGGTCACATTTACTTTATATACTCATGTGTAAAAATAGGATGAAAATGATTACATTTGAAAGTGCCTGGGGTTGTTAAAGTAAAAATAGGAACAATCTTCAATGAGGAGGGGGAAAAACATCCTTAAAAGGATACTGAATAGAAGGGTGTCTGTAAGGCATGGAGAAGAAGGAGAAAATGTCCTGGATTATGAGACCACAATAAATTCTGCTCAGAAACTGCATGTTATCAATTCAGTTGATCAGATACCAATAAATCCATTTACTAGAAACTGATTTCAGAGGAAACAGATTTGTAACTATAATTCAAATGCATTCCTTTAAAGCAGGTACTACCAGTACACTCTCTCAAGGGTGGGCCCTAGCCACTATTAAAGTATTAAAAGAAATTATTTCAATTTCTTTATGAGTATAAAATTATAGTAGAAGGGAATCAATTAACCTTAAGTGATATGCCAACAGGCCATGATCAAGTATGATAAATTGCTCTCTTCTATCCTAGTTTCTCAATGTATGTTTTATGACAGGTTCTGCGAAGGTGAGTGTTAAAAAATATTTGTTCCCAACTCCAAAGAGCATCACATAAATGACCGCCAGCGCCGTCTGTTGGTGATACACAGAGCTGTTGCACTTGTGCCTGGGCTTGCGAGTTTTTGTTCACCTGAATTAAGATCCAATGACTGAAGTTTTACATGTGGGAGAGCATCCGTACACTACTCTAAGTGGTGTAGTGCAGAAGCTCTTAAACATTTCTCCTAATGTTTATACCCTTTTACATGGCCAGACACTGAATGACTTTCTTCTAATGATCTGAAGGTGAAGCCTAAAATAACTGCCTCAAATTTGCTGTCTTAGTTTATCTTAAACTTTTATATGAATCTTGTGCTGTATACCAGAGTAACCTATGTCTGTTTTTTACGTAAAAACATGTATAAAATATTTGTAGTTCAACTACTTAACTTTTATGACCAAATATTCAGGTTAAAGAGATAATTTGTTAAGGTGTACCATATTTAACCCCTGGGGCATATTACCTTGGATACCTACATCCTCCAGAGATACTCCTATCCTAATTTGAGAACAAGTAGGAACTCAGCTCTGCCTCAACCTGCTGTGTGCCCACACTGAGCCTCAGTTTCCTTATCAGTGAGATAAGGACCGTGGACAGGATCTCTCTCTAAGGGTGCTTCCAGCTCTGACATTCTCTGAAACAACAGTCATTTGGATCTTCAGACACAAACACCTCATTCATCTCACTACTGGTGAGCCCTGCATGCACATTCCTATAACATGTGGGCACAGAAATATGTAAATTATATTATTGTATATCTAGTTCAATGATTATAAACAGACATTTCCGATTTCACCTATAGTCCCAAAAGCTTATATATTCAAGTTGGCAAAACAAAAGCATTTTCTCCCTCATTCTTCTCATTAGCTAAATGGAGGAATGCCTTCTATTAGGGTCACCTCGTATTTAAGCATACAGAGCTGGGCACGTGGCATGTGCCTGTAATCCCAGCCACTTGGGAGGCTGAGGTTGGAGGCTCTCTTCGGCCAAGGGGAAGTTCGGGACCAGCCTGGGGAACATAGCAAGACCTCATCTCAAAAAATACTAATAATTTAAGTTCATACAACAGTTCAATAAGTTTAGGTCCAGTGTTCAAGAATGCAACGGGAGATGACATTAAAGATATAAGCAACGACTATAACAAAAGAGCTCTTAAAAACGATGTTAAGTAGCTAAGATTTCTGCATGTTATGGCCTGTGGATTTTGGATGTTGGACAAACCCAACAAGATAATACACAAGCACAGAGAAGCCAATCTCAGCCCTATCAGCATGAGGCCTTTGGTTAAGATTCTTGCCAAAGCTGAAGAATTCAAGCCCTCAAATGTATTTTCAAGAACCAGTCATTTTATTTCTCCCCTAAGACCACAGACCTCCCCAAGCCCATGAGGTGCCTGTGAAACTCCACATATGGGAACTATATTTTTAGGAAAGGGGCCAAGGTGTCAGAGGCTATGCATCACAAGAACAACCCCTTCTTTCTCTTTTACTAACACATTTTGGCTTTCCCTAGTTTCTAGCAGCAGTTATTTCCAAGGCTTTACGTTCTCAGACAGTTTCAACACTGCCTTTCCCCTCAGAGTCATCACCAAAATAAATTTTAAAAAATTCCAGCGCACCCTTCACTTTTTCAGTATTCCCACTCCTGCTGGCCCCAGGTGTTCTCTGGTTTTAAGGTTGCCCACCATGCAACCCGCTGTATAATTCAGAACCTGGTACACTTCCCAGGCACATCAGTAGTCTAAATTTGTACTATAGCAAAAGCTTCAAGGGCTTAGTCAGTTGCAGATCAAATATTTAAAAATGAGGATTCATCTCATCACTGCAGCCCAACAGATGCATTTAGTGCTAATAAATAAACTTCAAACTTCCTGCAGACACTGAAAAATGCATTCCCAATTTGCCTTTGCTCCTGGTTCCCAACAGACAGGAGAGAGGGCTCCATTGATATTCCAGAGCTGCACTTCCCAAGTATTCACGCGGCCGGCTCTGCTGTATCTCGTAAGATAAAAGAATCAGAAATTAGAGGAAGAGAAACATTCTGACCAGACGCTCTCTGATCTTCCCAACAAAACTTCAACCACACTGTCAGTCTCAATCACAGTGTGTGGGCACTGAGATTCACGAGGCCAAATGAAAATAAAACTATGATATTCATTTACGTGGGTGATGGAAGGGTGGATGAAAAGCTCCATATGTTTGGAGTTTCAAGTATAATTTGAAACAGCAACATATCAGCCTTAAAAACAGAACCCCCATGGCCTCTAAATTTCAAGAATAGTAGAAGATGCTTGCCTAGAATAAATCAATTTGGAAAGCTGCAGTCATCAATCTCAAAGTAATTTCTGCCAAAGTATAAATGGCGATTTAAAAACGGAGGGAAAATGCCAGAAAAATACTACTTGAAAGCTTTATTAATAGTACAGTATAGAACACAGAAAAAATTATTTATTAGAGAACTTGTGAAGAATACACAGAGAAAAACTCAAGATGAATTCACAAAACAGGTCAGTACAATGAATTCACCAGTGTATTAAAAGCAGAACCAAAAAATAAACCCATCACAGACCAAGTAGGGCTTAATTCAAACATTCAAGGAGCCATCGAATGAGGTGGCTCATTACAGCGTTACAGTGGCACATGTACCTCTAGTTGATGAATTTTAACGATGTTAGCTAAAAACAAGACAAAATCAAACAACAATAACAAAACTGACAACAATTGTCTTTGATAAAAGATGGCTCTAGAACACAAGCCAACCACTTCATATGGGTTCAACCAAAGAAACAACATTCTGTTCCAATACTGGAAAAAAAAAATTGGGCTGAGCTGCTCTTACTGAGAAATGCGAGAGCACAAACAGGGATGATTTAATGGATTTTCAAAGATAATTATGGCAGGACTCAATTTTCACCTTGTTTGATGACTTTAAACTACACTATATATGTCAATAGTTTAGAGGAGAAAAACCACATGGTTACTTTGGCAAAGAATGTAAAGAAAGCATTTGATAAATTGAGGGCATACTTTTGAAAAGCTTGTAGTAAAAGCATAAAGGCTATTTGTAGCATTATGTTTGACAGAGAATTTTGGAAAAACCCAAATATACCATCTATATGAGAACAATTATAAAATTATGATGTATCTATACAGAGAAACTCTACATAACCATTAAAAAGAAATGAGACTTATGCACTCACACATGACAATGATGAGGATACATGCAAACTGAAGGACATGATGAAAACTTTAATCACATTTTTATAAAAGCCAAGACACATACACACATGTGTCTCTATTTAAACAGCACGAAAACACATACAGCAAATAATCATGATTGCAATAATCATGGCAAGCTCCAAGAAAAGTAATTGGAGCAGGGGCTTTTGGTTTATAAATTTCTGAATTTTCAGATTTTTTTAAACAAACATACTTCTTTTGTAATTTAAAAAATAAATCTGGAGAATAAGGAAGAAAAACACTCCAATTAAAAATGCAGAATTGGACCAGGCCAGAGAGGTCATCTAGGAAAAGCTGTGTCCACCATCTCCATCAAAGGACAAGATACTCCTTTTTATTCAGACTCGGGGAGGAGGTGGCAGAGTTCCCGGGTAATCCGGTTGATTATACAACCTAAGCAGTGCAAAAAATTCTACCTTTTATCTACCCACTTCTTCTCATTCTCCACTCCAAGCCCAATCCTTTTGTTCTTTTCTCGGGAACTACAGAAAACAGATGGTTACACCATCCTTTGAATCTGTCAATGAATCACACAAAATCAACAGTGTTTTTCTGGAGGGACACTATTGTGTTCAACAATACAGAATGACATATCCCAGTTTGCTCCCCACATACAAACATACCAGACTCCATTACTAATGAGCTATTCAAAGGGATTTTACCAGATGTACTTAATTTAATTCAACAATTATTAATTCAATGACTCCCGTGCTCTTGGTATTTTATTACGAGCTGTGCAGGACCCTTCGGAAATTTAAAATTTTATGGTAGAGAGGGAGATACGTGACAAGAGAGAGATCAGCAATTCAGGGTAGTTTAGGAGAATTTGTAGACATTACAGTTTTTGAAGCACTAGGAAAATCTTTAGAGTTGAAACTACGCTAAATAAGGTGAGGAGATAAACATTTAGAATTTTTTTTTAACTTTTCATTTTCTATTTTTAAACGTTATTTTGTATTTTTGTTTGTTTACTTAAAAATATTTTGGGAGGGGATTTTTACTATTGGCCAGCAAGGGTCAAGGCAGGGGTATAGAGCAAGGTGGAGATGGGAAGACTAAGAGGCTTCTGCAGTCACTAAGGCACCAATGACAAAGGCTGAGGGTAGGAGCACAGTCATATCGAAGATGACCTGGCTCAATGACAGACCGGCAAGGTTTGGGTCTCAGTGACCAAAGGAGATTTTCATGTAACTGACAGATGTAATTAAGAAAAATGTTGGATTTGAGCAGAGTACTTAAGGTATCAAAGAAGAATCTCAGCATGTGGAAACAGGAAGGTAGTTTTAAAAGTCAACATTGGACCCAGACGTATGATGTAAGAGAGAGAATCATCACTCTGTGTTCCTTCACTCTCCACACCTCGCAGCTTTCTGCAGTTAGCACGGGAGTTTGGTGGCAACTTGCATACTTTCTCTCACTCTTTCATATCCATGTCAAAGGTCAAACTCTTCATATGCCAAAAGAGGCACCTGGGCCGAACCCCAATCCACGAAGGAATGCTCTAAAGCACTGGATATGCTGCACATGAAGACAAAAATCCAACACCATATGAATCATTGGCAGGCTGTATTTCCATTCCCTTAAAAAGTTAGCCACTTCACTCTTCACAACAGCAACAACTTGGAACCAACCCAAATGTCCATCAATGATAGACTGGATAAAGACAATGTGGCACATATACACCATGGAATACTATGCAGCCATAAAAACGGATCAAGTTCATGTCCTTTGCAGGGACATGGATGAAGCTGGAAACCATCATTCTCAGCAAACACAGGAACAGAAAACCAAACAGCACATGTTCTCACTCATAAGTAGGAGGTGAACAATGGTAACACATGGACACAGGTGGGGAACATCACGCACCAGGGCCCGGCAGAGGATGGGGAGCTAGGGGAGGGATAACAATAGGAGAAATACCTAATGTAGATGACCGGTTGATGGGTGCAGCAAACCACCATGACACGTGTATACCTATGTAACAAACCTGTATGTTCTGCACATGTATCCCATAACTTAAAGTATAATAATAAAAAAAGAAAGAAAACCTTTAAAAAATAAAATAAAAAGGTAAAAAAAAAATTAGCTTCTTATACAGCAAGGTGAGAGTAGTTTTGCATTTTTCTTAAGTATCTACTCTGCAAACCAAGAAATTAAATCAAGCTTTGTTGCTAACAAAATAAAAGAGCTACTTGGTATCAAGTAAAAACATAATGGGATTAAGGGAAACATACATACAGATGTCCACTGGCCCTGAGTGGAAGGAATAGATCATGTCAGGAAATAGGTAACCGGCACTTCCTCAAGTTCATGCCACACACACTACCCCACAGCTTGCCTCACTGAGAGCAGGAAGTCCAGAGCCATCCTTTCTTCTCTTTCCTTTTGCTTATCAGCACTGCTCTTTTCAAATTTTGTCAGCCTGTTGTGTTCATACTCCTTGAACAAGAAATCTGTCATTTGGCATGACATCTCTCTCCTACCCTGGAACTCAACAGGCTCCTGAAAACCCGCAAAATTCCACACATACTTATTCTGTGAATTTTGAAAATCTCTTACTCATTTTAATGTATCCTTCTAGGATGGTGATTTTCTATCCACACTGACACCTAAATGAATAATTAAGAATCATCCCATCTTCCAACTTGAATAATGGGCGTAAATAGTGACAGAATCCTTTTTTACTTCCGTGTTCCACTTATTCAGGTTTTCCTCCTCAATCATGTTGTTTAATTTCCCGTCAGTTAAGCATATCTTTGGACAGACAAAGCAATTTTCCTCTAGTGTGTCAATTCTGCAGTGAAGGTTTTCTGTTTACCTGCCTACTTCCTTAGCTCAGAAAAAAACAAAATAAAATAAAAGTCTTATACTCAACTGTCACAAATATGCTTCATTTTCATTGTGTTTGATATATGATTTCCATACAGTGAGATGGGTCTTAAAATCCAGCACTCAGCGACTACTTCATCTCAGGACCACCCTTTTACAGACAGCCATGGTGATAAGAGCTATAGCTGACATTTCCTAAGGATTTTTGATAAATTTTATCACTTCCTTAACTGCATTCCTATTGCTTAATTAAGATGCCCCTGGGGACAGGCACAGTGGCTCACACCTGTAATCCCAGCACTTTGGGAGGCTGAGTCACAAGAATTCCTTGAACCCAGAAGGCAGAGGTTGCAGTGAGCCAAGATCATGCCACTGTACTCCAGCCTAGGTGACAGAGCAAGACTCTCTCTCTCAAATTAAAAAAAAAAAAAAGAAGAAAGAAAGAAAGAAAAAAAAAGCCCTTGGAAAGCAAGGCCATCAAGAAGAAAAGAAAATGACAGTCCAAGGCACAGAACCAGATACAGGGAGCACCCTCAGGAGGTTCTGCACGCTGCCTGTGACTCAAGGCCCACAACTCTTGGTTGGTGGTTTTCAAACCCACTGTTTTCCAAGAGGGGTGGGGGGAAAAGTCACCAAAAATTGTGTTAATAACTGTTGCTGGTTTGCAAATTATTTTTTATTTTTCCTATAAACTAGAACAAATCTGGGACACGTTTATTTAAAACAGTACTCTTGGTCTTGCATGCCAAAATGGCCTAGTTTCCATGAAGCTGGCTTGGGTGGTAGCAAAGACTAGGACTACTGTAGGACCAGGGTATGGCCAAATAACTCATATTTCAGGCTTACTTCTGAAGTGGGATGAAGGCATACAGAGTCCTTACTTAGAAGGTAAAAAGATTACTTCTCTCTCTCTTTGATCCCAAAGCTTTTTCCCTTCTAAGTATGGAGATAAGAAAGTTGGGACAGCATCATACAGACAAAGGCCTTACGTCTCTCACTTTTTTCTTTGTACACTTTCTATTCTTCCATGGCATTAGGCAGTATGGGTCTAGCACCTCCCTTGGATTCCAATTCCCTACCCTATTCTCACCTCAGCCTAGACCCACCAAGGGACAGCAGCCCTGAGTGGGTCTTCGCCAAGCTATAAGGCACCATCTCTTGCAGGTCATTCATTCCTTCCTTTTGATCTGTCTCTGATTTGAATATGATAAGACTATGGTGATCACACCATTTATCATTCAAACAAGGGAGCTCTTGTGATGGACAGCTTATTGATTGATCAATCGATTGATGTATTTATTTAGAGACAGTCTCTTGCTCTGTTGTCCAGGCTAGAGAGCAGTGGTGCATCATAGCTCACAGAATCTTCAACCCCCTGGCTCAAGTGATCCTCCTGCCTCAGTCTCCTGAGGAGCTGGGACTACAAGCACACACCACCACACCTGGTTAATTTTTATTTTTTAATTTTTAGTAGAGACAAGGTCTTGCTATGTTGTCCAGGCTGGTCTTGAACTCCTGGGCTCAAGTGATCCTCCAGCCTCAGCCTTCCAAAGTGTTAGGAGTGCAGGGGTGAGCCTCAACACCTGGCCTGAGCCACTACGCCCAGCCACTTGAAATAATATAATAATGATATAATATGATATTTTAATAGTTATTAGAATCATAATAATGATAGCAATTATGGAACAAAAGGCATACATACTAGAATTATCCTCCCAGGCAAGTCAAAAAAATATAGTATGAGTTTTTCTCATAATGGGATGGAAAGATTCAGTATTTTAGTTTGGGCATTGGGAAGATGAAGAATTGATTTTGGCCTACTTTAGTTCTTAAGCCGTTCTGGCAAAGGAGTTCTCCATAGGTCCACAGATCCAGACCTACTTAATCAAGATCTGTAGTGGGGCTTAGGGACAAAGCACCTACATTCTTGTATTTTGATTTATTATCTGTGCATTAGTGTCTCAGGGACTTTGAAAACAGGGCTTAGGTACTATTTTGTCTACTAGCTAAAATGCCATTATAGTTACTTAAGAGCAGCCACTTCATTATTTATAACACCAAGAATAATTCTAAATCCTTTCTCCCTGAATTTATTCCCTCTCTCTTCCAAAGACCTGGGTCTCATTTATAGACCACAATCTAGAAACATCTGCCCCAAATAAGCTATGCCCACAATTCCATTTCTCACTATAGTCCCAGGAAAGTAACAAAGCACCTATATGACACTGAAAGATAAAATCCTTATTTTATCCTATCATTATTTTAGAATGTGAGTTATATCACTTTTCACTCTAAATGAACCACCCAAACATTTTTAAGAAAAAAGCACTTCATATGTTTATATCTCCAACTGGGACAGACATTACAATTTACACTATCATTTTGCTGTCACATTGTTTGGAAACATTTTCCATAGAAGATAACCCCTGAAAACTTTCTGTTTAAATAAATACTAGGAAACCCTTTACACTTCTATTTATGTTCAAGTTTACTGAGACTCGGTGCAAAGCCATCTTGCTTTTGAACAAAGCACTCATAGATAAAAAGTACTTTCCATATCTTCATCCCCATTCTCAATTATACAGCTAAATTTGAACAAAATGAAAAGAACTTAAGAATTAGATGCCCAAGTGAGTAGATGATACAAAAGCAGAACAAATTCATAGCAAGATGTTTAATAAGAGTTTTGGAGGGTTTTTTGTTTTTTTGTTTTTTTTTTTAATTGAAAGATGAGGTCTCGCTAGGTTGCCCAGGCTGGTCTTGAACTTGTGACTTCAAGCTATCCTCCCACCTCAGCTTCCTGAATAGCTAGGACTACACACATGTGCTACTTCATCCAGTTGAGTTTGGCAGGCTTAAGGGAGCATAAATAACATGATTCACATCCACAATTTTAACTTCTAGGGTTAGCTTTTAGCGTACTCAGAGGAAAAAAGAAAAAATTCCCTGGAAAAAGGGAATTTATTTCCTTTAGTAAAACAAAAAACTCTCTGAAGAGAAACCTAGAAAATGAATCCAAGATTCAAAAGTAGCATCACGGGTGGGCATGCAAAGCCAGAAAAGGAGACCCAGTGACAACAAGCAGCCCAGCCCTAGACTAGCTAAAATACTCCTTACAAAGAAGGAAGTGGGAGGAATCACTCTGCCCAATTTTAAGGCTCGTCACATAACCATAGTAATCAAGACTGTGGTACTGGCAAAGGGAAAGAGACCTAGATCAAGGGAAGAAACACAGAACCCAGAAATAGACCTAAAATATGCCCAACTCATTACTGATAAAAGTTCAAAAAGCATTCAGTGAAGGAAGGATATAGTCTTTCAACAAATGGAGCTGGAGCAAGTGGACATGCACAGATCAAGAAAGGAGCATTGACCTGCCTCTCACACTTTACACCAAGTCAGTTGTGACCTTTCTCTCTCACACTAAATTTACTTGGCATGGATCAGGAACTTAACTGTAAAATGTAAAACTATACAACTTTTAGGAAGAAACTTAAGAAAAAAATCTCGAGGATATAGGGACAGAGAAAAAGTTACTAGGCATGACACCAAAAGCATGATCCACTCAAGGAAAATTGAATCTAATCAAAATGTAAAACTTTCGTGGCTCAAGCCTGTAATCCCAGCACTTTGGGAGGCCGAGACGGGCGGATCACAAGGTCAGGAGATCGAGACCATCCTGGCTAACACGGTGAAACCCCGTCTCTACTAAAAAATACAAAAAACTAGCCGGGCGAGGTGGTGGGCGCCTGTAGTCCCAGCTACTCGGGAGGCTGAGGCAGGAGAATGGTGGGAACCCGGGAGGCGGAGCTTGCAGTGAGCTGAGATCGCGCCACTGCACTCCAGCCTGGGCGACAGAGCGAGACTCCGTCTCAAAAAAAAAAAAAAAAAAAGTAAAACTTTCACTCTGTGAAAGCCCATGTGAAGAGAATGAAAAAGAACGCTAACAGGCAGAGCTAACAGGCAGAGGATTTTCAGGGCCGTGAATAAAACGGTGTATGACAGTGGTCCCCAAACTTTTTGGCACCAGGGACCAGTTTCGTGGAAGATAATTTTTCCACGGATCGGGATGGGGGAGGGGATGGTTTTGAGATGAAACTGTTACATCTCAGATCATTAGGCATTAGATTCTCATAAAGAGTACACATCCTAGATCCCCCACATGCACAGTTCACAATGAGGTTCATGCTTCTATGAGAATCGAATGGCAATGCTGATCTGACAGAAGGCAGAGCTCAGGGAGTAATGCTTGCTTGCTGCTGCTCATCTCCAGCTGTGCAGCCCAGTTCCTAACAGGCCACAGACCAGTACAGACCAGTACCAGTGTGTGGCCTGGGGGATGGGGACCCCTGGTATACAGTGGTGGATACATGTCATTATAAATTTATCTAAACCCACAGAGCTATGTCATTTATGTCATCAGGAGGTAACCCTCATGTACACAATGGATTTTGGGTGACAATGATGTGTCCTTGTAGGTTCTCCAGCTGTAATGAAAGCATCACTCTCATGCAGGATATTGATAATGGGGGAGACTATGCACGTATTGGGGCAGGGAGTATATGGGATACCTCCAGACATGTCTCTCAATTTTGCTGTGAACCTAAAACTGCTCTAAAAAAATAAAGTCTTATTAAAAAAAAAAAAAAAAAAAAACAAGCTATAGACTGAGAGAGAAAATACATGCAAATCACATAGGTGACAAAGAACAAGTATCTAGAACATATAAAGAATTCTCCAAAGTCAATATCGAAAAAACAGACAATCCAATTAGAAAATGGGCCAAAGACCTGAAAAGACATCTGACTGAACAGGCTATATATATATGGCAAGCACATGCAAAGATGCTTAACATCACTTGGCATTAGGAAAGTGCAAATTTAAACCACAATGAGAGCACTTCACACTTATCAGAATGGATGAAATGAAAACAGTGACGCCACCAAATGCTGGCAAGGATGTGACAAATCTGGATTACACTCATACTGCTGGTGAGATGTAAAATAGTATAGCCACTCTGGCAAGTAGTTTTATAAGAAAACACACACTCACGTTAACTACAGCACTTTGGGAGGCCAAGGAAGGTGGTTCGCTTGAGCCCAGGAGTTTGATACCAGCCTAGGCAACCTAAAGACAGCTCATCTCTACAAAAAAAAATTTTTTTAATTACCTAGGATTGGCCGGGCACAGTGGCTCACGCCTGTAATCCCAACACTTTGGGAGGCCGAGGCGGGTGGATCACAAGCTCAGGAGATTGAGACCATCCTGGCTAACACGGTGAAACCCCGTCTCTACTAAAAATACAAAAAATTAGCCAAGTGTGGTGGTGAGCACCTATAGTCCCAGCTACTCGGGAGGCTGAGGCAGGAGAATGGCGTGAACCTGGGAAGCGGAGTTTGCAGTGAGCGGAGACGGTGCCACTGTACTCCAGCCTGGGTGATACAGTGAGACTCCATCTCAAAAAAAAAAAAAAAATTATCCAGGATGGATGGCGTACACCTGTAGTCCCAGCTACTCAGGAGGCTGGGGCAGGAGGATTTTTTGAGCCCAGAAATCGGAGGCTACAGTGAGCTATGATCATGCCGCTGGATTCCAGGCTGAGCAACAGAGACTCTGTCTCAAAAAAAAAAAAAACCCCAAATACTCAACCAACAATTGTACTCTTGGACATTTATCCCAGAAAAAGGAAAATTTTAAATTAAAAAAACAACTACAACAACCACCTGTATGCCAGTGTTCACAACAGCCTATGTATAATAGCTAAAAACTAGAATCAGCCAAGATGCCAAGATGTCCTTCAACAGGTAAGTGGCTAAACTGTGGTATACACATATCATGAAATACTACTTGGCAACAAACATTATATATTCCGTTAATATAAAAATTCTGATATGACCCAAGTTTCACAAACTGAAGATAGATTAGTGGTTGTCAGGAGTTTCAAGGGGGCCAGGGGAGAGATGGGTGTGGCTATAAAAGGGATCTTGGTGGTATCAGCACTGTTCGATATCCTGACTGTAGTTGTAGACACATGAACCTACATAGGTGATAAAATTGTGTATAAATCTAAATACACACATACGCACAAATAAGTATAAGTAAAACTGGGGAAATTTGACTACACTTGTTAGGATTGTTTTTGTTTTTTGAGACAGAGTCCTCTGTCGCCCAGAGTGCAGTGCCACAATCTCAGCTCACTGTAGTCTCAACCTCCCAGGCTCAAGCAATCCACTAGCCTCAGCTTCTCAAGCATTTGGGATCACAGGTGCACGCCACCACACCTGGCTACTTTTTTTTATTTTTTGGTAGAGATGGGGTTTTGCTATGTTGCTCAGGTTGGTCTCGAACTCCTGGGCTCAAGTGATCCACCAGCCTCAGCCTTCCAAAGTGCTAGAATTATAGGAATGAGCCATCACGTTTGGCCTGGTAGACTGTATTAATGTCAATATCCTGATTGCAATATTATACTATAGCTTTGGAAAATTACACCACTGGAGGAAACCAAACTAAGTATAGAAGGGCCCTCACTGCATTATTTCGTAAAACTGCTTATGAATCCACAATTATCTCAAAATTTTCCATTAATAAAAAAGTGCTGAAGATGAGTATCATTAAGATGCATACTTCATAATAGAAGTGAAAATACCAGCATGCAAAAGTAGTGAAACTATTCTAATTTTGTTAAAATGTGAGCACATGCTTGTGTATTTCCTCATTAAAAAAAAAAAAAAAAAAGATTAGGAGAAAATTCTGGTTAATAGTTGTTATTTCTGGGTGGTACAATTACACATGCCTTTATTTGCATTTTAACTTTTTCCTCAAATTTTAAACTTATTTTTCAGACAGCCTCTAATGAATATATATCATTTTCACATTCCAGTGTTACAAAAGCTGCTTGATATCAAAAGCGGAAAAATCCATCTCATATATATTTTGTATTATACACAATGTCAAAGAACGTAGCTTGTCTGGGGACTAAAATATTTTCACTTAAGAAACTATCTGAGGTGGTCGTGTTAATCTAGAAGTAGCAAATAAATACATCTTTTGATTCAACTAATAAAACTCACCCTACATATTGCTATTTTCATTTGATCATTTCCATCAGTTTCTATTTTGGTAAAAATAAGGCTTTCAGGAAAACTACCAAGTACAAATGAACTTCAGAGGATTATGCTGCTCTGAACAACTGCTCTCTTGCCTTTCCAGTCCTGGAAGAATGCCAGTGGTCTCTGACACTCAAGGGCTACTGAGAGAGACAGAAACTAAGCTGGAAAAACACAATTCAGTCTGTGGTTACTAGGAAGTTAGACACTTTTTTTTCCCCCGAAAATTATCTCCATTTGCTTCAGATTCTTCACAGGCCTCCACTTAACACCCTCTCGCAGCACGGTGCAAAACAAATCTGTCAGCTGCAAATATGGCCATAGAAACTTTTTCCCCAATTACTAGGGAAACAAAGTGAACAGCAGAGAAAACACCTCCGGCAAGACTGTACAGCTCTGCTGTCATGTTCTGTGCAATAACTGTGACTCTCTACTTGATTTTCTTTGGCCCCTGGCTCAGGGGACAATTTGCTTGAACAAACTAGGAGCAGTCATATCACACCTACGAATCATCTTATGGCCTGTTCCCATTCATTGGCCTTTGGGTTCAGGGGTTCTCCATAGATGGTATCTCTCTTCTGGGCATTTTGGAAATCTGTAGGGGTGTGTTTTTGTTTTTTGTTTGGTTGGTTTTCTGAGACAGAGTCTCGCGGTCACCAGGGTGTAGCACAATCTTGGCTCACTGCAACCTCCACCTCCGAAGTTCAAGTGATTATCCTGCCCGAATAGCTGGGACTACAGGTGCCCACCACCACACCCAGCTAATTTTCTGTATTTTTAGTAGAGGCAGGGTTTCACTGTGTTAGCCAGGATGGTCTCGATCTCCTGACCTCGTGATCCACCCGCCTCGGCCTCCCAAAGTGCTGGGATTACAGGCATGAGCCACCACGCCCGGCCCTGTAGGGATGTTTTCTAAATGCAGAGAGGAAGGGGATTGTTGAAGCAACTGGAAGCCAAAACTGGGATTTAAGAGGCAGAATCTCTCAATGAATTGTGCTATGGCATGCATGACTTAGGACTGTCTCAGTGGACATGAAGTGAAATGCCAATCATCTGAGCCAAGAACCTTCCTTCATTTCACATAAAAATAAATGCACAGTATGTTTTTTATAGTTTTAATACACACCACATGCTAAACCATGCAAATTCAGAGGAAACTGCTACTTTTTCTTTGTAACTTTACTAAGTTATCATTTTGGAATATTGAATCTCCAACAGCAAGGTCGTTTCTGGTTTACTGTTGCCCATTCGAAGCATCTGTGGCAGTCACTTTTATAGCTGAAACATTCACAGTGATTCTATGTATAGGTGCAAGCATCTGACTACTTCATTAACTACTAAAAAGTCTTGCTATTCAAAAAGTGGTCACGGAACAGCAGTACTGACAGCACTTGGGAGTTAATTAGAAATGAAGAATCTTGGATTTCAGGCATGCACCTGAAATCCAAGCTACCTTGAGAGGCTGAGGCAGGAGGATCACATGAGCCCAGGAGTTTAAGACCAGCCCGAATAACATAGCAAGACCCTGTCTCAAGATTTTAAAAGAGAGGGGGGCAGGGGAGGAAAGGGTGATTGGTGCAGCTTCCATTTGGAATTTAAGGCATCATGAGGAGTGACAAAGGTCATGGTTATGGTGGGCACTTTGGCTTCAGAAGAGTCTCAGGAGGAGAGTTCAGGCCCTTTGTACCACATATCTCGTTTGATTTCTATTTGTGTGAAATGGCCTTTCCCTGGGTCAAGCCCACACCTGATACAGCTTCCTTCAATGAGGCCTTGCTGAAGAGCAATCAGGACCCCAGCTCCTGATTCTGCTGAGCAGGCCTCTTACCTTTCCCTGGTGACAAAAATCAACAATGTGATTGACAGTCTGATTGTGGCTCCAGGGACGTCTGAAGTGCAAATTGAAGAAGCTGGATAGGTGGGATCCTACAAAAAGAGAACCATCACTACAGGCCACAATGCAGCTGCCCCGCTGGTAATACGCAAGATTGTGCCAACGTTGGAAGCTATTGCTCCCCTGGGAAACAAAGTCGTGGGAAGCCTGAGAGCACAGGATCCTTCTGAAGTTTTGACCGTACCAACCAACGAAACTGGCTTTGAAATCAGTTCTTCTGATGCTACGGTGAAGACTGTCGTTACAACAGTGCCACCCAATCTTCCAAAACAGGACCCAGAACTCCGTTGGATATCAAGGTATTGCAGAGTGCCTTAGCAGCCATCCGGCATGCCCGCTGGTTCAAGGAAAATGGTTCTCAGTCCACAGTTAAAGTTCTCATCAGACTACTGAAGGACTTAAGGTTCGTCTTCCTGGCTTTGAGCCCCTCACACCCTGGATCCTAGGCTTACTAGGTCATTATGCTGTGATAACACCAACAGACAGCCTTTGGCCCTAAACACTGCACACAGGTGTTGCTTGCAGATTTTGGGTGCAGGACTGTTCCTGCCAGGGTCCATGGGTATCACTGACCCCTGTGAGAGGGGCAACTTCAGAGTACACAGTCGTGACCCTAGAACAGCAGGACACAGTCTGCTACACAGCTCAGACTCGGTCCGAATCCTCTCACATGGTGGCTTTAGGAAGATCCTTGTCAGGAGGGTGATGCCAGCCATCTTACTTCTGAAATATCTACCTGGGATGGAGTGAGAGTAACACCTTCAGAAAAGGCTTAGAGGAGCCATTAGAGAAAAAGGAAAGAGAGGAAGAAGAGGAGACAGAAGAACCACCTCAAGGAGAGGAAGAAGAAAGCATGGAAACTCAAGAGTGACCTTCCCTTCACTCTCATTCCTACCCAAGGGGGAACACTGAAGCTTAAGCTAGGTGCTACCACGCTTTATATGGTGGCAGACATTTCCGTGGGGTAGGGAAGATAGCAGAAAGGGAAATAAACTCTATAGAAGTGTCATTCCACTGGGTTTTGACATTGGCTTAGTAGCCAATATCAAATGTTGGTACCCTTCTTCATTATAGATGAATGGCATTATGACCTATGCCATCCATCTATAATGAAGGAGGATACCAACATATTTTCCTAATATTCTAGAATCCCCACCTCCTGAAAACCCCTCTCTTAACTAATGCTTCGCTGTTGAAATGTTATGTACTGTTAAGTGTCTAGAATTTTTTTCTTAAAAAGTACTTCCAGTAGGAAAAAAGAAAGAAAGAGAGAAAGAGAGAGAGAAAGAAAAGGAAGAAAATAAGAAAGAAAAAAAGAAAGAAAAAGAAAGAAAGAAAGAAAGAAAGAAAGAAAGAAAGAAAGAAAGAAAGAAAGAAAGAAAGAAAGAAAGAAAGAAAGAAAGAAAGAAAGAAAGAAAGAAAGAAGAAAGAAAGAAAAAAAGAAAGAGAGAGGGGGGAGGGAGGGAGGGAGGAAGGAAGGAAAAGAGGAAGGAAAGAAGGAAGGAAGGAAGGAAGGAAGGAAGGAAGGAAGGAAGGAAGGAAGGAAGGAAGGAAGGAGGGAGGGAGGGAGGAAAGAAGGAAGAAAGGCAGAATCTCAGGCCCCCCACACTGGAGCTGCTGAATCAGAATCTGCATTTTAACAAGATCCCCAGGAGAAGCTTAGCTCTAGTAAACTTGTACCCAAGAATGTATTATACATACTGCAATATGCATCATTTATTGTAAGTTACTTTCCTTTTATTTTTATTTTCTATAGACACTAGTTGAGTCACTATATAATTTTTAAAATTAGGTATACTAACAGGATGCATTATCTATTTATCTCATATTAGGATAATAAAGGGAACACATTAAAAATATTTATTACAAATCAGAGAGGCACCGACTTGAGAACTACTGAGTAAGAAACTATCTGGATGCTGCCAGCTCTGTTTGTACCTTTATTTTTCTACACTATCCCTACTCTGGAAAAACAGACTGCAAGAGAAGCAAATGTAAATTTTCCTCAACTATGATTTTTGTGCCCCAAATTGTCCTCAATGAGGCAAAGTGATGTTATGTCACTAAAATGTGGCATCTAATGCAACTTGACACTCACAAATGGAAACATCTGGAAATATATAATCCCTCTGAGACCCAGATATCAGTGTCTTTAAGGGAAAACAAATGCTCCAAGAGAACTTCCCTTGAACAGTCTTTTTATTTGATAAAGCATTCCATCTTACTGCCTCTCACAAGGAAATACGCCTTTGCTTTTATCAAAGAAAGTTTTATTTTGAACCAAAATAAAGACAAGATTGGATTTTCCCAGGATACAATAAAACAGACCTGGGTTCCACGTTCCTAACCGCCCGATTCTCCCAAACTGTCCCACCAGCAGCTCAAATACATTTCACCTTCAAATTCGCACTCAGCATCTTCTTTCCTAAACCTACATTTTGTCCTTTGTTCCCTATTTTAGTTAACGATCCAAAGTCAGTAAAAATAAAAAACCACCCCAATCTCCTCGTTCTGCAATAATAAAATATCCTTCAGAATTAACTATGTGCCAGGCAAAAGACACATTGTCCCCCTGGTGGAGAAGTCCACAGACAAAGAAAACTCCTGGTCTGGTTACAGTTACATCGTCTGGAATATTTAAAGTCCTCTTGGAATCCTCCCTCCCAATTGCTTCCCATAGTGAAATGTCAGGACCTGTTAACTTTATTTTTGTGCCAAGTGTCCATTTATTGACTCCATCAGCACCTAGTCATCTAACTAACCTAATTAGCTGCAGCTTAACTAACTAGAAGGTCAACTAACTGAAATCTTTTTTAATTCAATTCACAAGAAAAGAAGTTTTTCACAAGTCAGCAAGCTAAGGGCAAGTATATGGGATACGTGTCATTTTTACCTGCCAGGCATACATTTCTGCTGCTTCTGGCTACAGCACCTCTATTTTCTTCTGGGGATCTGTATCCTGTGCCCGTTCCCCGGCTCAGCACATGTTGTTTCACTGAGGTTGACCCTACTCCTTGACACAAGAGCTGCACACAATCCAGCTTTGCCTACCACAGCAATAGGAGGGGCAGGAAGGAAAGGACTCACTGGGCCCAAACCAGCCAATGAGATTTAAACCAGGGACTATGTTGGAAGGATAGGAAATAAAGGTTTAATTTCCACTGCAAATGCAGAGTAGACTACGTGGAGTCTATTTGCTTACACAGGCAAATATCTTCCTTGAGAATCAAATGAATTTAGAGGAAGAGAAAAACCAAGGGATAGAGAAGGGCTGAGTCCTGGTGATACACTCTGAAGTTTAAAAACCCCTCTCCTGATACACTGTCACACTGTTATTGCTGTAGCCAGATGGAGCTGGCTTTCTGACACTTTCAAAGAAAGTCTTAACAGAAATGTTTTTAAATGCTTTTTTAAAAAAAGGCTGAAGTTTGAAAAACAGCACTAGAGACACAACTTTTTTTTTTTTTTTTTGAGACAGAGTCTTGCTCTGTCACTCAGGCTGGAGTGCACTGTCACAATCTTGATTCACTACAACCTTCACCTCCTGGGTTCAAGTGATTCTCGTGCCTCAGCCTCCCAAGTAGTTGCCACCACGCCCAGCTCATTTTTGTATTTTTATTTTATTTTATTTTATTTTATTTTAGTAGAGACAGGGTTTCACTCTCTTGGCCAGGCTGGTCATGAACTCCTGACCTCAAGTGATCCACCTGCCTCAGCCTCCCAAAGTGCTGGGATTATAGGTGTTAGCCACCACGCCCAGCCTAGATCTACAACATTTTAACCACTATAATAGTCTAAGTTAAAAATTGATATTTTGAGTGATGCCTATGAAATACCATGATATAATACTACGATATTCTGAGCAGTAAAAGAAATTCTGACCAATATGCCCCACTTACCAAACTAGAAAAATGTGCACCTTATTTTAGACTGTCCAGAGTGACCATCCTGAGAGTATTTCTTAGGACACCGGTGCCTTAAGAAAAAAGGGGTTTCAGAGCAAATATATGTGGCAAAGTCTGCATAACACAGCCCCCTCTTGGAAAGTCAAAATGTATGAAATAGCAAAAACCGCAATTACTTTTGCACCAACCTAAATACATTAACACATTAAGGGCTCTGTAATGGTCTACACTGAGAAACCTGTTTTCCTTCTCTGACCACTTCACTTCCTTTTATAATTATTATTTTTATTTATTTTTAGCAAGAGTAAACTTAGCAGAGCATTATGTTCAGGAAAACACTGAACTCAAAGGCCACCAGCTCCATCTTAAAAAAATTCCTGTTATTGTTCTCTCTAGTCTACTGCTGTATTGAGAAAACTGTAAAAACCTTGAATTTCCAAATCTAACAGAATTTAAATCTCATTACCTCAGCATATCCCAAAATAATATAGTTCCAGAAGTTATACTGTCAGCAGCATAGTACATTTATCAATTTTGCATTTGAGACTGCTGTGAGTACTTGTGTTTACATCTGAGCAAGAAGAAAAAGGTATGGCTAACTGGACTGAAATCATTCCAGGAAAATAAGTGCTTAAACCAGTTCCAACCTAATTAGCTTCTCACAAAAGCTAAAATCCTGCTTTATGCAACCAAATAGCCATTATTAAATCAAAATCCGAAGTGCTACATTTCAGAACAGAACAAAATTCAAGTTGTAGCTAATTACTCCAAAGTCAAAATTTAAATATTCTGTATTTGTGACTGAATTTGTGATTGACTGTAACGCTACTTGAGCTAAATCAAGTAGACAAGTATAGGTATATGAGACCTTTTTTTTAAAAAAAAAAAAAAGTGATCTGGACATTCCTAGATCAGATGTTCTAATTTAGCATAGTGAGACACAGAACTCAAGGAATAAGCATCATTGAGAACTCTCAATGTTAGAACATGCGATACAAATCCATGTTTTAAATGCTTCGATGGTCAACACAGACAGATATTGTTTATCATTTGTTCATTCTTGCTCGTTAGCACATATGAATTCATTTAGCAGAGAGGTGCTGATGGCATACTCTGGGTTAAGAACTATACTAGGTGATGAGGACAGAGCCTCCCGTCATGTTATGGGTGGAACTGTGCCTCCCCACCAACCAAACTCATATATTGAAGTCCTAGCCCTGAGTCCCTCACAAAAAGCCTATAGTGACCTTGACTTACCCTACATAGTCTTATACAATTCATGTATCCCTGTGAGATAGCTAGTGCCATCATCAACATCATCATCATCACCATCCCCATTTTGTAGATAAGGAGGCTGCTATGGTTTGAATGTATCCCAAAAGTTCACATATTGGAATCTTGTCCCACAGTGCAGCTGTTTTGAAAGGTAGGACCTTTGGCAAGTGACTGGGTCATGAAGGCTCCGTCCTCATGAATAAATGAATGAATGAATGAATGAATGAATGAATGAATGAATGGGTTATCAAGGGAGTGGGCGAGTTGTCAGGAGACTGAGACTGTTGCAAAAGCCAGTTTGGCTGTCTCTGGTGAGCCCCCTTGCCATGTTATGTCCTGTGCCACCTTGGGACTGCAGAGAGTCCTCACAAACAAGAAGGTATTCATCAAATGTGGTCCTAGACTTTGGCCTTCCCAACCTCCAGAATTGTAAGAAATACTATTTTTTTGAGGCAGGGTATCACTCTGTTGCCCAGACTGGATTACAATGGCACAATCATGGCTCACTGCAGCCTTGACCTCCCGGGGTCAAGTGATCCTCCCACCTCAGCCTCTTGAGTAGCTGAGACCTATCATAGGCATGAGATACCATGCCTGACTATTTTTTATTTTTAAAAAATTTTTTATACAGATGGGGTCTCCCTATGTTGCCCAGGCTTGTCTGGAACAACCATGTTCAAGCAATCCTCCTGCCTCAGCCTCCCAAAGTTCTGGGATTACAGTTGTGAATCACTGTGCCTGGCCACATAACACATTTCTTTCTTTATAAATTACCCAGTCTCAGGGATTCAGTTATAGCAATGGAAAACAGACTAAGTCAGAAAGGTTGAAAAACTTTCCTAAGATCATGTAACCTTTAAATGCAGAGCTAGGACTTGCACCCTTGTCCACAGTGCCCCCATACAACTGGGTTCCAAGGCACCTGGAGCATAAAATATAGCACAAAAATTGGCCATATTTCTAAAAAGGCACAGTGAGATTCTAAAGACACTGGAAACTTGAAAAAGAGAGGGAAATGCTCACAATCATAATTTCCTGGAAGACCTCTAATGCCTTATTTGAAATGTATACTGTCCTCTCACCAAAGAGGAATCCAGGTTAGCCTCTTTAGAGAGACCAAAGGCAGCCTGATCCAAGAAGACCAGCAGATGTTGAATTTTGACAGAGTATCCATATTCAGAACTTTTTTTTTTTTTTTGGTGGAGATGAAGTCTTGCTCTGTCACCCAGGCTGGAGTGCAGTGGTGCAATCTCGGCTCACTGCAACCTCTGCCTCCCGGATTCAAATGATTCTCTGTCTCAGCCCCCAAGCAGCTGGGATTACAGGTGCGGACCATCATGCCCGGCTAATTTTTGTATTGTAGTAGAGATGGAGGTTTCACCATGTTGGCCAAGCTGGTCTCAAATTTCTGACCTCAGATGATCCGCCCACCTCGACCTCCTGAAGTGCTGGGATTACAGGCGTGAGCCACCGTGCCCGGCCCAGAACACTTTCTTAAAGGAAGACCAAAAAAATGAGCAAAAGATACAGACAGTTTTTTTTTAATCAGCAGAAAATCAATAAAGATGAAAATTGGTGCTGTAAAATGGAGCCAGATAACTAACTAAACAAACAGAAAACAAGAGGCATTGAGAATCAGACTTCCTACATTCTGTAATATACTCAAACTCCTTAAAAAAAAAAAAGTTATATCTAAGCCATAGCAGCTGGGGTTATTACTTTTATATAAACACTTAATAAGTGTCATACATTGCACTCAGCAGTGTGCCTTGAGCAAATTACTTAATGTTTCCATGCCATGGTTTCATCTATAGGACCAGCATCTACCCCAACTGTCAGTTGTGGGGATTAACTGAAATGGTGTATATAATGTGCTTTGGAATATGCCTGGCAGTTAGTAAGTGCTAAAAAAAAATAGGAACTGTTCTCATCACCACTACCCGGGGTTCAACATTCTAAGGAAGATTTCATCAGCTCCATTTTTCAGATGAGCAGACTGAACCTTAATAAGCCATCCTCAGGGGTCAGAGAACAAAAAAGACTTAATCACAACAGTTCTGGCAACACCAAGAGTTGATTCTGACTAAGCCTTCAGCTCTTCCCCAGTCATACGTGGAAACAGCGACAGTGTGCTACAAATAGCAGGTGCCCAGATATTTCCTCCTAACTTACACTGCTGTGACTAACCCCTGAGCTGCGCTACTCAAAGCAAGGTCCTCTAATGCATAATAAAACAAATTTACTAAAAGGCAGAAATCTATTAATTACAACCAAAGACTTCCATAACAAAATACTGCAATTACTACTCACTACCTGGCTGGCTGTCTCTTTGAACAGGCTGAGATAATTGGTTTTCTTTGTATTTTATTTTTCCTACTGAATTACTTTTTTTGTGTATATGTATTAGCCACTACTACATTCAGGTACAAAATGTGAAATTTCTTTTGTATATAAGGCTGCTCATGCTCAAGGGAATATTTAGTAAATTAGATGGGCATTTATTTCCAAAAACTATGCAGGAAGGAAAGGGAAGAAGGTCCCCAAATTAATAATCTTATTAATATACAAATGCCATGTGAAATCCATTCTCTTCTATTCCCCTGAACAATTTTCTTCAACAGAGATAACTGATGAGGTGCAAAAAGGAGGGTCAGAGAGAACTGAATTCAAGGAAGAAAGACAAAAATGGGAAAATGAGTACAGGAGAAAGATGTATTTTAGGTGGGAGATTGTTGGAAGAAAGTTCAGGCCTGATTCAGGCATCATCCTCATTAAATAATACAGATCCAATCTTGTCCCAGGGAGATAAGACTTGCAGAGTTCACCTTATGGAAGCATATCATAAGGATACATGTGAACCAAGGGAAAACAGAAGGAGGTCCTGGATATCCTCCCCTTCAGTCCTCCTAGCTGCAGGACCTTGGAACCTGCACTTGCTCCCTCTGCTTAGACTGCCTGTCCCCTGTTCTTGAAAGAGCCAATTACTTATTTTCCAGGTCTCATTCACATCCTTTTACTTCCCAGGACATATGATTTGAAATTATCAAGTTCATTCATTTACAGACTTTCTTTTTTTATTCTCAATAGGTATTGCTGGGGGATGAATGAATCTACAGTAGACGCCTAGACTTCTTTTAAGGAGAGATAAGGCACTGGAAAGCCATTTGATATTTGAATTGTTGGAAAAGAAATAAAAAGACTTCATTTGCTGTGTAGATTCCAAGGGCTCTCAGTTCCAGCTGCAGGCCGTGTTGGGAAGTCATCCCAGTCAACATCCAGGACACTGGGAAAGGCCTCTGTGGTTGATTTGTGATGTCTGCCATGAGTGCAGCCACCAGTATAGTGCTTTACTCACTCTTTACTCATCCTGCATCACCTAGGATACTTTCCTTGTTGCTACCCTCCACAAGCAGCCAGAATGATCCTCCCAAAGGTAAGGCAGACACTATCACAGCACTTCTCAAAACCCTCCAACAGCTCCTCTTCTTACTCAAGATAAAATCCAATGGCCAGTCACCATCCATCTCCCTCCCCACCAAATGGGTTCCAGCTTCACTGGTGTCTTTGCTATTCTACAAATACAGTGAGCTCACTCCTGCCTCCCTATCTTAGAAGCATTTTCCTCCATCAGAAACATCCCCCTCCCCTTTCTGCAGGTACCTATTCAACTCACCTTATCAAGGAGGCCTTCCCTGCTCACCCTATGTAAAGAAACCCTGTCTCCATCACTTTCTGCCATTTCATTCAGCTTTAGTCTTCTTTATAACAACTTCCACTTGAGACACATTTTTTAAATTATCTGTTTTCTTCGTTCACCCTTTGTAGCCCCCATCCAATACCTAAACCCCATTAGGAGAAGAATTTTATCCTTTATATTCATGGGGCATCTCTGACACTTAAAGCAGTAATTGATACATAAGGAGTCCCCATTAAATATTTGTTGAATGAATAAATAAATGTATTCCCCACTTATAATTAAAATGATTAAGGCCATTTTCATCTAAAGAATAGCTTAACTGCCCATGAAAATACATGTCCATGAGCTTCATGTTCTGTTTCCCTCCTGGCAGATACCAAAAACAGAATTTCCTAACATTTGTGGCAAAAATAAAAAAATAAAAATAAAATACACATTTGGATTCTCAACAAAAATTAATGTATCTCGCCATAACATACATATAATAGAGAAACAAGAATAGGGGAAAAGCCAAACCCTTATAAATTTTCCCTAAAGCAGTGGTTCTCATAACGTGATCCCTGGACTCAGCATCCGAAGCCCCAAGCACGTGCTAGAAATGCAAATTCTTAGGCCTAGACCCAGACCTACTGAATCAAAAACTCTGAAGGTAGGGCCCCAGAAATCTGTGTTTTAACAAACCCTCCAAAGCACGCTCAAGTTTGAAAACTACTCCCCTAAAGAAAAATGTGAGATTTTAGAAACTGATTTTTAGCTATGTACAATTTTGATATTTTGGTTTGTACATTAAAAATATGACATTCCTTATAAGATGGTTGAGATAGCCTCTGAATAATCAATAGCAGCCCGGGTGCGGTGGCTCACGTCTATAATCCCAGCATTTTGGGAGGCCAAGGCGGGTGGATCGCAAGGTCAGGAGTTCAAGACCAGCCTGGCCGACATTGTGAAATCCGGCCTCTACTAAAAATACAAAAATTAGCTGGGCATGGTGGTGCATTCCTGTAATCCCAGCTACTCAGGAGGCTGAGGCAGGAGAATTGTTTGAACCGGGACCCAGGAGGCGGAGGTCACAGTGAGTGAAGATCACGCCACTGGGCACTCCAGTCTGGGCTACAGAGCAGACTCCATCTCAAAAAAATAAATAAATAAAAATAGTAATAATAAATAGCAAATTTCATTCTATCATTTGACCAAATTATAATTTTTAATACTAACCATACATGAATTGATTTAATGTTTTAAATATTTTTGTAAAATCAAGCTTCGTATTCCATGGCTGCCCTGGATCTACTTATAAATGACACTAAACAACCACATCTGATTTCATCCTAATGTTGTGACTTTTTTCGGGTAGCAGTTCTGATAATTAGTAGGGATCAACAAATTAAAAAATGACTGTAACATGTCTTATAAGGAACCCTCGAAGGATAGAGAACGTGAATCTCTAACAGCCTCACATCCAAAAATTTCACCAAACATCTTTACCTGGAGCTGTTTCTTTAATTGCTTCTAACGAAATCGATGCATGTGTTAATCAAATATTAAGTGCAAATGTGAGTACTTCTAAGAGGAAGTACAGCTCTTCAGGTCACCAATATACTCCTTACACCCACCGATTCTTTAGAACATGAGGGCTGGGACCCCCAAATCACTCATTCAACCACCCCTTTTTAACATATTGGGGCCACCATCAGGGGGCTCATTACCAACTTGGAGACACAAAGACTACATCCACAATATGGCTTAAGGGCAGTTTCTAAAAACAGGATTACCAATATTAATTGCTGGCCTTGCACTGTTATTCACATATTATTTAGTTTTCACAATAGCTTTGTAAGGTTTTCATGTATCCCCAGTTTACAAATGGAAAAACGGATGCATCAATATATTATCTAAAATTCTCACAAGAGAAAAGCTCAAACTTGATTCCAAGTAGCGTTTTTCTTGAGACATAGTCTCGCTCTTGTCGCCCAGGCTGGAGTGCAATGGCACGATCTTGGCTCACTGCAACCTCCACCTCCCGGGGTCAAGCGATTCTCCTGCTTCAGTCTCCCAAGTAGCTAGGATTACAAGCACGCACCACCACACCCAGCTAATTTTTGTATTTTTAGTAGAGACGGGGTTTCACCATGTTGGCCAGGCTGGTCTCGAACTCTTGACCTCAAGTGATCCGCCTGCCTCAACCTCCCAAAATGCTGGGATTACAGCCGTGAGTCACTGCCCAGTCCCAAGTAGCTTTTAATGCAAGGTTCACTTTTCTTTTTTTTTTTTTTTTTTTTTTTCCTGTCACACATATGGCTCCCTTGAGCTTCCGAGACAGACCCCAAATAAAGGCACTTTTACTACCGGACTGAGAAAGATGTGACTAGGAAGGGCTTGAATAAGAACTTCATTTGCCAAGAAATGGTCTCTGGTGGACTCAGATTTTTCCTTTTTTTCTTCCTTGATGCTCAGAATCACAGCTGTACATTTCTGACAAAAAGATATATGAATCAGAGACAGCCAATATGAGCAAAAGAATAAAATAGAGGGGAAAATAGTAAGAAATGGCTGCACTGGTAGCCGTGATAAAATTTTAATTTGAACATTTTCTGAGAACAGATTTTAGCTTATCAAGCGCTATGCAAATTATATGCAAATCCCACACAATGCCTGCATATATTCCCCGACGCTTGTTTTTTTTTTTTTTTGCTCTCCCTAGGATGTGGCCCTTAGGAAATCTACTCCCTTGGCTCAGCACTCTGGATGGAACATTTGCTATACTGAAGATGACAAATCTGAAGAAGGTTTCTGATCAGTATTCGGTACCTATGTTTACAAGCGAGCCCGCTGATCCCCTATAATAGTAGCATTAAATCCAAATGTCAAGAGGAATTTATATACATATATTTTTTAAGTTTCAGCGTATAAGGCCTCACCCTAGTTACAGGCCATCTTTAGCCACCCTGCTTCTTTAAAAATCAATGCACAAACACAACAAACCACCTCTTGGATGTAGTCATTAGGCAGAAAGAGTTTCCACAGTGGAACCCAATACTGACATAACCTTTAGGGACAACATTGTAATTTATCATGGGACCATGTGCAGGCTACCCCAGAGGCATCTCTCACATGGCAGAGGTGACACACACGGCAGTAAGGTGTCAATTTTATAACATATATGCAGAATCCGGGCCAGAAGCTATTAACTAGCCTTGCTAGCCTCCTCTCACTTCTTAGAATTCATTACCAAGCCCTCTCCTACCTTGGCCTTTTTGCTTGTTCTTTAAATGCTCTTGACTCTTCTACACGCCTTTGCATCCTTCAGGGCACAGCCTTAAAGTCCCCTTCTCTGAGAGGCCTTCCTTAGCTAAAGAAGAGAACCCGATTATTTTCTGTCAGGCCACCTGTATATGTACTACAACCACTGGTACTTATTTTATTTGTTTTACTTACTTATCTCCTTCAGGATGTGAACTCCTTGAAAGCAGGGACCCTGTCCATCTTGGCAACCAGGATATTCCTAAAGCCTTAATGCACACTTACCAAATAAATAAATAAATAAATAAATAAATAAATAAGCAGCTCCTCCTTTTTATTTCCACTCCCAAAAGCTTGGGCTCAGCATATGGTGGTGAGAAACCGTCTTCCTTAGATCTCTGAGATGCAGGAATACCCCCTCTTGAGAATGATGGAAGGTACCCACCTTCATAGAATACTTGCAAGCAGAATCTGGAGCAGAGACACTGAGAGGACGGGCTGGGAAAGGCAGCCCACCCTCCACGTTCAGGAGCACCATGCTGCACTTGACAATCTGCCTCATTTGGCCTTCAAGGCACGATGCGCATCTCCCTACTGTTTTGGCAGGGGGTGGCTGGCTTTTGGTCTTCGCTGCTATACGTGCTTCCTGACTACTGAACCAGAAGATGAGCAAATCTGACAACTGCTCCAATGCCGAATAAGTTTAACTAGAGTAATGAACACCATGAGGGCATCTGCTGGACGCAGGAGTAGGGTGTAAGTGAGGACCCATGACTGGCCAGTCAATTATCTATTCAAATGCTAGCAAGATTGCCCTGGACAACTTTTCTCCCTGATTAGAATAAAGACCCAATAAAAAACTTGTCTAAAAATATTTAAATATACTCCAGGTGCCCTTTCTCATTTCATTAGATGCACTACTGTTAGGCAATTCTACACAAGCCCAAGGCTTCAATTGCTCTTTCTCTGCTGATGCATCTTCCAGCCAGGACCTTTCTTCCTGAGCTCCTCCCAGAAATCCAATTGCCTCTTAGACACTGCTGCTTGGATATCTTGCAGTCATCGCAGACTCAAAATGTGCAAAACTTGCCTAAGTTCACACTGATAGAAAGTGGCAGGCTAATTCATAGTTTAGATGACACCACAGAATATACACAGGCTTCCCAGTGTGCCCAGATGCCTCCACCTCATTGATAGGGATGCCTGTGGGAGAGTAGGAGGGAGGGTGCCATTTTACCATCCTGCTTGGGTAAATGAACCTCAGGAAAATGAGTTCTAGATTAGTAATAGCAATGAAGATGCCAATAAAATGCTACCTAATCTCCCATTAACCCTGAGAACTGTTAACTTCAGTGTTAGCTAGGGATTTCTTAGACATGGATGGGCTTAAAGTTATTTCAAGAAATTCACTTGCTTGGAATTCAGTGAGTTTTTGGGAAGCTGGTACAATCTGAACACCCCTTTTTATTGCTTACTTTGCGTTTTAAGGGTCTCAGTTAATGAAGTATCTCCTAGCACAGTGGGTGAGAAGAGGGGAAAGAAGACGGGGCATCACCAATCCTCTATTCCCTTTTACTAATCCTCACAGGAAAAGACCATCCTACAACATACTCCAGGTCCAGCTGGTTATCTGTTCTGCCTCATTTCTTCTATGTTTTAGTTCACCAACACCAACAGGCTTAGTTTTCCCCAGCCCTGAACAGAGCTCTGTCCTCCTTAGGAGATACCTCATTTGCAGTTCGTTTCCAAGCTTCAACTCATTCCAATGTTCTTAGACACAGTTGTTACCAAATGAGCACCAGCCCCAGGGGTCAACTCAACGGCCATGCCAGGAAGGAGCATCTACCCTTTCCAGTGGGAAGCTCAAATCGGGCTGGCTGTCCTAGATTGCCTCCTTTCCCATGCTTCCTAGGGCGTTTCTAGACATTACCACTTGCCAGGTTTCCCCTGCCCTCGATCTTCTCTGTTCCTTATTATGTCTGTCCAGGGAGATTATTTTGAATTGAAAGTTTTCTTCCTCATCTGACTTGGCACCAAGAACTTGCACATTTTTCAAAAGTCAATGGGGCTTATGTGGTTTTTTAAATTTAGGATTGCTATGGTAGTCACTTCAGTTTTCTTTTTCAACAATCATTTTAATCAGTTCCTGAAAATTTCTGTGCATTCAAGTGCATGACGACATAAAAATTCATTTAAAAAAAAAAAAAAGGCACAAGTAGCTAACACTTTGTAGAAATGTGCCTCTATGGCGAGCTAAAACTCTCTCCTCCTTTTCAGTCATCCTCTAGACCCCATCTCATCCCATTCTG
This sequence comes from Macaca thibetana thibetana, assembly GCF_024542745.1. Taxonomy (NCBI): domain Eukaryota; kingdom Metazoa; phylum Chordata; class Mammalia; order Primates; family Cercopithecidae; genus Macaca; species Macaca thibetana. Next base: position 120,056,252 of record NC_065579.1, read on the forward strand.
CGGTAGATGTGCACTTCTCATATTTACCTACCCTTCCCAATAATCCCTACTTTCCTTCTAGACTCAAGACACAGCTTTCTACTACTGCACAGAATCCTCCGTGGTTTCCCCAAATCCCCAATCAATTAAAAATGGCTCTGCCTGGCTGAATTTCTAGAGACCTTTGCTGAGGTTAAGGATCAGTCACAATTCATCTTTATTACTTTCACACAAATACAAGATAGGACAGAGATGCAGAGAATTTCAGAAGATTTTGCAAAAACTCTCATTGTCATGGTTTTAAGTCAAGCTATATTCTTACCAAGGTCTATTTGAAGAAAAATACAATTTCTAAGCTTATATTTGGATAATAAAGGCTATTTTAAGTACTTTAATGTTTTTAGAGTATATTAGCTTAACTGAGTATTTTCTCTGCCCTAGAAAATTTCACAAAGCGGTTAGCATTCAGTGGCACACCAAGGCCCGCTATGATGTGCTTTTTGAATTCAATGAAATTCTAATTAAATACAGAGTATCTTAGTAAGCCATCAAGAGGAGCAATACCAACAATACATTATCCCTTAAAAAGCAACTGTGAGTGTTCACTGAATTGTATACTTTAAAATGGTTAAGTTTCTGTTGTGTGAATTTTACCTTGATTTGTACAAAAAGAAATTGTACAAGGTACAAGTCAGTCTAAACAACCTCTGATGGTAATACTTCTTTATTCACATGGGGAGCAGCCACGACTATCACATTCAATTGTAGAATCCCTAATTTATGGCTTTGAATAATTATCAAAAGCTAAGTCATAATAGATCTTGGACATCTTCACATACCCCTAGATAATTAGACATTAATGTGTCCCATTCCAAAGATTACTTGAGTTGGTAAAAGGAATTTCAAAATCAAATGACTACAAAAGTTTGAGCTCACTAATATGAGTGCATGCAACTTCTAAGTCTCTTGTTCAGACAGCGTTAATGTATAGGTTTGGGGCTAATCCTTCCTCTCAACAGAGAATCTGATGGAGTGTTAGCATTAATGTTCTTATTGATTGGCAAAAGAAATTCTTACGGTGAAGATATATTTCCTTATCTGCAGTATATTTCTGTAGATGAAATGTGGTATCATATAAACCCAGTTCTCAGTACATGAGTAACAAATCCTTCTGTAAAGTACAAACTGACTGTATTTCTGAGAATATGCCTTTCAGCACTTTCTATTCAACAGCTCAGCAAACTAAGTTCTCCAATTAATTTTTTTTCTAATCAATGTAATAAAAACATTAGCACGTTTGCTACATTTTGTCAGGAAAACCACTAGTAGATGGTACACAGGCTAGTTTAAATTTCACTTTGCTTTGCAAATGGGATTTAAAACAAAATAATATTTATCAAATTGATGCTTCTGTCTGAAAGGACCAAAATTTATGTTTTAAAAAATGCTCTGAAATAGCAAACCATGGCAACTGTTGACATGAATGAGCTAAATCTGAGCAGAACTCTTAAAAGCCTCACTGGAATATTTAGCAACTATTCCAGAAAGACTAAGGCACCATACCATAGCCTCTGCCTTCCCTGAAATTACTCAGGCTCCATTCACTGACTTAACAAATGTGTACTGAGCACCTCCTGGGTGCCAAGCACAGTGCTCTGAATCGGAAACTGTCGAAAATCAGCCAAAGTCCTCTCTCTCAATGAGCTGGCAAACAGCATCACAATAGACTGTGCCAAATAAGGACAGAGGAAGGCTTGAGGTGTTAGGAGTCCAGAATATCCTGGAGAGGAGTGAAAGATGAGGAGGATCGGGACAGGGGAGGGGAAGGGAAAGAGATGTGGAGGGGAAACGGAAATGCAAAGGTCCTGAGACAAAGCAAGTCTGACAGCATCACTGCCTTCCTGTTGACTACAGTGTAACGGATGGGTGGGTGGGGGGAACAGTATGGGATGGAAGTGAAAAGGCAAGCAGGAGCCAGAGACCACAGGACTCTCTCAGTCATGGTAATAAGTTTCAGCATGTTATTTTAATTGCAACAGGAAGACACTGAAACCCTTTATTCAGGATGCTCAATTTGCTTTAAATCCTAGTCCTATAATTCCATCTTGCAGGACATAAACAAAAAATGTCCATACCAAAACCACCTGTGGGTTTCATTTATCATTCCAAGTGAACCACCGTCTTGGCATGGCAGTTAGATAAACTAAAGACTTGGCAAAAGGTTTCGGGGAATGACAGCTCATTGATCAAACACAAATGTGTTTGCTGTAGTTACTGTAGATGTTGTATAAACTTCTATTACCAAAGTCTGACCAAACCTTAGATGTAGGCAACTTTTCTTCAATGCTGATTGGCAGGGCTCTAAGGTGTAATCTAAAAAGTGAACCTGCCATTTCACACTTCCAAATTAAATATTTAATGACTCATATGTTTCAAGGTTGATGCTATGCCACGTAGAAGCACTTCGTCAAGAATCAAACTATGCAATCGAGATGGCAAAAGAGCACAGGGGCTCACATCTGTAATCCCAGCACTTTGGGAGGCCAAGTCAGGTGACTGTTTGAGCCCAGGAGTTTGAGACCATCCTGGGCAACACAGTGAGACACTGTCTCTATAAAAAATAAAAAATAGGCCGGGCGCGGTGGCTCAAGCCTGTAATCCCAGCACTTTGGGAGGCCGAGACGGGCGGATCACTAGGTCAGGAGATCGAGACCATCCTGGCTAACACAGTGAAACCCCGTCTCTACTAAAAAATACAAAAAACTAGCCGGGCGAGGTGGCGGGCGCCTGTAGTCCCAGCTACTCAGGAGGCTGAGACAGGAGAATGGCCCGAACCCGGGAGGCAGAGCTTGCAGTGAGCTGAGATCCGGCCACTGCACTCCAGCCTGGGCGACAGAGCGAGACTCCGTCTCAAAAAAAATAAAAAATAAAAAATAAAAAAAATAAAAAAATAAAAATAAAAATAAAAAATAAAAATAGTCAGGGATGGTTGTGCATGCCTGTAGGCCCAGCTACTTGGGAGGCTGAGGTGGAAGGATAGCCTAAGCCAGAGAGGTTGAGGCTACAGTGAACCATGACGGGGTCACTGCATGCCAAACTGGGTGACAGAATGACACCTATCTCAAAAAAAAAAAAAAAAAAGGTGGCAAAAGAATCCCTGGAGAAAAGATAATTATTAAGCCACAAAGATAAAAAGATACTTTTTATCTTTGGTGAAAAAGATATTTCACCAACCATGGATTTCACACACCCTATCAAGTTTCTTTCTCAGTAAAACCTTTAAACTATATTCATAGCTGAGCCAGAGGAAAGCAAGCCAATAAAATTAGGAGGTCACTAAAAATCCAAAGTCATGGCCATGTCAGTCCAACCTGCGGCTATAACTATGTGAAGAATATAAAACTGGCAGATAGAAAGAATGAGGCAATATTGGATAAAGTATCAATGTCTACACATTTTAAAGGCATCTCATCATCAAAGACTATGGAATTGGACATAGTTCTACATATGTCCTATTTACCAAAATAATCACCCCTATAAATGTAACCCACCTCCTGGAGTTGAAAAATATTCTTTAGAATCAACCTGACAAAGCCAGCACCTCTCTTACCTGAGGTTCAAGACAGCACCATGATTTACAGACAGGACCCAACCTGGCTTTTCCCCGCTTTAAAAGAAATCGATGGCATTTCAATATGGAAATGAATTGTTAATAGAATAAAGAGATGGTAGTAAAGGCCAAGAGAAGAGGAAGGCCAGCTTTCATTGGGATAAGTATCCTCTGTCCTCTTGTAATTACCAGTGAGAAGCTCTTCTCTGCCTCAGAAAAAGAGACAGAACAGGTTCAGAGGAGCAGCCAGGTGCTTGCTTCACTGACAGAGGTGAGAGACCCCTCAGAGATGAAGAAGCTGAGATGGGCTGGGAGATGCCACTGCCTCACTTAACTCAGAACATCTTTTTCTTTTGAACTTGAATTTGGGGAGAAAGTGCCCGATTATTTCTAGTTAAGGCTTGTGGGCAGCCAGGTGAGCAAGTGGGCCATTGGTGGTGGGGAGGAAAGAAAAAATGAAGGATGAAAAAGTGAGAAAAGAAGATGGGAGGGAAGAAGAGGAGAATGATGGGAAGAGAGTAAAAAGCAAAAGAAGAAAGAAGAGAGAAAGAAAACAGGGGGAAGGACAGAGAAAGAACAGACAAGAGCTAGCATTATATTTCTTCTGGTGGCTTCCAGACAGACCTTGCCATTCTTCTCAATCAACCCTTCCCTTCTTTCTTCTTTTTCTTCTTCACCAAATTCCAGGATATCTGGGTAGGTGATAGGCATGAGGAGAAAGGAGAAATGGTAAATCCACCCAAGCAGGAAGGAGTAATTTCCAACTCTATCACCTATCTCCCAATGCCCGACAAACTCTGTGACCTTAGGGGGCAAACCTGAGGTTTTATAAAGGTTAACAGAGGTTTTATTAGGGTTCTAATTTACCTGGACCTCAGAAGAGGGACAAGCCTGCACACCTGGGCTTTGGCATAACAGAAATTATGCTTAAAGCTAGCCAGTGATTTTCAAGTAAACATGAATATGTATATACACTGTATCACCGTTCTCTTTTGGTGACAGAAATGTGCTCAGCATTCACATCACTCTCTTGGTTTTTTCCAAGTAATGAAAAGGGGCGACGAGAAAATGTGCAGCTCAACACATTTCTTACACCAATCTCTAAAGCAAGGGCAGTCAGTGGCAAGCCAGAAATGAAAACCTGCTCTCTCTTTTTTTTCCAGTCCAATGCTTAGCACACTGGATTACAGAGCCTTCAAAAGTTTTAAGAAAACGTATCTTTGAAGCTGTCTTTTGTCAAGTCTCTGTCATCAAAAGTGAGTTGACTCACCCACCTCTATTAATACATCTGAGGTCTCTCTTCATCTTTAAGAGCCACTGAAAGAGCAAGATTGGAGGATAAAATATTTAAACCTCTTTTAGGAACATCATGGGTGAGTTTTGGGAAAGCAAAGATACCAAATTAGAGACTACAGGAAATGTCAGTAGTCTTATGGCATTTCTTTGCCAACAGGAGCTTCTAGCAATACCAGATGCACTTCCTATCAGCCTTTCCACACCTTATCCATTAGAGATGTCTGTAAGCACACTGACACCCAATTTTGCCCCCTTCATCAGAATATGAGAAGAGTGCTCGTTTCACATTTTCATGTTGCATTTGACAGATTAAAACTTGAAGGTATACTTTTGTCAAGCAATTTGAAAAGAATTTTAGTAGCTCTAATTGATGTACAGAACTAGCCTCTACATTAATTGAAACATAAACTATAACTTGTGTAAATCAAATCATGATTGATACTTTCTTGCCTAGAAGTGTCTGGTATGAATTAAGCTATGAGAAACACTGCATCCCAAACCAGTAATCTTACAATCAAACCTCCTCCAAAAAGCTGACTTGGTGAGCAAATAGTGAAATGTGGCACATAAAGTCCAAGCTTTTGACTTCTGAAAGTCGTCTTTTGGAGACTACCTTATTGTTAAAGAAAATATGTTAAGAGGTTACTCCCCAAGATTTCACAAGCCTTTTTGTAAAGGAATGGTTTTAAAAAGCAAAATACTATAATAAGGCAAAATAGAAGGGAGACAAGCTATCAGTGAAAAGGCAAGCTTAAATTAAGTTTAGAAGATTCTTTATTTGGTGAATCACTTATTTTTTTTTTTTTTTTTTTTTTTTTTTTTTTTGAGACGGAGTCTCACGCTGTTGCCCAGGCTGGAGTACAGTGGCGCGATCTCGGCTCACTGCAAGCTCCGCCTCCCGGGTTCCCGCCATTCTCCTGCCTCAGCCTCCTGAGTAGCTGGGACTACAGGCGCCCGCCACCGCGCCCGGCTAGTTTTTTGTATTTTTAGTAGAGACGGGGTTTCACTGTGGTCTCGATCTCCTGACCTTGTGATCCGCCCGCCTCGGCCTCCCAAAGTGCTGGGATTACAGGCTTGAGCCACCGCGCCCGGCCGAATCACTTATTAACCTTACATTTATAAAGCACTAAGAAGTTTCTAGATTTGAGTTAACACTATTCTCTCTTTTGAAATTCATATACCCTATGAGGTAGACAATGCAGATAGATACAGTGATTCTCATTTCACACATGAAGAAACTGATTTTCAGAGACTAATTTGCCCAAGGTCACACAACAAATCAAGGTAGAAGCAAAACTTGAACCAATGTCTTCCAGTGTCCAGTTCAGCACTTTTCAACCCCTTCTTGACTAAGGGCTCTGTCTTGAATATACGCTTTCCCAATGCCCATTGATACAGACTTTATCCCAAATTCCTACCATTTCTCCAACTGTTCTTTTTTTCTCTCTGCTTACTCTCCTTGTTCTGTCCTCTAAATATAGACCTTCAACTGTTTGCCTTTTCTTTTTATACTCATCCCACTAGAGGGGTCTCATCCATTTTCATAGCCTCCATGAAGACAATTCACAAATCTACTGGTTCCAGTCTACACCTTAAACTCCAGTGCCACATGTCCATTCAACAACTGGTCACCAAACACTAAGTGTGTTCTAGGTACAGTGTTAGGTTTTTGCAGATGATGCTATGAACAGGAGAATAAGTTTCTGCCTTCATGAAGCTTGCAGTCTAGAAGGGTTGAAATAATTACTAGTAAGAAACAATTACTATAAACTCTATTATGCCAAGGTCAAATAGAGAAGGACATCCAGAGGAAATGAGGTTGAAATTTGGAAACTAGATTTCTTTGAATAGACTTCAGATTTTACTTTGGAACCACATAAACGTTTTATTCAAATGTAAAAAGGTTTTAGATAAATAAGCAATCCCTTAAAACAGATAATTCCAAACTCCAAAATTTGAGTTTATATCCACAGCAAGATATATCTACAGACAAAAAAAAACCTGCAAAAAAAACTATAGGCAATTCCCTGCTATGAGCTTAGTTTTGTCCCCTCAAAATTCATACACTGAAATCCTAACCCACAGTACCTCAGAATGTGAATGTATTTACATAGGGTCTTTAAAGAGGTTATTGAGGCAAATGAGGCCATATGGGTGTGCCTAATCCAATATGATTGGTGTCCTGAGAAAAAGAGGAGGTTAGGGCAAGAATGAGCACGTGTCCAGCAGAAAGACCACGTGAGGACACAGAGGGATGATGGCAGGAGTCTGGCAGACAAGGAGGAGGTCTCAGAAGAAACCAAACCTACTAACACCTTGATCTGGGACTTCCAGCCTCCAGAACTGAGAGAAAACAAAGTCCATCGTTTAAGCCACCTGGTCTATGATACCTTGTTATGGCAGCCTCAGCAAATTAATACAATCTCCATATTGTAGACTCTCTGATCATGTCTTCTTCAGAACCCTTACCATATTGCAATTTATCTTTTATTTGTGTGATTTTGGATTGACATCCATCTTCCAGGCTACAAACTCCACGAGGACAGAAAGAGAGGATGTTTCTCCAAAGTGCCTAGCAAATGGTTGGCTCTTGTGATGGTTTAAAAACACAGCCTAAAAATTCTGTGACACTCTTCCCACTGAAAGGTAGGGTCCATGTGCCCTCCTCTTTAATTTGGGCTCTCAGACTTGACCCACAGAATATGACAGAAGTGATTTCTGCCAGTTTCCAGGTCAAAGCGTTAAGAGACTTCCAGTTCCTCTCTCTTAGATACTTAGTCTTCGCGCCCACCCACCATGCTCTGAGGAAACTGGGCCACACAGGGAGGCCATGTGTAGGTTCTGGCTGACGGTCCTCACTGTCAGTCCCAAACAATGCCAGCAACAACTGCCAGACATGTGAGTCAGGAACCCTTCCAGATGAATCCAGCTGCAGCTACAGTCTGGCTGCAACCACATGAGAGACCCCGAGTAAGAAAAAAAAAAAAAAAAAAAAAGCCATGAGTGATAATAAAATTGTGTTTTGTTGTTGTTGCTGTTGTTGTTGTTGCTGTTGTTGAGACAGAGTCTCACTCCGTCACTCAGGCTGAAGTGCAGTGGCGTGATCTCGGCTCACTACAACCTCTGCCCCCAAGTTGAAACCAGTCTCGTGCCTCAGCTTCCTGAGTGGCTGGGACTACAGGCACCCACCACAACACCTAGCTAGTTTTTGTATTTTTAGTAGAGACAAGGTTTCACCATGTTGGCCAGACTGGTCTCAAACTCCTGGCGTCAAGTAATCCGCCCACCTGGGCCTCCCAAATAAATTGTTTTAAGCCACTATGTTTTGGGGTGATTTGTTATGCAGCAACAAACCACCTAAATAGCACTCTATAAATATTTGCTCAATAACACTTTCTAGGATATTTCTACAAATGTTGCCCCTAAATGCTTTGGGATGTCTCTGCAAATCTTAGCAAGTGACCATCACTCTACCTTTATTCTCTCACTGGTAGGCTCTCCAATTAAATATTCATTCAGGAAACTCATAGCTAGGAAAGGAATCTTACTGTTCAGTTTTGACCTTAAATACAGGCTAAGCTTTCAAAACGCAATAAAGACAGAAAGTCCTACAGAAAGAATAGCTTTCCAGGCCCCATTCCTTCTACTCATGAGCCAGTTTCTGTTCATTGTCATTTGCAGCAGACCCTGCTGTTTGTGGGCATAAAACATTCTGGTTGCTTGAGTGATGCAACATCACCCTGTCTTCTACTTCCTCTCCCTGCCATACCAGCCTTAGCAAAGCTGCAGCCATCACCATGGAAACTAGCCCGGGAAGAAACTCAACATTCTTGGTCAAACCCTCTGTGCTGTCACCCACAGGGAGCTCTGGAAAGAGAGCCTTGTATTTGAGTAAAAATGGTTCTTTCAGATTCTGGGAGGTAACCATTGTTTTCCCCCTATCAAGCTGCAAGAGAGATTTTAAGAAAAGAAAGAAAGAAAGAAAGAAACTCTTTTATTACAAAGTGCCTTCCAGTATTATACTGGCTGTCTACCCTGTGGGAACTACTAAAACCAGTCAGACAGAAGCCCCAACAGTTTTTGAGCACTGGAATGATTCTACCACTAACCAAGAAGGGCAGAGATACATAATAGCTAAGCACAAGGCTTAGGAGCCAGAGAAACCTCAGTTCAAGTCCTGGCTCCATTACTCAGGACCTGGTAAATTCATTCATTCATTTATGTATTCATTCAATAAGTATTTTGTGTGCACCTACTAGGTCACAGGTACTTTCGTTAAACACTGAGAAAACCCTGGGGTACAAAACAGACATGGTTCCTAAACATTTACCGCACGCCTGCCTCATACCACCAGGCACAAATTTAGCTGCTGGGAAAACAAAGGTGAACAAAATAAAGTCCTTGAATTTAAAGAGCTTTCACTCCAATGCTGGAAAAAGAGGAAGAAAAGTCAAAATAAAATAACATTATTATAAGAACCATGAAGTGGACATACAAAAAGCTCAAACAACAAATAATAAAAAGCACCTGACTTTAGAACTGTGGTCAGAGCAGGCAATATTGTTTGAACTCTTTAAGTTCTAGCTGCTCTATCTGTAAAACAGGCATGCCACCGCACTGGGTTGGGGTAAGGGTTAAAATTAACCCATGTACACCGTGTTCACAGTGCTTGCACACACAGATATTCAGTAACTGGCAGTTATTGTTATTATCAATATGACACGAAAGTGCCTTGAGGGACTCAAGGCATTCCTCCATGGACCCTGACTCCTGAATGTTCCTGCAAAGAACACTAAGGCCTGAATGCCCTCTGCCTGGACCACTGCTTGGGGTTATGTTCACAGTGAACAATTTTGAGAGATGAGGTAATGTCTCCATCCAGGAAACAGCAGGCTTGCAATACAAGAGGCAGATCCCCCCAGCTCAGGGTTTCTCTGCGGCAAAGCAAACTCAGTGTGTACAATCTCCACTTGGGCCCCTTTGAATCACCCTCCTCAGGATTTGGGGAGCATGGGAGCCTACGTAAACATGATGTGCATGCCGCCTGCTGTGCTGTGAGCAATAACAGCCTTTATCTCTGACCCAAGAGTCTCATGTTGGCTGCCGGCATGCATGAAACTGTATAATAGGCTAAATTATTAGCTTGTAAGTAGGGTAAAAAAAAAAAACCCGAAGCCTGATAGTATCTCTTAAGAATCATCAGTGAGCCTTAGTTTAGCTTCTTACAGATAAACCAAGTCCTCAATCATTTCTTCCCTGACATCACAGTCTCTTTTAAGGACAACTCTTAAGTGCCATTATTATAAAATGAATACACACACACACACACACACACACACACACACACACACATATACACACACCACGACACCAACTTAAATCATCTGAAATTTCTGCTTACCATTGTCACCAAGCCTGGCAGTTTCTTCTGTTCCTTACTACAGGAAAAATAGTATAGATACCAATGATGGTGTTTTGCTCTCTCAGAAACTCAGAAGCAGGGACCACAGACACAGGTTTAGAATCTGGACAAAGGATGATGACAAAGATATAAGATGGGTGGGATGGGAAGAGGGGGAGAGATGGTGGTGGGGTGGGATGGTCAAAGAATCATACAAACGAAGAAGGTGGGAAATCTGTAAATGTGGTGTAGTATATAGATTTGCTCTCAAAGTGAACACTTACCTAGGAAGAAAAACGACCTCAGACATTTTAATCAGCAATGCTTTGCAAAAAGGCATTTTGTCAAGGGCATATCACTTTCATCAGATGGTAAATTGGTGTAACCATTTTCTGCATCCCACATTAAAGTCAAAAAGTACAAACAACAATTATAGTTTTTGCAGGTCATAAACGTTTTCTTGGTCCCCTTACAGCATTTTCATCCTTCTCTCCAGGCCGGGATTTTGGTTTGTTTTGGTTTTAATAGTACAGGTGTAAGTTCAATTTGCTATTTCTTACTATATATGCCAAAAGCTCAGAATTTGAAATGCATTTTTAATTACACATACTGCTGGGAGTTTGGAAGTTCCAGTCGGACCAGCATTTGTCTATTTCATCTTGACTGCAGAAATCAACCCTGCTTTCCTCTCTGATTACCACTTACTCCTGGGGTCACGTGCACATTCCAGGGAAGGAAATGGCAGGTACAAAAAGACACGTACACACAAGCACCACCGTTTCAGACACACATTTTGTTTGTTTAAAAAAGAAATCACTTGGGGAAAGGAAGCAGATTTATCACTTCTCTCAGGCACTCACCATGCTGTGGAATTATTTCATGTCAAAGATAATTGCATCAATGAAATATTTATGCGCACTCATTATATGAAAACACTTCATTTTATAACCAAAAATTTGTGCTGCTTAAGTAAAAAAGCAGGAAGAGTTCAGGTTGTAGAACTCCTTCCGTTTTGGATTTGTAAATTTGTAAATTTAGTAAACCAAAGCCAAGGCAGCTGCGCATCTCAGTTGAGATGTCCCTTGGAGCAACAGAGGTGTTGGAAGTGGTTTGTTGAAGTAGAGCTTTCAAAAAGTTTGTGTTACAATCGAAGGTATGTGAGACTCAGTTCTCTCTGTTTTCTAAGGCCTCTGAAAACAAAAAATTAGATTCCAAAAAAAAGCATTTACAAAACTAAACCATTCAGGCTCCCTCGAATTGTTTTAAAGGCATGCTCTTGTCCTCAACTTAGGAACTGATGTATCAGACACCATCTTCCTAGGATTGAGACACTGTATCAGATGCAGGACTAGCCTCAGGATCTGGGATAGTTTCGCACAGAGAATGGTACAGGGACTGCTGTGTATGCTACAGGCCAGCTGACTGTAATCCCAAAGGGATTTGTGTAATCTCTGTTAGAAAATGCACAGACCTCAGAATACACAAGGCTGTGAACATAAATATATTTCATCCTGAGAAACTGCTCTGAGAAGGAAAATAAAAATAGTAAATTCTTCTCCATCTAGGATAGATTTATCAGTCACTTACCTCAATGTGCAGTGCACAAAAATGAGGGGAAGGGAAGAGCAGCCATTAGGCCGACACAAAGGCAGACTATCTTATTTCACAGAGTGGTAGGAACAGTGGGGAACAGCAATTCCTTTCTTGCTACCTGACTCTGAAATTCCCAGCTCTTTAAAATCACTTAATTGCTTATCTTTGCAGGGAATGTTTACTTCCTTTCTCAGTGTTCTCTCTCCCAAAGCTCTGCCTAACAATTCTCGTGGTAGAGTTTCCAATAACTCTTCCTCACGGGACCCAAGATAAAAGGAAAGAATAAACCCTGCATTCAATGAGTACACATGGCGGGCCCATCACAGACCAGGCTTTGTGTTAGGTGCTACAGGTTTTAAAAAATCCAGGTGCTATGAACTGCAGCATGATTTAAAAAGCGTTTTTCCAAACTATGCCACAGTTTATCATGAAATCTTGGTTGCAGCAACTAGAAGCCAAATCAAGTTGCTCAAGCCAAAAAGAAAAATATTGGTAAATGTTGTAGGCAGAATAATAGCTCCCCAGATATGTCCTCATCCTGCTCTGCAGAATCTGTGAATATGTTCCCTTACATGGCAAAAGGGACTTTGCCGATATGATTAAGTAAAGGACCTTGAGATGGAGAGACAATCCTGGATTTTCTGGAAGGGCCAAATCACACGAATCTTTTAAAAGAGGAGGCCCTTTCCTGGCTTTAGTCAGAGAAATACATATGATAACAGAAGCAGGTTCATCTAAATGACAGTGAAAGAAGTTAATACAGGACAAATAACTGAAAAGTCAACGAGTTGTCTTCAAACCTAGTTAGATTCAATCAGTGGTTCTCAACTGAGAACAGTTTTGTCCCTTAGGAAACATGTGGCAATACCAGAAAACATGTCTGATGATCACAACTAGGGTTGGGGGAATGTGTCACTGGCACCCAGTAGGTAGAGGCCGGAGATGCTACTCAACATCTTGCAATACCTAGACATTCCCCTATAGCTTCAAGCTCAAAACTTTCCATTCCAGGAATCCTTCTTAGACAGGTCTGGCAAAAGCCTTGAGTTGATTCTGATTGGTCCAGCTTAGATCACCCTCTGATTCCTGAACTAATCACAGTGGCCATGAGGATGGAGCACTACCCTAAGTGCCCAAGCTTGGTCATCTGCCCTCCCCTAGGGCCAAAAGGGCTGAATCAGCTCCAGCTCCACATAAACCTACTGTAATAGCAGAGGGTGGCCACCAAAAGCAAACAACATAAGGAAGATTTTTTTTCCCCCAAGTCTCTACTACCATGGTAGATTCTGTCTAACCAAGTGGGCAGAGTTACTGTGGAAGGTTTTTATGAACATTCTATAACATCTTCCATGCACAAATCCCTGTACCTACACTCAGGACCTTGAATTGATTGGTCTGTGAATCTAGCTCCTGATAAGGTGTTCTACAAGGTCACAGTGATAGTGACATACAACTGACAGGCTATGTCATCTGTGGTTAATGTGACATCACACTGGTCAAAACAAACTTTTTTTTTAGAGAAAGCCAGGACTGGGCATTCTAACAGCAGAAGTAAGTTATGCAATATTGCTGGAAACATTTTGGCTGGACCTGAGAGATGGCTTCCTAAGATGATGGAAAAAAAGGGTAACTGTGAGAACTTGTTGCAATCCCCTTCACAGAACATGTTTCCAGCACGAGATGGAGATGAACCAATCTTTGAACAGCCATATCAATAGACATTTGAGAAACAGAAATGACCTCATGTCCCACTGCAAATCCTACAATGTTGTACCTTTGCTCTATCTTTTCCAATCTACTTCTATCATACTTACTTTCTCTGCAAATCACCAGGCAGTTCACTTTAGTTACATACTAGTAATGCATCTTGCCTTTAAGTTATTTCACATTTCATTACTCTAGTATAAATAATCAAAGTAGCCTGTGATGAAAGGTGACAAAGATTTCAGAGCATGTCCTCAGATCAAATTATTACAGGATTCACATACAAATATATGAGCCTAGAAACTGATGTAACACTGAAGACAACATAAAAACTGAGGTGAAAAAAAATCTTTTTTTTTTCATATGAATCTTTCAGAAATAACATATTTGTCACATTTGTATTCAAATTTCCCAAGTCAGGTATCACAAGGCATCCTTTACAGATTTCCATCTGGTCTTTCCAATTGGGCTGCAGTATTTTTCCTTCTTTTGTTTTCTTCCTCCCTTTCTTTCAAAAAGCACTAAGAGAAGAGGTCAATTCCCTTTCCCTGCCCTCTCTCTGCCCCTCACCACAGCCTATATGTTGTTTTTCAGAACTTCTACCCAGTAGCACAGAACCCTACCAAAAAAAAAAAAAAGACACAAAGCAAATGCCCTAATTGTTGAATACTAAAAATAAGAAAAAAGTTATTTGAAAAATAACTTTTTAAACCAAAACATTATGTATTAATAACAAAAGCATCAGAAGACACAGATAAATACAAAGAGATCCACAAACAGCAGTCTAGCTACATAAATGTAACCAAGACACTGCTATAGATTTATCCGAATTGGGCTTATATGGATATATATTACTCTCTCTCTCTCTCTCTCTCTGTGTGTGCATATATATGTGTGTGTGTGTGTGTGTATATGGGCTTACCATATATAATTACATTTTTGTAGAATGTGGATATCATACATTGTTTAATGTATATATATTTTTTAAATTAAAAATATTATGTATGGTTTTGTAACTTGCTTTCTACAATTTACACCAAAGACTGCGAACACTGATATATATAAATAAATATTCATCTATAACATCATTGTTAATGCATAGTATTTTATTAGAGAAGTACCATAATTTATCTACTAAACCTCTTTTTTTTTTTTTTTTTTTCTGAAACAGGGTCTCACTCTGTAGCCCAGACTGGAGTGCAGTGGCATAATCACAGCTCACTGCAGCCTCAACCTCCCAGGATCAAGTGGTCCTCCCACCTCAGCCTCCCAAGTACCTGGGACCACAGGTACGCACCACCATGCCAGGCTAATTTTTGTATTTTTTTGTAGAGAAGGGATTTTGCCATGCTGGAAAGGCTGTTCTCAAACTCCTGGGCTCAAGGGATCCACCTGCCTTGGTCTCCCAAAGTGCTGGGATTACAGGCATAAGCCACTGCACCTAACCCATCTACTCAATCTCCTATCTTGTACAGTTATGATGGCAATGTCAAATTTTAAAATGTTATTATTCAGATGCATAAAACTAAATGCGACTTCTTAATTGTCTATAGTTTATTTAACCTTCCTTAAGAGCTCTTACCCTGACAGGTAGCGTAGTAGTGCTAAGTTATTGTTGACAGTATCTCAATTTCTTGTGGTTTACATGGAGTCTTTGGGTGAAGTCACTGGAATATAAGTTCTATGAAGGCAAGAATTTTTGTCAGTTGCATTTCCTACTGTATTCCCAGTATCCACACTAGTGCCAGGCATAGAGAAAGTGTTTGATGAATATATTTTAAATGAACAAATCCATCTCTTTTTAAAATGTGAATGGAAGTCCTCCCTACAACGACATCCAGGTATCTGGGAGGCTCAGACCATCTTGTGGCAGTAGGAAGAGGGGACCTGTGCTGGTCACCGAGTCCTCTGCTCTCTCTGTTGTGAAGTACCTTACCTGCCAGGTTACCCAGGGTATGTCCCATGGGCATCTTACACTGACGCCTACTCTGGACAACTCGGCTCTGTTCTCCAGGCTTGGACTCAGTACTACGTTATCCCTTACCAATACCATCCTAATTTAACGCCCTCAAATTCTGATGAACCTCTGGGCCTCAGTCCCATCCCCCAACCAACCTTTGGCTTGGCCCATCTAGCCTGTACTTCTAGAATGTCATAACATGATCACTAAAGCATCCCCCGTGGTAAGTTCACAGGCTCTCTCCTCAGGACCTTATATATCTCCCCAAGAAACACATAAAGCTTCCCTTTCACACCAGGTGGGAGCCAAGGAAGTTCAGGATTAATAGATCTCTCAGGCCTTCTCTCTGCCTGAGCCTGATATGCTTTTATTCTTTTCTTGTTTGTTTTGTTTTGTTTTGTTTTTTGTTTTGTTTTAGAGACAGGGTCTCCCTCTGTTGCCCAGGCTGGAGTGCAGTGGTACAATCTCAGCTCACTGCAACCTCCACCTCCCAGGTTCAAGAGAGCCTCCCACCTCAGCCTCTCCAGTAGTTGGGACTACAGGTGCACAACACCATGCCTGGCTACTTTTTTGTAGAGAATGGGTGTCACCATGTTGCCCAGGCTGGTCTCAAACTCCTGGGCTCAAGCAATCTGCCCACCTCAGTCTCCCAAAGTGTTGGGATTTCAGGTGTGACCACTGAGTCTGGCCATGTTCCTAAACTTACTGAGCTGCTGTTAACCTGTCTTGGTATAGGATGGCCCTGCGGTGTAGCCTTCCTAGAGTTCCAGAGGCAGTGAGACCAACACCCTATTGCTTTTAACTAATACGTCTGCCACCACTCCCAACATACACTGGAATTCTGACTCAAAGGTATAAGATAACACATACACATATATATTTAGTTACTGCCCTCCCTTTCCATCTTCCTTCTTCCCCCAACTCCACTGGGCCTGAAGGGCTGGGCTCCATGTCACTCCACCTCTTCTGGGGCAGGGACTTCCCTTACTTATAATTTATCATCCAAACCAGGATGCATTTGAGAGTAAAAGGGGTGCTACTGATAATTAGGTCAGGACAAGGTACATGAATTAGAGCTGTCCTAAGCAAGCTAGTAAATGTGGTCACCCCAGTTACATTAAACTTGACATTCAAGTTCACTGGGCCTCGTTCTTGATATGCTAATGCAGGCTTAAGGGATTTAGAAAATCTTATTTTGGTAGATTTTTTTACTCCTTCCTGCCTTCTTGCTTTAAGAATCATAATCCCTTGAGGCAAATGGATGCCTCTGCGTGTTGGGAAAGAAGGTCATTTACACAGAAATGTAAAAGAGAAAAACATATTAATATACTTGAAAGTACTACTCCTCTTCTTTATGCTACTCCAAACAATGTGACAATGAACATTTATGGAATTAAATCATTGCACACTGCCTCAGTTGGTTTCCTTAAAATGGCTGTTTCTGTTTGTATGTTTTGTTTTGTTTTGTTTTGTTTTTTCAAGTAGGCTTACACAGACTTGATTTCTAATTCTGGAGGCCAACTAAGGAATTTGTAATTCCCTACTTTCCAGAGTGTGTCTCAACTCTGGGCTCTTGGCTATCCAGTTTCTTCTTCCTGGAATGTCCTCCCATGTTCTCACTCTGCCCTTAAAACTCCTGCTCTCCACTGTGAAGTCTCTGCTGCCGGCCTCCTTCCCTCCTCCAATCCCACTACTCGGGGTCAGCTGCTCTTTCCACAGTGTTCTCACAGGAGAGCAACGCCCATGGCTTAAAAACTGAGCCAATCTATTTGTGCAGCAATCTTGAGAGGTAGGTGGAATATTTCTACTTTGAGTATCAGGAAACTCAACTTAGTATGTCATGATACAAGTACTCCAACCACAGGTGATTTGTCACTGTCCACCTCACCTGGATTTGTTTAACAATTAAATGACCTAGTGAATGGGAAAACTCCGGGAAACAGATGAGAAGCTGGACAATAAAAAAAATTACTTTGGGGACCAGGCACAGTGTCTCACACCTATAATCCCAATACTTCGGGAGGTGGAGACGGAGGCGGAGGCGGACACATCACTTAAGCCCAGGAGTTTGAGATCAGCCTGGGCAATATGGCAAAACCCTGTCTCTGAAAAAAAAAAAAAATTAGCTAGGCATGGTGGCACGCACCTGTAGTCCCAGCTACTCAGGAGGCTGAGGTGGGAGGATTGCTTGAGCCCAAGAAGTGGAGGCTGCAGCGAGCCATGATCACACCACTGCACTGCAGCCTGGGCCATAGAGCAAGACCCTGTCTCAAAAACAAAAAAATTACTTTGGACTCATCTTCTTTCTACCTGGTTGTTAAACTCTGTGATAACAGACTAAATTCTATCTAAATCATAAAATATTAGTGTGACATGAAAGCCTCAAGAAATTATGAACAATGTTAGCAGAAGTTTCACATGAGCAAATTTAGCTCTCCATAGGCCCACATTTCTGTAAAGGAACAAAAGAATCACCATGTGAGTTTCCAGCCACTTCTGTTTCTAGCAGTGAATACTTGGGGCTGGAGGGAACTTGAATGCTACCTTTGATTTTTATAGATACGAGATGTAGGTATCCATTGTTCTAAAAAAAAAAAAGTCACAAATGAGAATTTGGAGCTCAAAGATCACTGAGGAGGAACAATGATATTAGGACATCTCCCACGGACTTAGGTTGCCTGGACTGTCATCATACAGGTCAGAAAAGGATGTCAGGAAGGTGCAATGGAGAACCTGCCTTACAGTCTGAACCGGTGGCCAGTGCTCAACAAAATCCAGATGAACTAAGAAGAGACACAGTTCAGGTCAGAGTGTGGCTAGGAGTGAAATCCCTTGTGGCACTGTAGGTACACCTCGGAGGAAGTGTGTGTGTTTATAAGCATCTTGTGTCTATAAGAGCATCTTATGTCTATAAGCATATTGATGAAAAGAGCTACATCACCAAGACGCTGCAGTCCTGGACTTTTCATGCAGAACATCCAGTATCTGGAAGGTGTTAAGAGTTCCCCCACCCCAAGGTAGCTTCAAAAGAAAGCTGAGAATCTCCAGAGGCAGAAACAATAGCAAGAGGCATCTCTAGACACCTCTGCCTACATAATCTCCTCAAGCAGCAGTTTTCAAAGTTTCAGGACTCATTTATACTCCTCAAAATTATTCCTTTCCAGTCCTTTCCCTGCTCATTGTGTTTGTCACGAATGGGACGGGGTTCTATAAATGTTGTATGTGTAATGTATCTAGCAACATCAGTCAACATAGATAATAAACTGGGATCTGTGTTTCCTCTACGCATGTGCTCCTCTTAAACAGTACATTCTCATTAACTTCAGAAAGTTAACAACAACTAATGGCAAAATTAGTAATTTTGACATGTAAAAAGGCACATCATAATCACAGTTTTGGTGGAGAACTTATGATAAAGTGAGAGTGATGATCTTAATCATATAGGAGGGTCTCATTACAGCCTCAAGTATTTAATCTTTAGTGAGATTCAACACGAGTGCAAGAGAATTTTGTGTGGAAATTAGCATGTTTTGGGATTGGAAAAAGTAAAAATCTACTAGGTGCACCTGTGAACATACACATTTCAAAAATCCCATCAACTGCATACACATACATCATCATTTCAAAGAAACCAACTTAATACTCCAAGCAAAGCATTGACAATGATATGCCTGAACAGACAAGTTTAATTAGCCCAAACACTGCGTGTCTTAAAAAAGACAACACATGTCCTAGAGCTTTCTTCCACCTCAACAAGGATTTATAAAAGCACATGTGTTTGTATATAAACTCACACTGTCCTATGAAAATTACCATGTAGTCATGGAGAGGAATGCTAACAGAAGTGGTTACCACAGCAACAAAAATCACCACCACACTAAAGATGTCTGATTCTGTTTCGTCTCTCAGGTTCTTGTCAGAATGGCTTGCTCAAGTTATCCTTCACCCGTCTAGAAGACGGCCCTTTCAGCATGGGACTACCATTATTCTCAATCACCTGAGCATAGCCATAACTTCGCCTGAGTATAGCCATAACTACAAAGTCTTTGGGTAGGAAATTTTACTGGATACCTGGATCAGAAAAATCTATACTGCCCATTAGAATGGATGCTACCTGAAAAGAGGGCTTTTCCCCTATTTTGTTCATTAGTGAGCCTCTGTTATGTAGAATAGTATGTTATCTAGGATTATAACACCTAGTATGTGCTCAACATTTGTTAAATATATGAATGATCACTGTATCAGTCTGTTCTCATGCTGCTCTAAGGGCATACCTGAGACTGGGTAATTTATAAAGGAAAGAGGCTTAATTGGCTCACAGTTAAGCATGACTGGGGAGGCCTTGGGAAACTTAAAATCATGGCAGCAGGGGAACCAAACATATCCTACTTCACATGGTGACAGGAGAGAGAAGTGCAGACCAACGGGGGGAAAAGCCCCTCATAAAACCATCATATCTCGTGAGAACTCACTCACTATCATGAGAACAACATGGCCAAAGTTGCCTTTATGATTCAATTACCTCTCACTGGGTCCCTCCCACAACACGTGGGGATTATGGGCACTACAATTCAAGATGAAATCTGGGTGGGGATACA